>NC_066377.1:15939515-16279011 GCF_013377495.2 Cygnus atratus | reverse complement strand
AGGACACACCCCGGTGACACCCGACAAGCCCCCGGGCACCCTGGAGAAGCCACCACGGTGAACTCCTACAGGTGCACGGGCGCCCCGGAGAATCCACCCCTGCGACACCCAGCAAGCCCCTGCGCGGCGTGGAGGACCCACCCCGGTGACCCCCGGCGGGTCCACGGGCGCTCCAGAGGACCCAACCCAGTGACTCCCGGCGGGCCCACGGGCGCTCCAGAGGACCCAACCCGGTGACCCCCCGGCGGGCCCCAGGGCGCCCAGGAGGACCCTGCCCGGGGACCCTCAGCGGCCTGTCGGTTGCCACGTAGGACACACCCCGGTGACACCCGACAAGCCCCCGGGCACCCTGGAGGAGCCACCACGGTGAACCCCTACAGGTGCACGGGCGCCCCGGAGAATCCACCCCTGCGACACCCAGCAAGCCCCTGCGCGGCGTGGAGGACCCACCCCGGGGACCCCCGGAGGGCCCCCGGGAGCCCAAGAGGACCTTCCCCGGTGACACCCGGCGGACCCCCGGGCGGCCTGGGGGACCCTCCCCGGTGACCCCCGGCAGGTGCACGGGCGCCCCGAAGGACCCACCCAAGTGACGCACAGCGGGCCTCCGGGCGTCCAGAGGACTAACCCCCGTGACACCGTGCAGACCCCCGGGCGCCCAGGAGGACCCACCCCGGGGACTCCAAGCGGGCCCACGGGCGCCCTGGAGGAGCCACCCCGGGTGACTACCGGCAGGCCCCCGGGAGCCCTGGAGGACCCATCCCCGTCACCCGCGACAGGCCCCCCGCGTGCCCTGGAGGACCCATCCTGGTGGCACCTGGTGGACCCCCGGGCGCCCTGGATGTCCCGCGCTGGTGACCCCCGATGGGCCACCGGGCGCTCCGGTGGACCCACCCCGGTGACCCCCGGCGGCCCCCGAGCGCCCCGGAAGTCTCAACCCGGTGACCCACGACGGGCCCCCGGGTGCCCTGGAGGACCCTCCCCGGTGACCCACGGCAGGTGCACGGGCGCCCTGGACGACCCACCCCGGTGACCCCCGGCGGGCCCTCAGGCACCCTGGAGAACTCAGCCCGGTCACCCCCGGCGGGCACCCGGGCGCCCCGGAGGACCCACCCCGGTGACCCGCGGCGGACCCCCCGGCACCCCGGAGGATCCACCCCGGTCACCCTCGGCGGGCCCCCGGGTGCCCCGGAGGACAAACCCCAGTGACCCCTGGCGGAACCCCGGGCACCCCAGAGGACCCCCTCCGGTGTCCCGTGGCGGTATGCCAGGGGCCCCGGAGGACCTACCCCGGTGACCCGCAGAGGGCCCCGGGTCGCCCCGGAGGACCCACCCCGGTGACCCCCGGCGGGCCCCTGGGTGCCCTGGAACACCCATCCCGGTGACCCCCAGCGTGCCCAGGGGCACCCCGGATGACCCACCACGGTGACCCCCGGTGGACCCCCGGCGGCCCCAGAGGACCCACCCCGGTGACCCCCAACGGACCCCTGTCGCCCTGGAGGACCAACCCTGGTGACCCCCGGTGGGCACCCGGGCGCCACGGAGGACCCAATCCGGTGACCCCCGGCGGAACCCCAGGCGCCCCAGAGGACCCATCCTGGTGTCCCCCGGCGGGCCCCCGAGTTCCGTGGTGGACCCACCCCGGTGACCCTCGGTGGACCCCCGGGCGCCCCGGAGGACCCACCCCGATGACCCCCGGCGTGCCCACGGGCGCCCGAGAGGACCCACCCCGGTGACCCCCGGCGGGCCCCAGGGCGCCCCGGAGGACCCACCCCGGTGACCCCCGGCGGAACCCCGGGCCCCCCAGAGGACCCCCTCCGCTCTACCCCGGCGGTTCCCCGGGCGCCCCGAAGGACCCCCCACGGTGACCCCCGGTGGGTCCCCGGTCGCCCTGCAGGACCCACCCCGGTGACCCCCGGCGGGCCCCAGGACGCCCCGGAGGACCCACCCCGGTGACCCCAGGCGGAACCCCGGGCGCCCCAGAGGACCCACCCCGGTGTCCCCCGGCGGTATCCCGGGTGCCCCGAAGGAACCCACCCGATGACCCGAGGATGGCCCCGGGACACCCCGGAGGACCCATCCCGGTGACCCCCGACGGGCCCCCGGACGCCCTGGAGGACCCATCCCGGTGACCCCCAGCGGGTGCACGGTCTCCCCGGAGGACCCATCCAGGTGGCCCACGGCTGACATCCGGGCATCATGGAGGACCCATCCCGGTGACCCCCTGCGGGTCCCCGGTCGCCCTGGAGGACCCACCCCGGTGACCCCCGGCGGGCCCCCGGTCGCCCCGGACACCCACCCCGGTGACCCCCGGCGGGCCCCCCGGCGCCCCGGAGGACCAACCGCTGTGAGCCCCGGCGGACCACCGTGCGCCCTGTAGGACCCGCCCTGGTGACCCCTGATGGGCCCTCGGGCGCTCCGGTAGACCCACCCCGGTCACCCCCGGCTGGCCCCCGGGCGCCCCGGAGGACCCACCCCGGTGACTCCAATCGGGCCCACAGGAGCCCTGGAAGACCCACCCCGGTGACCCCCAACGGACCACTGTCGCCCCGGAGGACCCACCCCGGTGACCCTCGGTGGACCCTCGGGCGCCCCGGAGGACCCACCCCGGTTACCCCCGATGAGTCACCGGGCGCCCTGGAGGACCCTCCCCGGTGACACCCGGAGGACCCACCCAGATGACCAACAGCGGGCCGCTGTCTCCCCGGAGGACCCACTCCGGTGACCCCTGGTGGACTCCCGGTCGCCCCGGAGTACCCACCCAGGTGACGCCCGGCAGACCCCGGGCGCCCCGGAGGGCCAACACCGGTGACCCCCGGCGGGCCCCTGGGTGTCTCGGAGAACCCACGCCGGTGACCCCTGGCGGGCCCCCGGGTGCCCCGGAGGATGCACCCCGCTGACACCTGGTGGAACCCCGGGTGCCGGCGAGGACCCCCCCCGGAGTCTCCCGGCGGTACCCCGGGCGCCCCGGAGGACCTACCCCGGTGACCCGCAGAAGGCCCCGGGTCGCCCCAGAGGACCCACCCCGGTGACCCCCGGCGGGCCCCTGGGCGCCCTGGAACACCCATTCCGGTGACCCCCAGCGGGCCCACGGGCACCCCGGACGACCCACCCTGGTGACCCCCGGTGGACCCCCGGCGGCCCCGGAGGACCCACCCCGGTGACCCCCAACGGACCCCTGTCGCCCCGGAGGACCAACCCCGGTGACCCCCGGTGGGCACCCGGGCGCCCCGGAGGACCCACCCCGGTGACCCCAGGCGGAACCCCGGGCGCCCCAGAGGACCCACCCCGGTGTCCCCCGGCGGTATCCCGGGTGCCCCGAAGGAACCCACCCGATGACCCGAGGATGGCCCTGGGACACCCCGGAGGACCCATCCCGGTGACCCCCGACGGGCCCCCGGACGCCCTGGAGGACCCATCCCGGTGACCCCCAGCGGGTGCACGGTCTCCCCGGAGGACCCATCCAGGTGGCCCACGGCTGACATCCGGGCATCATGGAGGACCCATCCCGGTGACCCCCTGCGGGTCCCCGGTCGCCCTGGAGGACCCACCCCGGTGACCCCCGGCGGGCCCCCGGTCGCCCCGGACACCCACCCCGGTGACCCCCGGCGGGCCCCCCGGCGCCCCGGAGGACCAACCGCTGTGAGCCCCGGCGGACCACCGTGCGCCCTGTAGGACCTGCCCTGGTGACCCCTGATGGGCCCTCGGGCGCTCCGGTAGACCCACCCCGGTCACCCCCGGCTGGCCCCCGGGCGCCCCGGAGGACCCACCCCGGTGACTCCAATCGGGCCCACAGGAGCCCTGGAAGACCCACCCCGGTGACCCCCAACGGACCACTGTCGCCCCGGAGGACCCACCCCGGTGACCCTCGGTGGACCCTCGGGCGCCCCGGAGGACCCACCCCGGTTACCCCCGATGAGTCACCGGGCGCCCTGGAGGACCCTCCCCGGTGACACCCGGAGGACCCACCCAGATGACCAACAGCGGGCCGCTGTCTCCCCGGAGGACCCACTCCGGTGACCCCTGGTGGACTCCCGGTCGCCCCGGAGTACCCACCCAGGTGACGCCCGGCAGACCCCGGGCGCCCCGGAGGGCCAACACCGGTGACCCCCGGCGGGCCCCTGGGTGTCTCGGAGAACCCACGCCGGTGACCCCTGGCGGGCCCCCGGGTGCCCCGGAGGATGCACCCCGCTGACACCTGGTGGAACCCCGGGTGCCGGCGAGGACCCCCCCCGGAGTCTCCCGGCGGTACCCCGGGCGCCCCGGAGGACCTACCCCGGTGACCCGCAGAAGGCCCCGGGTCGCCCCAGAGGACCCACCCCGGTGACCCCCGGCGGGCCCCTGGGCGCCCTGGAACACCCATTCCGGTGACCCCCAGCGGGCCCACGGGCACCCCGGACGACCCACCCTGGTGACCCCCGGTGGACCCCCGGCGGCCCCGGAGGACCCACCCCGGTGACCCCCAACGGACCCCTGTCGCCCCGGAGGACCAACCCCGGTGACCCCCGGTGGGCACCCGGGCGCCCCGGAGGACCCACCCCTGTGACCCCTGGCGGAACCCCAGGCGCCCCAGAGGACCCATCCTGGTGTCCCCTGGCGGGCCCCCGAGTTCCGTGGTGGACCCACCCCGGTGACCCCCGGCGGGTCCCCGGGTGCCCCGGAGGATGCACCCCGCTGACACCTGGTGGAACCCCGGGCGCCGGCGAGGACCCCCCCGGTGTCCCCCGGCGGTACCCCGGGCGCCCCGGAGGACCTACCCCGGTGACCCGCAGAGGGCCCCAGTGTCGCCCCAGAGGACCCACCCTAGTGACTCCCGGCAGACATCCGGGCGCCCCGGAAGACCCACCCCGGTGTCCCCCGGTGGGCCCCCGTGCGCCCCGGAGGACCCACCCCAGTAACCCCCGACAGGCACCCGGGCGCTCTGGAGGACCCACCCCGATGACCCCTGGCGGGCCCTCAGGCACCCCGGAGAACCCACCCCGGTCACCCCCGGTGGGCCCCTGGGCGCCCCAGAGCACCCACCCCGGTGACCCCCGGCGGGCCGCCGGGTGCCCCGCAGGACCCACCCCGGTGACCCCCGGCGGGCCCCCGGGCACCCTGGAGGACCCACCCCGGTGACCCCTGGTGGAACCCAGGGCGCCGCAGGAGACCCCCCCCGATGACCCGCGGAGGGCCCCGGGTCGCCCCGGAGACCCACCCCAATGACCACCGGCGGGCCCCCGGGCGCCCCGGAGGACCCACCCCGGTGTCCCCCGGCGGGCCCCCAGTCGCCCTGGAGGACCCAGCCCGGTAACCACCGGCGGGCCCCCGGGCGCCCCAGAAAACCCACTCCGGTGACACCCGGCGGGCCCCCGGGCGCCCCGGAGTACCCACCCTGGTGAACCCCGGCGGAACCCCGGGTGCCCCGGAGGACCCATCCTGGTGGCCCCCGGCGGACGTCCGGGCGCCATGGAGGACCCACCCTGGTGACCCCCGATGGGCCCCCGCGCGCTCCGGTGGACCCGCCCCGGTGAACCCCGGCGGCCCCTGAGCGCCCCGGAGGACCCACCCCAGTGAGCCCCAACGGGCCTCCGGGCGCTCCCGTGGACACACCCTAGTGACCCCCAACGGGCCCCCGGGCGCCCCGGAGGACACTCCCTGGTGACCCCTGGCGGAACCCCGGGCGCCCCAGAGGACCCACCCCAGTGTCCCCCGGCGGTATCCCAGGCGCCCCAAAGGACCCCACCCGATGACCCGCGGACGGCCCCGGGTCACCCCGGAGGACCCACCCCGGTGACCCCCGACGGGCCCCCGGATGCCCCGGATGACCCACACCGGTGACCCCCGGCAGGCCCCCCGGCGCCCTGAATGACCCATCCCGGTGACCCCCGGCGGGTGCACGGGCTCCCCGGAGGACCCATCCAGGTGGCCCACGGCTGACGTCCGGGCATCATGGAGGACCCACCCCAGTGACCCCCTGCGGGTCCCCGGTCGCCCTGGAGGACCCACCCCGGTGACCCCCGGCGGGCCCCTGATCGCCCTGGAGGACCCACCCCGGTGACCCCCAGCGGACCCCTGGGCGCCTCGGAGGTCGCACCCCGGTCACCCCAGACAGGCCCCCAGGCGCCCCGGAGGACCCACCCCGGTGGCCCTCGGCAGGTGCACGGGCGCCCCGGAGGACCCGCCCCAGTGACCCACAGCGGGCCCCCGGGCACCCTGGAGGACCCACCCCGGTGACTCCAAGCAGGCCCCCCGGCTCCCTGTAGGACCCACCTCGGGGACCCCCGGCGGGCCCTCAGGCACCCCAGAGGACGCACCCCGATGACCCCTGGCAGGTGCACGGGCTCCCCGGAGGACCCATCCTGGTGGCCCCCGATGGGCCCCCGCGCGCTCCGGTGGACCCGCCCCGGTGAACCCCGGCGGCCCCTGAGCGCCCCGGAGGACCCACCCCAGTGAGCCCCAACGGGCCTCCGGGCGCTCCCGTGGACACACCCTAGTGACCCCCGACGGGCCCCCGGGCGCCCCGGAGGACACTCCCTGGTGACCCCTGGCGGAACCCCGGGTGCCCCAGAGGACCCACCCCAGTGTCCCCCGGCGGTATCCCGGGCGCCCCGAAGGACCCCACCCGATGACCCGCGGACGGCCCCGGGTCACCCCGGAGGACCCATCCCGGTGACCCCCGACGGGCCCCCGGATGCCCCGGATGACCCACACCGGTGATCCCCGGCGGGTCCCCCGGCGCCCTGAATGACCCATCCCGGTGACCCCCGGCGGGTGCACGGGCTCCCCGGAGGACCCATCCAGGTGGCCCACGGCTGACGTCCGGGCGTCATGGAGGACCCACCCCAGTGACCCCCTGCGGGTCCCCGATCGCCCTGGAGGACCCACCCCAGTGACCCCCGGCGGGCCCCTGGTCGCCCTGGAGGACCCAGCCCGGTAACCACCGGCAGGCCCCCGGGCGCCCCGGAGGACCCACCCCGGTGGCCCTCAGCAGGTGCACGGGCGCCCCGGAGGACCCACCCCTGTGACTCCAAGCGGGCCCCCGGGCTCAAGGACCCATCCCGGTGACCCCCAGCGGACCCCTGGGCGCCTTGGAGGTCGCACCCCGGTCACCCCAGACGGGCCCCCAGGCGCCCCGGAGGACCCACCCCGGTGAACCCCGCTGGGCCCGCGGGCAACCCGGAAGACCCACCCTGGTCACCCACGGTAGGTCCCCTTGTGCCCCAGAAGACCCACCCCAATGACCCCCACGGGGCCTATGGGCTTCCCGGAGGACGCCCCCAGGTGACCCCCGGCGGGCCCCCGGGCGCCCCGGAGGACCCACCCCCGTGACCCCCCGCAGAACCCCGGGCGCCCTGGAGGACCCACCCCGCTGACCCCCAGTGGGCCTCCGGGTGCCCCAGTAGACCCCCCCCGGTTACCCCTGGCAGGCCAGCAGGCGCACAGTCGAACTCGACCGGCGACCACCGTTGGGCCCCCGGGCGCCCCAGTGGACCCCCCTCGGCGACCCCCATCTGGACCCCAGGCGATCTGATGGACCCTGCCAGATGATCCCCGGCGCCCCCCTGGTGAGATTGAGATATGCTTGCAGTGATAAGAAAGCTTGACAGACAACCTTGTAAAACACAGACAACCAGAATCCTTAGAGCAATCAGGTGGAAATCACTGTGTAAGAAACATTACCACCTCAAAGAGTATAAAAGTCAAAAGAAATTTGAGTTATAACAGGCCAGCAACTGAAAGCCATGTATTGTCTGTGAAGCACTGGATAGATTGTGAACCTGGATTACCCAGTCAATGGGGAAATAGGAGAGGGTCCCGGTCCTTGAGAAAAAAAGTATATAAACTGTGTTATGGAACTAGTAGGTGCACTCCTGCTTGTGGGATGCCCGCCACTGCAATCGCGAATAAATTGCTACTTCACTGAGATCCTGGCCTGAGCCTAAGTTATTGGCTACAGCGTGTTTCTCACACTGGGGCTCGGAGTTGGCGCTCTGGGTCCACCGTGGGGCCTGGGGCTTGTAGTCACTCTCGGGGTCAGCTGCAGGGTCTGGGGTGTGGGAGTCGGCGCTCAGGGTCAGCCACGGGGTATGAGGCTCGGAGTGGGTGCTCGGGGTCAGCTGCGGGCTCCGGGGCTAGGAGTTGTTGCTCGGGGTCAGCCGCGGGGCCTGGGGCCCAGGAGTCGGCGCTCAGGGTCAGCTGAGGGGCCTGGGGATCGGAGTCAGCGCTCGGGGTCAGCCGCTTGGAGTCAGGTCTGTGCCTCAGGGTCAGGTTCAGGGCTCGGGCTTGGGGCTGGGGTTTGGGGTTGGGGCTCAGGGTCCAGGGTCAGGGGTCAAGGGTCCGTGATCATGGGTCTGGAGTTGGGGCTCAGGGTTAGCTCCGGGTCCAGGTTCTGTTCCGGGGTGGCGGGTCGGGGTTATCTCTGGGGTCACGGTCAGCTCCAGGGTCGGCAGCTCGGGGTCAAGGGCTCGGGGTTGGGGTCTGGCTTTGGGGCTCCGGGTCCAGGGTCCGTTTTTGGGGTTGGGGGCTCGGGGTCAGCGTTGGGGTCGGGCACTTGGGGTCAGCCTTGGGGTCAGGGGTTCGGGGTCAGCTCCTGGGTCGGGGCTCGGGGTCAGCTGCTGGGTTGCGTCTTGGGGTCAGCTCCAGGATGGGGGCTATGGGGTCAAGGCTGCAAGGTCGAGGGTCTGGGGTCTATGGTCCCAGGTTGAGTGTATGGCGCTCAGGCTCAGGGTTCAGCCTCGGTGTTAGCTCTGAGTCTGAGGTCCATTCTGGGTGGCGGGGGCTTGGGGTCAGCTCGGGGTGGGGGCTCCAGGCTCAAGGGTCCAGGGTTGGACTCAGGGTTGGGACTCAGGATTAGCTCTGGGTCCGGGTCCGAGGTCCGTTTCAGGGTCTGGGTCAGCTCCAGCTTGGTCTGAGGCTCGGGCTCAGTTCCGGGTCTGGGGCTTGCGGTCAGCTCCGGGGTCGAGGGTCTGGGGTTGAGGGTGTGGGCTTGGGGTTTGGAGCTGGGGCTCGGGGCTGGGGCTCTGGACTGGGGCCCAGGGTTGGGGCACGGGGTTGGTGCTCGGGGTCAGCTCCGCGTCCGGGTCCTTGGCTCAGGTCCGGGTCCAGAACTCGGGGTTAGGTCTGGGGTGGGGGCTCCAGGGTCAGGTCCAGGGTAGGGGTTCCAGGTTTGAAGGTCTGGTGTCGAGGGTCTGGTTTTGGGGCTCAGAACTGAAGCTCATGGAGTCATGGTTGGGGCTCAAGTTTGGGTCTTGGGGTTGGAGCTTGGGGTTGGAGCTTGGGGTTAGCTCCAGGTCCGGTCTGAGCTATTGATTGGGGGCTTGGGGTCAGCTCCAGGTTCAGAGCTCGGGATCAGCTCCGGGGTGGGGCTCCGGGTCAGCTACGGAGCTGGGGCTTGGGGTTAGCTATGGGGTCTGGGGCTCGGGTCCGAGGCTCAGATTTAGCTCCAGGGTGGGGGCTCTGTGGTCAAGAGTCCGGGATTGGAGCTGGGTGTTGGGGTTCAGGGTTGGGCCTCGTGGTCAGGTCCAGTTCCAGGGCTCGTCTCCAGGGTCCGGGGTTGGTCTGGGTTGGGGGTTCCGGGGTCATGTTTCCAAGGTCAAGGGTCTGGAGTTGAGGGTCTGGGGTTGGGGTTCGTGGTTGGGGCTCAGGCTTAGCTCTGGGTCCAGGATCCGTTCCGGGAGTCAGGGGCTCGGGGTCAGGTCTAGGGTGGGTGCTCCACAGTCAAGGGTCTGGGGTCGAGGGTCCGGGTTCGAGTGTCCAGGGCTCAGGCTCAGGGTTCAGGCTCAGGGTTGGGGATCGGGGTTTGCTCCAGGTCCAGAATACATTCCGGGTGTTGGGGGCTTGAGGTTCTGTTCTGGGGGTCACGAGTCAGGGTCAGCTCTGGGGTCGGGGTCAGCTCCAGCATCGGGGTCAGCTCTGGGGTCAGGGGTCGGGGTCAGCTCAGGGGTCCGGGGTCTGTCCCAGGGGTCAGGGGGTTGTCATCTGTTTCAAGGGTCATTTTTCTTGGGGTCAGCTACAGGGTTGGGGTCAGCTCCGAAGTCCGGAGCTCGGGTCTGGGGCTTGGGGTTAGCTCTGGGGTTGGGGGCTTGGGGTCAGCTCCAAGGTGGGGGCTCCAGGGTCGAGGGTCTGGGGTTGAGGGGCTGAGGCTGGGGCTCGGGGTTCGGGCTTGGGGTTGGAAATCGGGGTTAGGTCCAGGTCCAGGATCCATTCTGGGTGTCGGAGGCTCGGGGTCAGCTCTGGGGTGGGGGCTATAGGTTCGAGGATCCAGGGTTGGGGCTTGGGGTTGGTGTTTGGGGTTAGCGCTTGGGGTTAGCTTCAGGTACGGGTCCAAGGTCCGTTTCAGGGCTCGGGGTCAGCTCTGGGGTCCAGGCTCGGGGTCACCTCCAGGTCAGTCCAGGGCTCAGGGTCAGGTCTAGGTCAGGGGCTCGGGGTCAAGGGTCTGGGAATGGGGCTCAGGGCTGGGGCTCGGGGTTGGGGATCAGGGTTGGCACTTAGGTGAGGTCCAGGTCAGGGGCTCAGGGTCAGCTCCAGGTCCGTGTCTTTGGGTCAGGTACAGGTCTGGGGTGTGGGGTCGGGTCCAGGGTGGATGATCCGGGGTCAGGTCCAGGTTGGGGGCTCCAGGTTTTAAGGTCCAGGTTCGAGGGCTCGGAGTATAGGCTCAGGGTTGGGGCTTGGGTTTGGGTCTCCGGGTGTGAGCTTGGGGCTGGGGGTTCGGGGTTAGCTACAGGTGTGGGGTCAGCTCCAGGGTCGGGGACTCGGGGTCAGCTCTGGTGTTGGGGCTCCGGGTCCGGGTCTGGTTCTGGGAATTTGGGTCTCAGGGTCAGCTCCAGAGCTGGGGGCTCAGGGTCAGCTGCAGTGTCAGGTATTGGGGTCAGGGCCTAGGGTTATCTCCAGGTCTGGGTCTGGGGTCTGTTTCAGGGGTCGGGTTCAGCTCTGGGGTTGGGATTCAGGGTCAGCTCCAGTGTCAGGGCTCTGGGGTTGGGTCTGGGTCAGGGGCTCCAGAGTCGGGTCCACGGTGGGGGCTCTGGGGTTGGGTGCTCCGGGGTCAAGGGTTCAGGGTGGGGGCTCGTTATTGGGGCTCAGGGTTGGGCCTGGGGGTCGAGTCCAGGTCAGGGGCTCTGGAGTTGGGTCTGGGGTCAGGGGCTCCGTGGTCAGGTCCAGGTCAGGTGCTCCGGGGTCAAGGGTCTGGAGTCAAGGGTCCAGGGTTTGGGCTCGGGGTTGGGACTCAGGTTTGGGGCTCAGTGTTAGGGCTCGATGTTGGGGATTCGGTTTAGCTCTGGGTCCGGGGTCAGCTCCAGGTTTGGGGGCTCAGGGTCAGCTAAGCTTTGGGGCTCTGGGTTGGGGCTCAGGGCTGGGACTCAGGGTTGAGGCTCGGAGTCCAGGGTCAAGGGTCCAGGGTCTGGGATACAGGGTCTGGTGTTGGGGCTTGCGGTCATCTCCGGGTCTGGGTTCTGTTCCGGGGGTCGCAGGTCAGGGTCAGCTCTGGGGCTCGGGTCCAGGGCTCGGGGTTAGCTTCATGGTGGGGGCTCCGGGGTCAAGGGTCTAGGTTCAAGGGCCTGGGGTCAAGGGTCCAGGGTCGTGGCTCCGAGGTCGAGGGTCCAGTGTTGAGGGTCTGGAGTTAGGGCTTGGGGTTGGGGCTCGGGGTTAGCTCCGGGGTCAAGGGTCTGTTTCAGGGGTTGGAGTTTGTGGTCTGTTTTGGGGGTCATTTTGTCAGGGTCAGCTCCGGGGTTGGGGTCAGCTCCAAAGTCTGGGCCTCAGGTTTGGGGCTCGGGGTCAGCTCTGGGGTGGGGGCTCAGAGTCAGCTCTGGGGTCAGCTTCGGGGTTGATGGTCCAAGGTCTGCTCCAGGTTCGGGGGCTCAGGGTTTTGGGCTTGGGGTCAGAGCTCAGTTCCAGGTGTTGGGGTCACCTCCAGGTTTGGGGCACAGGGTCGAGGGTCCGGGGTTGAGGGTCCAGGGTCGAGTGTCTGGAGCTGGGGCTTGGGGTTCGGGCTTGCGGTTGGGAATCGGGGTTAGCTCTGGGTCCAGGGTCCATTCCGGGTGTTGGGGGCTTGGGGTTAGCACCAGGGCGGGGGCTCCGGGGTCGGGGGTCCAGGATTGGGGCTCAGGGTTGGTGCTCGGGGTCAGCGCCAGGTCAGGTGTCCCGTGGAGCGGCCGTGCCGAGCGGTGCCCGTTACCGCAGCGGGGCCTACACACACGCACGAGCGCTCGGCTGCGGGAGGGAGCCAGGGCCGGGACCGAGCGCTGCAGCTGCGCCGGGCGGCTTCACCGGAGCGGGGAAACGGCAGCCGCAGCCTGCAGCCCGCTGCCCCTGCGAGGCGCCCACGGGAGCCCAGCGCCGAGGCAGGGACTCCGCGAGGCCCCCGAGCGCCCTCCCCCCAAGCCGCGGGGCCCAGGCGAGGCAGCGGCAGAGCCGCGCCCCCACGGCACCCCTCGGCTCCCTCAGGCCCTCGCCGCCCGCCCGCCCCTCGGGCCGCCGGGCGCGCGCGCAGCGCCGAGCGCGGAGCACGCCGGGACTTGTAGTCCGGGCGCCCCGGCCGCGGCTCCGGTGGCTCCGCGCGTGCGCGGATCCCGCCCGACTTCGGAAAGTCGCTGCCTCGGGTCGGGCCCGGACCGGCTGCCATCTTGACCGAGGGTCGGAGGAGCCGCCGCGCCCGGTGAGGGGAGCGGGTTCTGCGTCGCGGGCAGCCGAGGAGGGCGGGGGTGAAGGCGGCGGGGAGGGGGCCTGTGGGGGAGGCGCGGCGGCCCCGCCGCCCCCCTGGGCTCCGGGCGGCAGAGGCGGGGGGCGCGGGGACCCCGGAGGGCGCGGGCCTGGCTCCTCCAAGGGCTCCGGGTCCCCGCAGCGCCTCGCCGAGGGGCGGCCCCGCCGCGCTGCCTCCCCCTTGCGCCGGGCGGCCGCTGCCGGGCCGGGGGTATCGTTCCGCCTCCCCAGGGCACGGGGCGGCGGTGCCGGGACCCCGGCGCTCCCCTGCGGGGCTGCCGAGCTGTGTGCGAGGCCCTATCGGCTTTTGCTGGTGGGGCCGCCCGACGCCGGGCACCCCGGCTCCAGCGTTTGCTTCCCCTCCCCAGTCGGCCCCTGTCATCCTCTCCGGGCTCCTTGTGGCAGAGATCAGCCCGTGGACCTTCGCCCTTTCGGGGCCTTGGGGGTTGCTCACGTCACAGGCTTTGCTTTCCGGTAGCCGCTCCGTAGCACAGCCCCTCCTGCAGGCTTTGTTTTTAGTCTCCTCCGAGTAACTCGTTCCCTCTCTTCTGGGGTCTTATCCAGCTAAGGCTGCTGCAGCCACTTTACAAGGGTTTGCTGTCTTTGTCTTGTCAAGATACAGCCGTGCCATAAAGTAATGCTACCCAGTGATAAAGCACGAGTTTGGGTGGAGGTTTATGCTGAACTGTGTTATCTCTTGCTGGTGCCACTGCTGTATTTTGGAAACATGGATGAGTTCTAGCTGTTAACCCTCCTGCTGCCGGATAGGGGATTTTGACCTTGTGTGGTGATAATATCCAAGTGAAAGTAGAAGATGCTGTTTGAGATTATGAATGCCTTGATGGAATTGGCTCGGAAATCTGGGCATTCAGCTTGTTTTGATAGGTGTAATTTGTGATGTTAAATTGACAAAAGAACTTTGTATCTGCATATAATGCAGAGAGAGAAGACCGAGCGTAGCGCTTAGCACTTATGACTTGTTGTCATTTGTGTGGTGTTCTTTACCCTTGAAGCTTCAGAAAATATTCCCAGTTAAACTAATCTATATAGCTTGGTTAGAATTGAAGAAATCAGAAACCAGGGGGTTTAAAACCATCTTTTCTCAATGTATTATTGCTCTTTTTTTAAATGAGTTTCTCATTGCTTTGTTCCATCTCTGCTACCTTGCTACTTGTCCTTTTTGCAGAGTAAAGCAGAGAAATCTGCACCAATTCCAATGACGACAATCAGTATTGAGAGAATGACAATAGATCCAGCTATTGATTACTTGAATTGACCTGAACAAGGCATATAGAAGAATGAAAAATCAACTGCAATATGTCATCAGCTCTGAGAATTTTATTGCTTTAAAAAGCATCTTGTTTGGAAAAAAAAAAATCACTTCTCTCTTCTTACAGTGAAGGACCAGAGCAGTTCTGATTTAATTACAATTATATTGCTCTTTGCTACAGCCGTTTAAATCTGAACTTCATCTAGTGTGCATTCTTAGTTCTGGTTTGACTGACAGTTTTAATCACTGTCCTGAATGCATTCACCTCAAGTGATCATCAGGGTAATATGCACCATTCTGACCTAAAGTGAGTTTTCTTGTGTTTAAACAAAGAACTGATACAGTACACATGAAAGATGATGTTGCAGTGGAAAATAACTGAGACTTCTGAGTGCTAACTTTGAAAGCTTCTTACAGATTAAACAGTTATTTCGGGTCTTAAGAGAGGTTGAGAGAAGATTATTCATATGAATTTATTGGTTAAGCAACAGCATTTTCTTCAGGCAATTTTCTCTCCCTCTGTTATGTTTCTTCTGTGATGAGACGGGCCTGAAATATGAAGTTGTCTTGTTTCTTTGGTTGTAAGTTTCAGAATGATTTGTGAAAGTTAACTACTGAATAGATAAGCTAATAGGAAGACAGGTGTTAAAGTAGTATTATATTTTTAATGTGGAGTTTACATTTGTTGTTATCTCTAAGAAAGCTTGCCTTTGGACTGCTTGAAAAAATGTTAAATGAGATTTTAAAAATTATTTTTCTTTTATTTTGTGGCACATACAATAGGTAAGTCACTTAACTTTATATCAGTCGATGGCGACGTCTAAACAAACATCTGTAAATGTGGACTGTATAAGCAGAGTGGTAAACATTCAACCCTGGCAAAATGCTTCCTGTGCTGCAGCCGAAACAATTTGATTTCTCCTTAAAAGCAAGGAAAAGGCATCTATAGGGTTAGACCAGAATGAAAACCTTGGAAAGGATAATTATGAAGATTCTGGGATTGCTATCACCAATTTGCTATTTATTTTTAAGACTTTCTGTTTGGCTGTCCAGTTAAGTTCATATAATACTCTAATTTTTGTTAGTCTGCTCTATTTATACATAATTGGAGGAACTGCTTTGTGCCCTTACAGCTAAGGAGAATGAACGGGCATGCATAACTTGGAGGAGAGCACTGGCCTCAGTTGCGTGCTGTAACTGCACTTTGCTCAACTGCCAATGCACTTTGAAGCGTGTGCTCACCTCAGAAGAGGAAGTAGACAAGCAGTGATTACAGTCTAGCTTGGGAGCATTCTGTTTGTAAAGTTACTTTTTTACTGTCTCATAAACTGAGTATTTTTAAAGGTTTTAGCCAGTCAACCTGCTTGTTTGTATTCTTGGGCTGTGGTTTGCCCGTTACCAGAGCTAATTCTGTGCCCTTATTTTGGAGAGGGAAAGGTGGTTTTTCTTCATCCCTCTTGCGTGAAGCGTAAAGCAATAAGGACTGGAGAGTTTTCTGCAAGTGGCTGGCATTCAGCTTTTACTTACTGTGCAGAGTTCTTGCAGCTGAAAGATTGATCATTTTCTTCATCAGAATTGCAAATTGCACTTTGATGAAATGAAAATAGTGCATCAAACTGGGAAAGAACATTTTAAAGAAACCAAGGCCTCATTTCTTATGACCAGCTTTTAAGTTATGCCTGGAATTACTCCCTTTACTACAGAGGGGCAAAGAACAAACTTCCTGATAAAACATCAAGGACAGTTTTTTTTCTTTTTTCCTCTCTGAGGAAATGTGATACTAGATGTTGTTGCACTGGTTATTCAAATATTTTTATTTTTTAAAAAAACTGGCAGTATGTTAATACACTGTTCTTTTTTTTAAAAAAAAAAAAAAAAACGGTCCTCCCGTTTAGAAATTGATAATGCATGCCTTCCACCCACCTGCCTGAGCTATGCTAAACTGTGCTTGTAGAAGATGCCTATTGTTTCAGTCAGCACAGAACTGCTTAACATGTTTGCGTTTAGATAATTGGTTTTGAAGTTCAGAGTTTGCATTTAAATAGTGTGGCCATTGAGCAGAAAAGACCTATTTTCTTCAGGTGGATTACTAAAGTATTACCATGTGCAGCCCTGTTTCTTTTCAAGAGAAGATAATGGTAAGTGGCTTACCTTTTCTTGAGCTGCACAGATCTCAGGCTTTAGGTTAGGCAAATTATGGTAGGGAAACTGGAGCTGTCAAGGAGAGGCTGTTGATATTGGCCTCTGTAAAATCTTTGTGCTGTTTACTTTTGTTTATAGGTCCGGCTTTTTGTCAAGAGGACATACCTTTTTCTCCCTGTGTTACCTAGATACCTGGAAATCTTTTTGAAGTTTAATATGAAGCAAAAGAAAGATCAGTTAAGCTTTAAAGAGAGCTTGGATAGAAAGAAAAAACAAAGTAAAGGCATGGGTGTATAATCTGGTTCTGATTTACTCTTTACATCATGAAATGGAAAGCCATTTGCAGTGGAGTACCCATCAAGAGCATAAATTTGTGACCAGGAGCATATTAATTTACTTAAGAAATCAAACAGCCTGTTTTATTTCAGTTTCCCATGGTTGTGGTGGAACTTCTGCCTGTGCGAGGCATTCATGTACTCTGCAGAATTACGTCTGAGAGCGGAGTGGAGCAGTTGCTGCCTTCCTGAGCTTTGCTTCTTCCAGTACAGTGAAAAAAGCTCAGGAAGACTAGATGCTGGGCAAGCTAAAGAGACAGAGTGGATTATGTTAATTTTCAGCGTGCTTTTGGTCAGCATCCATCCCCAGTGCCTGCTCCTATTCCCAGTGCTTCTTGTCTTTTAATTATATATTAATAATCATTACTCTTGCTTGACAGTTAGAGTGGTCAGATATCCAAATTTTAATTTCTTCACTGTTGGCTTCATACACATTTAAATAGATGAAGACCTGTTGCTTCAAATGCTATGTTTGTGCTTTGCTGACACTAATTTTTGCTCTGCCAGTGCCATGAGCTGCTCTTCTCTTTATTTGCAATGCAGCTAGATGGAATCAGCTCTTTCTTTATACAGATTGTTATGAGTTTTTTTTCTTACTTTGGCTTGTCACAGCCTGAATTGTCCATTGTATCACGGAGTAATTTCTCTTCATCTAGCTTACCTTTACAAGTGTGTGTGTTTAGGTATCTGTGTACCTCGTACTGCTCTGACTATATCATTCCATAGACTGGATTGAAAATTAATGGTTAATGTATAAACATGTTCACGAGGCGAATAATGTCTTTGACGTGATCTTTAATTTGACCTGCTGTTATTTGACCTGCTTCCTGTTATTGGAAAATGATGAGCTCCTTATTTTCACTGGATTTTACTTGAACACCTCCCTTTTCAAGTTCAAACCTCCTGGGGTGATCCTGCATGTGAAGGGCACTTCATTCTGTAAAACAGTGGGGAAAAAAAAGACGTCACACTTACTTTTTTATCTTCTATTTTCTTACTTGCCTTTTCATCGAAGAATAGCAAGGCTGTTCTTTTTCTAAATGTGTGTGGTTCCTACAGTGTATGTTCTGTCATCAATAATGTGGTCTTCAAAGAAGCTTCTTATTCCAGCTGTTTGAAGGGGAATAAAGTGCATCATGGTAACAGGAACGAGGAGGGAAATGCTGAAGGTAAAATGTTCATCACCTAAAGATGCAGAGGAAACCTTCTGATCAGTGGGTGGTACTTGTGCAGATAACTGGCGTGCTCGTTCCTGTGCTTGTTAAACTGAGTTTACTGGTGAGTCATTGGAATATCTTTTTTGGATGCTACTTCAACTTTTGTTATTAATCCCCCAGGTTAGTATAAAAACATAGAGGCAGCCTGTGGAGTATTCTGAAATAATAGAATACTTATCCACGTGAAATAAGTGGAATTATTTGTCTTTTTGCAAACGTGCCATGTGTTGTATATTACAATGACAATTTCCAGAGCAGAGCTGCATTTGTTAAACATTTGCCTGACCCAAATCTAGTTCACATCACTGAATAAGCTACCACAAGGCGCAGGTTTTCTCACTGTTCTTCTTGCTGTGCACCCCTAGAATCAATGTACTTAAGCCCTGATCTGAAATCTAGTTTGGACAGGTGGGTCGGCTCTCTGTGGAAACCTGTAGCTATTGTCGGTGGTTTCTTCGGGCATTCTCCATGGTTAATGGTTTGAAACAGAGTCCTGCAAGGCGTGGTGTGCCATTCCTTTTTCCTTTCCCCCTCCACGAGGCCCTGAGCACTACAAGGCTTTTGTGGTGTTAGTGACAGTTCAGGAGTTATTAAAGCAGAAGATAACATGTAAGGAAAGTCTTGCTTTCCTGTTCGTCTGGGATGTGAACATCTGAACAAAAAAATTACTATTCCTGATGCTGATATTAGAGGTGAAAATACACAGACTGCTGTGTTTCCTTTGAAGCTGTGAACTTCCCAGGGAGTTGTGTTGCTGAATGTTGAATGAATTCCCAGTTAAGGGCTGGGCGATGCAGGAGCTGGGGGGTGGAGAGGCTGCAGCCAGTAACAGTGGGGACAGGGTCTGTTGGGGGAGAGAGCCTCAGTCGTAGTTGGAATTTCTTTCCTTTTTGGAATTTCAGTTCGTATTTTTAAAATAGCAAATTCTGTACTTTGTATTTTATATTTCTGCCATCACACCTTAAAATCAAATGCAGTAAAATTCCTGTGCATTGCAACTAAATAAAGAAACGTCTTAAACTGTTAGAGTAGGACTGTTGCACCTCAGGTGACTTAGGGTTTGTGACTGGAAGAATGCCTTGATGGTTGAAGAGGTGATTACGTAGCGTTAGGTGATTACATAGCGTTAGGACCCTTTGGGCCTGTTCTTGTACTCCAGTATGCGAGTAGCTTTTTTGTTTGCGTGATAATGCAGGGAAAAGTAAGTTGCGAAGGGGTGTTGTGTAGTATGTCTGTATGGTGTAGTAATTGTGTTTATGCTGAATTACGCTCTCCATGTAGAATATTATTCCTGGGAATGCCTTTGACTATTTAATATTAAAATAAAATAACAAAACAACCTACCACCACCAAAAAAAAACGTAACTATTGTTTTGCAGTTAATCAGGCTTTTTTTTTTCTCCCTGAGGGTTTGCTGAATTGAGACAGGTCACTAAGTGTCAAACTAGTGCAAGAGCTGGCCCAAAGATGGACGCAAGCTTCAACGTGGCTGGGAGGAGGAGAGGAGAAGGTGAGGGACAGCCACTCCGAGGACCGCTCCTCCAGCAGTATCAGGCTGCCCAGTGCCCGTGTGCGCCCCCGATAACTGCAGGAGCTGCCCTGGCACCACACTTACTGCATGGTTACCTCTAGCTCCCCCTAAAATTTTAGTGTGGGAGATGTTTCTAAGCTTCCTCACAGTTGTGTTTATGTTGTACCCCTGTAGTGTGGTGATTTCCTTTAAATTGAAGGATGTCATTAATGTTCATTGTTAGCAGATAGTCCTGTTCTTTTTTCAAATGTGTAATTTTCAGTTCTGCATACAAAAGATCTGGGATGTAAAGACTGAAACTTTCATTGAAGAATTTTATTAATTAATTAATTAATTACATAAATATGTTAATTACTACAGTCTTCTGGGTAACCCAAGATTTCAAAAGAGAAGTCTGCTTTATCTTCCGATTGTTTTAGGGCTGCACCAGGATAAAACAGGACGGCTGGGAATATTGAAATAATGGAGCAGTTCTAAACCATCTTTTTTTTATAGTTTGTTTTATTTTTCAGGGAGGCATGAGCTGGAACGTAGTAAACAGGAGCATTTTGCAAGTTTAAGATGATTGTGTTGTCCACTCCTGGCTATTTTTTCATGTTGCCACTGGCAAAAGGTTCCTAGGAAGCAGGTGACAGACCTCTGTTGCAATTAGATAACAAGATATTTCTTCCTAAACTCAAGATTTTGCTAGCAGCAGTTTATAGTCTTACAAAAGACAATGGCCCAGAGCAGAATATCCGCTACCTCAGGGTTTGCTTAAATCATCTCAAAAATGTGGAAATTATTATTTCCATTACAGCTTTCTGATTTGTTTGCTTAATAATGCATAATTTAGGTTGGAAAAAATCAACCTGTATTTCTGTCTGGCACTGAATTTAGCACACAGGAATATTATGTAATTTTCTTGCATACAGTAGATTTCCAGGTCTTGTTTCTTCAGTCGTTTGTAATGCTTCAGAGTACTCACAGAAGAAGCTTATTTTTCTTGTGGGACAATGCATGTGTGTTTTAACTTCGTAGTTAGCTAGCTCTAAGAAATTCTGTGCATTGGCTACAGTAGCAGTCTCTGGTTCTTAGAGCTGGCTTTACTAAGAGAAGTCTTGTGCCACCTCATTTGATCGAGCAGTTACAAGCAGCAAGTGACGAAACTTTCTTTTTCAAGAGATTTCAAATAATCAGCACATTTCAGATTTGTGGTTATGTCACTGGTGGCAGAGAGCGATTCCTCATTTCTTTGGTGATCCTTGCCAACTTGAATTGCAGATCTGCACAGTCTGGTTTGATTCACTTCATTGCTCAGGGACCTACAGTGGAATCTGTTCTGCAAGGTCGTTTTTGTAAGGTGATGGATACAGTTTGCCAGTATGTGTATATTCATGCTTCCATGGCCCAGGTTGTCCACATTCACGAGAGCAAAGAAACTGAGTTGTTTCTGGGGCTTTCTTCACTGTTACACCCCAAGAGAGAGGTGCCTTTGTACACATGCACACCTTCATCAGTGCTGTTTATGAAAATGCTCGGAATTGTACAGATAAACTATTAAAGCAGGTGTGCAGTGTGCTGTACAGGTTTGTACCGATCATACCTACATTCATGTAAACATGAATCTTTGGTATCAGATTTATTACCTTTTTGAAAAATATATCTGCTACTTTTAAGTCCTGCAAGTAGCAGAATATAGTTTTGGTTCTAGGTGTGTAGACTACTGATATATAACAGCCTTTAAAAACACTACTTTTTAAAACAAGTGTAATAGTAAATTGTGATACTTAGTAATGATTAAAGGTGAGAGCATAATTTAATGGTCAAATTTTGTTTTTCTTTTTCATTCTCCCAAGAGTTAAAACCTTGGTTTGTAGGTTAGTATGAATAAAGATGTGTATGTACCATTGATAATGAAGTGTAGTGCTGAGAGTGGAGTGGGAAAATACATTGAAACAGGCACTGACCAAGAAGAAAAACTAATGGGCAGAGGTTACAAAATGCTCTGTAGATGCTGTCCTCTGTTATTAATGTCTGAATATGTAACTGCTTCTAGAGCAACTTACTTTAAAACTGCAAAAGGTGGTGGTCTTGTATTTTGGTTTACTGCAACAGTTTATAATATAGAGATCATTTATAATATTTAGATTCTTACAGGCACATGAAGGGTAAGGCCTTTGAAATACATTTTAAAATAGCTGTAATACAAAAAACATTAGTTTTCTTCTGATGCCAAATCACAAAATAACCAATATTGTTAATGCTCAAGTGGTGCTTCAGCATAGCTACTGATGCCAGCCTTTGTCTTCATCCCCGTGAGCATCAAATTGCATTCAGTAGTGTTTCTGAAGTCTGCTCGTGAAGGTTAGTGATTTCAGCCTTTTAATTGAAAAAGATCATAAGACTAATCTAAACAGCAATGCTACGTAGGTATTTCTGTAATAACGAGTTAGGGGAGCTAAATGTATGCACTGGGAACTGTGGAATGAGTGAAAGTTAGCGGGTATGTTGTAACCATAAGGCTAGCCTGGTAGAACAGCACACTGATGTGAATTTGTCAGCTTAGTATGCAGCTATATCATGCCTCTGTAATTAATTTACCTGTGTACAACATGGAGACTTTTGGCAGCATAGTTTTGTGTGCTTTTAGTATCAGAAGTGAAACTGCACTGCCATTTTTCCCACAGAGGTTTGGATTAATTTATATGGATACCTAGGAGGAACTTTTAGAAAGTGTTAGAGGACCAGCACTCTAACACTCACCCTTGAGTGACTCTGAAACCCAAATTAGTCACACATGGGATTTTTTTCTAGGCAAAATAGGGTAATTAATTTGATTGAAATTACTGGAGAAATTGGTGTGCAGGCTTTGTAGGTGCATGGAAGCGATGCAGAGCAAGGTATGGATTAACTGTCCAGATGGGCTCTCTAAAGTTATCCCAATATGTGTTAAAATGAGGGAAATCCTTAAAGGCACAAGCAGTCGGACACTTGCTGATAACAAAGTAAAACAGTTTTTTGAATAAACAGTCTCAGCAATGATATTCAATGACTTTCTAATCTCTGGTGTTATGTAAATAATGAAGGGATTCCACAGGTTCCAAAACAGCCTTATGTGAATGTTTTATGAGGTTTCTTATCAGTGCAAAAGAAAAGTAAAATAAGCCAGGAACACTGTGCATATGAAGCATACAATGACGTTCTTTCTGTGGGGACAGTTAAACTTGGGCTTGATTTTTTTCACGTTTTTCAACCTCACCTTACCTTATTGTTGTTGGCTGAAGCTACTTAATACTTTGGTACATTCAGTCTTGGACATTTTGTAGAAGGCTGACTCAAGCTGCATGGTTTTGTGTTTTTTTTTTTCATAGTGATCAGCAAAAAGGTAAAAGGAGATGGTCTTTAAAAGTGAGAATAAATACCTAGTGTAGGCTTTTGCACTGAATTTGAATACAGGCCTTGGGAAGAGCTGGAGAAACTAAAGTAGCTGACACTGAAGGTGAAGATTACTGAATCGTAAGAAGGTGCCTACCTGTTTATGCGGACTGTGCCATTCTGTTCAGACTGGTAACACTTAAGCTGTCATCAATAACTGGTCACTGAAAAGGAACCTCAGCTGAGGGGAGGGAGGAAAAAAAAAAAAAACAAAGCCCAACTTGATAGATGTCTCTGTAGAGGAGGAATCAGCTGCAAGACAGAGACCTAAAGAGAACAGGCTGGAAGAACAGAACAGGTAGAACAGGAATGATTGATTTTAGGGAATTCAGAGAATCACAGAAAATTGAGGCTTTAAAAGAGGTCTGGAGATCATCTAGTCCAAACCCATCTGCTTAAAGCAACATCAGTGAGCACAGATTGTTCAGGACCACGTTCAATCAGGTTTGGAGTTTCTCTGAGGATGGAGCACCATTGGCAAGAGCCTGACTTCATCTTCTTTGCCCTCACCCCCTTCAGTTATTTATGCACACTGACAAGATCCTGCTGAGCCTTCTCTTTTCCAGGCTTAACAATCCCAGCTCTCAGACTGTCGTCATATGTCACATTCCCATCTCTTTGTCATCTCATTGCCCCCTTTGGTGGGCTCACCCCAGTACAAATGCGTGTCTCTTGATTTGGGTGGCCCAGAAGTACACTCCCTGGTGGTGTGGTCTCACTAGTGCTGAGTAGAAGGGAAGGACCACCTCCCTGATCATGCTAGTGATGTTTGTCCTAATGCAGCCAGGAGATGATGCTTTTTCTTTGCTGCAAGAAAGCACTGCTAGTTTGTCTTCAACAGGACCAATGTTTTCTGCAAGCTGCTGTCTAGCCAGCTGGCCCCCAGCCTTTACTGGTTCATGGGTTTATTCCTCCCCAGGTGCAGAGTTCCTCACTTTGTTGAACTTCATGAGGCTTCTGTCTGTCCATTTCTCCAGCCTACTGCGGTCCCTCTGAGTGGTAGCGACCTGTCTGGTGTATCAGCCACTCCAGCCAGCTTTGTGTCAGCATATTTGCTGAGGGTCGGCTTGGTCCTGTTGTCCAGGTCATAAATGAAGAAGTTAAACAGTGTGGACCAAGGGGTATATACTGTAGGGTACACCACTGATGGCCAGCCTCCATCTGGACCTTGTACTGCTCAGCACAGCCCTTTGAGCATCACAGTGCTGCCAGCGTTCAGCCCCCCCTCACAGACATCTAAACTAGCCCAGACTTCTTCAGCTTGTCTGTATGTTACAGGAGACAGCCTTGAAAGCCTCACTGAAGGCAAGCATCTGCTGCTGTCTTCTCAGCCACAGAGCCAGTCATAGCCTGTCAGGTTGCTCAGACATGATTTCCCCATCCTAAATCTATGCTGACTAATCCCAGTCAACTTGTCATTAATATTTGGAAATGGCTCCTGTGAGCATCTGTTTCCTGACCTTTCCAGGGACTGAGATTAGGCCAACCAGCCTGTGGTTTCCTGCATCCTCCTTCTTGCTCTTTTTGAAGATAGCAGTGACATTTGCTTTTTTCAGTCCCCAGGAACCTTTTAGGAACCCGCAGAGTCACTCAGAGGGAGCCGAGCGACCTTTCTGCTGCTGTGTGGCCCAGCACGGGCTTCACCGGGCTCAAACATCCCTTCAGAGAGCTGGCAGAAATTGAAATTTTGATGCATGTTTTTACCTGTTGTATGTAGAATGAGTGGGAAAAGAAAGTTCAGTTTTTCATCATCTCCGTAGGTACTTTGTACTTGGAATTTATCTTCTTTACAAAGAAAAGGCATTTGTATTTCCACCAGGAGTGCCGCTCAGTTACTTGCTGCCCTTCATGTGGCGCCGGTGGTCCTGCGGCCCAGCTGAGCGCAGTCCCCAGCTCCGGCCTCAGGAGAAACCCAGTCTCCTGCCTGTGTCAGGGCATGAGCACTTTGCTCATCGTCAGAGCTTTCTTTCACCTATAGCATTGTTCATTCATGTGAAATAGAAACGTGCTTTAAATGTGGCCTTAATCGGTTAGATCCTCATTTCCTTAATTTTAACTGCTGTGGTAATGCCTTTCCAGTAGTTTCATAGAAACATTTTTTTTAGCCTTGATAGTATGCAGAAGAAAGGAGAGGTGGGGAGGATTCTGAAATTCAGTGGTTACAGTTCCTCCAGAATAGTCTCCAGCATGGTGACAGCAAATTAATTTAATCTCTCTGAGCCTTAGTGTCCATAGGTCAGATGGCTAGAGCAATATCACAGAATCACGAAAAGCAGCTCTATTCCTAATGATGGAGAATGGGAAACTTTGGGACTTCCTTTGCACATTTTTATAAAACAAAGCAAACATTGTGTGAAAACATCTCCAAACTGAAAGGGAGCAACAGGCACTTCTCAGTGCACTCGGGTGAACCTCTGAAACTGTCAAAACAGAGTGAAAGGTAGAAATCTTTTGAAACAAAGTAACTAAGCATACTAGCGCATAAAGATGCTAACCGTCAATTCATAGAATTGAAGAAAGAGAACAGAAGTCATGCCAAAGAATGAGCTTGAGTCAGCAGGCATAACTTAAACCCGGTGAGGTACTCCGTGTAGCCAGAGAGGAACAGGTGAAGAAGAGGAAAGCGGAACGCACCTGTATTGGTGTTTTAATTTGGGCGAGGGGTGCACTTCGAAGTGTCCTGAGCACAGTCAGGCTGCCCTTGGGTTTGACTTCTGAAACGAGCTTGGCTCCAAGAAGCTGAGTTGCTTTTGGATGAAATGGAGCGGGAATGTGCAGTCCAGCTGCTGTCTGGCCATGGGATCAGGGCAGAGCTGCTGCGAAGTAAAGCTCCAGAAATGCATGCGGTGCTGGTACCGGGTCCACAGGCTGGCCCTGCTTTCCAGCCTCACTTCTGTGAGATTGCACTTTGTGTTGATGTGGGCAAAGCTGCAGCAAGGCAGAGCAAGGAAGACAGAGTAAGAATTGATGAGTTATTGGCTTGAAAAAGATTTACAGTTCTAAAACGTGCCGGGACAAGGAGGTGGGCTGACTCTGGTACTTCTGAAAGGTGCATGCAAGGAAGTTCTTAGAAAGATTAGAGCATGAGAGGTGAAAAATAGGTCTGTAATGAAATGATATACGTTAGGCAAGTATTTCGCTCTGTGAAGCCTAGAAGCCATCAAAACACACAATAAGCTGACTTAAGCTAAAAAGCAGTTGGCCTATTTTTAAATTCAACTTTAAGAAAGGAGCTATTTTTGTTTGCCTTTAATGTGTACAATGTGATCAGTGTAGAAAATTAAGAAGCAATAGAAGCCTTTAAGAGAAGGCACAAAATGAAAATAAATTCTTACTGGTAGCTTGGTAGGGAAAGCACTTGTGTGTATTTTTATTAATAAAAGATGCAGGGAAACACAGAGCCTAATGTGTAGAGGGAATAGTTATTACAGTTATTAAACCCAAAATTATTTATGGAAAGCAGTGAGTGCTTTAGAAGGGGTTAGCTTGGAAGCTGTTCTCAGTCTTTCAATTGAGAACCAGATGAAACGAATGTGCAAAGTTATATTGGGAAAAAAATGTCATAAATATTAAGAGGAAGAAAATTTCTGAGGAATGCATCTTTAAGCAACTTCATATTTTAACTTCTGGGGAGTCTCCTGAAAGTTTCTCTTACTGCATTTTACTAGCAGTATGGAAGAAATGTACGACAGGCCCAAAATGTTAGGAGTGGAAGGCACTTGTGCCCAGTTATGCATTACGCAAATGAGATATGCGTTTGTATAAAACCACAGAGCCGCTCACTTTGTTGTTGTGATATTTTGAAACTTGGTTCTCTCGAGATACAGTGATTGCAGCTTGTATCTTGCTGCTAGGTTAGTGTACGGATTCAGAACTGTTTTTCTCTGACTGAGCGCCGGGTCTCACTTTGAAGCTGGCCCTCTTTGGGAGGGTGTTGGGGTGGGTGACCTCCAGAGGTCCTTCCCAGCCTAAACCGTTCTCTGAGTCTGTGAAACGCATTTGCGAGGAAATGAGAAAGTGCTTCCCAGAAGCATGTTCTCATTTTAAGCTACCTGTGTTTCCTCAAATGCTCTTCCAGTAGCACATTTTTATTTGTTATTTTCAGATCATTTTGGATAAAGCTTCTTTTTTTAAAAGCAGTGTAGTGGAGAATTAAAATCTGTCTGGGAAGGTTCTGAGATACAGATGCTGCTTGATAGTTGTTTAGGCTGCCTTCAGAAATGTCTGAGAGTAAAACCAAGTAAACTCGTCTTCTCAGCCAGTGAAATTTTTCCTAAGGCTTTGTATCACTGCTCTAAAGACACTACCTGTTCTACATATTTTGTCTTGTCCTTGATGTTCTGGGCACACAGTAGGCAAAATTTCCTATGGTGTATTATTCTAAGTTTTTTTAAGACCTTTTTATGTGGACTAACACTTTATCCTTGAATATCTTTGTTTTAAATATAGAAGTGTTAATTTTTGTTTCTCCTGACTATTATGCTCCCTTCTTGCATTTCAGTAAAATTTTTAGAACTACTGAAAAACAGGTAAGAGGGAGGTGAGGAAAATCTCTTCCAGGCAATCACGAGTTAATAGACCTCAAGGAAGAAAATTGCTTGAAGGGGAAAAATAGCTTCCAGTTTGAGTTAATGTTTATGCTCTGGGTGATCACATTAAGATTATTTCATTGCCCTAATTAAAAATTAATTGCTTACCATGAGTAAGTAGCTTATGGCCTATAGATTTGTGTGACCATCTCTTCTTGCTCCTGTGTCACGTAGCTGAAGCAGTGATAAACAGCGGCCTCCAGAGAAAATTCTTTCCTTCCTCTTCCCATAGCGAAAGGCAAGAGGTGACTAAGAAAAGTTCTTCAGAAAATTTGTTTTTAATGCTTTCAGGGTAAGGTCCAAAACAATCTGCTGCTAATACAAACATTAATACTCAGCTGAGATGCTTAGGATGAGGATTTTTGCTTTGTAGGAAGAACTGCTTAGCCTCAGAGCCAGCTGAAGCATAAATGTATTGTAGGGCTAAATGAGGTTTATAGGGCAGCTAATGAAAGATACTGCTGCTTTGGTAACTGTGTTCTGTAACTGTCTTGGACTTGTTCTCTTCAGTAGTTGTTTGGTGCTCTAGGTTGTCTTTTTTGATGACATTTATTTAGAGTAGCATTGAGAAAAATAATCTCAGAACTACAAAATATATATGTGTATTTCTACAGTTAGAATACAGTCTTACTTGGGTAAACTGTGACTAAGGCTGTATGTTGTAGTATATTATGTACGTGAAAGAACTGCAATCCAGAGAGAGCAGTGATGCTCTCAGCTGCTGGTGCTGTGGGTTCGCCCCAGTGGGCAGCTCAGCACCACGTGGCTGCTCACCCACTCACCCCAAGTGGGATGGGGAAGGGAATTGGAAGAGTGAGGAAACTCAGGGGCTGTGATAAAAGCAGTTCCCCGGGTAAAGCAGAAGCCGCTTGCACCAGCAAAGGCAAACAAGGAATCCGTTCGCCACTTCCCCTGGCAGGCAGGTGTTCAGCCACTTCAGGAGAGCAGGGCTCACCACACAGGACGGTTTCTTGGGAAGACAAATGCCATAACTTCAAACATTCCTCCTTCCTCCTCATTTCCCCCAGATTTTCTTGCTGAGCTTTGCACCCTATGGCACGTGGTGTCCCTCTGGCCATTAGGGCCAGCTGTCCTGGCTGTGCCCCCCAGTGCCCCACTGGCAGGGCAGCACGAGGAGCTGAGAAGCCCTGGGCTCTGTGCAAGCACTGCTCTGCAACAGCTAAAACATCTGTGTGTTATCAACACTGAATCACAAACCCAAACCATAGCACTGTAGGAGCCCCTGTAAAGAAACATATCCCCAAAGCAGTACCCCTGGTCATCCCCTGGTAGCGCAGAGATTATCAGTGACTGTGTGCTGCTGTCTGGGCACGCTGTCTGTCTGTCCCCTGGGAAAATTCCCTTCCAGAGTTGCCACTGGAAAGCATTGTTTATACTTTCTAGATATTTTCTTGTCAGAAACCTGGAAATACAATGATGCTTACTTTTAAATTAAGAAATAAGTAAAGACTTTGCTCATTAGGGTTTTGTCAATACATGTCTGTAGATCATATTCTGTTTTACTCTTTGTAACCATCTTGCCTTCCTCGGAGAGGAAGGGAAGAGATGCCCCTGACGTTACAGCACTGATGGATTTATTTTTGAGAGCTGTATTTCCACAAAACTTCATAGAGGAGAGAGTTCGCAGTGCAAGGAAGTGGAAGAATTAAAAAGAAAAGCTGTAATTAATTTCTACAAGACACAACAGTTCTGATTGTTAGGATGCAATTGGTGTTTTTTTTGTTTGTTTTGTCAGAGATCTGCAATAACAGTCAACAAGGAATTGTAAAAGTTGAGAGAAATTCATGGATTTGGAGGTGCCTTCCTGTGAAGGAGGGGTATCACTCGCTCTGAGCGCCTGGTTCACTGTGGGTAGTTGGTCACCCCCAGTTCTGGATCCTGCAGCTCTGATCGGAGTATCGTCAGCTGGTGGGCTGCTGATTGTGAGTTTGGTTTGTGTGTTGGAAGCAGAACTTTCTTTAAACCGTACTGAAAGACGTGATGCAACTAAACTGTGTGCACTCACGGTAGTCCAGCCGCTGTAGAGACAGGTTTGGGTCTAAATTTGTTTAGTCGTCTTTGTTAAGTTACGTAAAAATGTTCTGTAGTCATGTGCTTAGGGATTTGTTTCTCCCTAACGTGAAGTCAACAAATGGCGACTTAAAAAGCTTGACAAAGTAGGCTTGCTGAAAAAGGGGCCTAGAAAAATAGTTTAGCCCATCGTGAAATGGATAAAGGAGTGCCAACCCTTATAAACAATCTCTTACTCTGCACACACAGAACCAGCCTGTGATAACACTTGAACACTTTAAGGCTTAAAAGGAATGAATTGGAATATTGGATTTGTGGAATGAAAAGCCATTTGCCTTGCCTTGCAGGCAGCCAGGTGGCTGTCCACCTTCCATCCAGAAACTGGAACATTGCTCTGGTTGTGCACAGCCACTGAAATTGTCTCCTGAAACCTCAGCACAGGAGTGTTAGGAAAAGACGTAGTTTTGAGTCAATGCGGCATTGTGTTGAAACTGCATTATTACAAGTACTTCTCTTAAAGAGTTAAAAAGGACAATGTGAATTACTAAAAGCCATAGTTTGTAAAATGCAGGAGTTAATCCAGTTAATGCCCAGTTAATAGCAGTGAGTCCAGCATAGCTTAAAAGTCAGTTTTTCTAAATTTTTGGTAGTTACAAAGATACCATTTCATTGTCTCCTCTTCTGCCTTCCTAATAAGTTTAATATTCTTTACTGTGGGTTAATGTGCTTGCCAAGTTTAATCTATTTTGTTTTCTAACTGTGGTATTTAGGAACAAGCCATTTCAAGAATCTCTCTTTCTAAGATTACAGTAGTGAACCAGTTTTAGCTTAGTGGTTTGCATATATGAATTATTGTTCTTCCTTGGAATGGATTGTAGCATGACAAGGAAACAGCTGAAATAAAAATAGGCTATCTTTGTTTTCACAAATGGTTTTAATTATCTTCTGCAGCTCTGCAGTGGCTTTTCTTGCCAGGCTTTTTAGAATTAAGTAAAAGGCATATAATGTTCATTTACAGTTTTGTCCTTTCTTTTTTCCCTTTATGAACATGTATTAAAAGTTAGTAAAAGCTGACGTCCTTTTAGGTTAGGAAGGAAATTCATTGGCAAGTTATGACAGTTGGCAGCAAAACCAGTTTGTGCCATTTGTCCTGCCTGCCACAGCTTTAGTCTGTTCCAAGAACAGCTTACGGTAGGGGAATTACAAATGTACTACTGAAAGTGGAAACAGCTGTTGAATTACATTGCTTTTTCTTTCAATTTGGTGTATTGCAGTGCTGTTTCTTCGCATGTTTTGTTTTTTTTTTCCTTTTTCCAGTTCTCTTCTTCAGTATCAAATACTATATGTGTTATAGAAAGCTCACAGGAAAATCTTCTAAGCTGTAGGTTCTCTAAGCAGGTCTTTGGTGCACAGAAATGGTAATGAATGAATTCTCTGTAATTTTGATGCAAGTCTTTGGTTTGGGAGGCCTGAAGACGCTTTAATTTGGATTGCAAGCAGTTTTGTTGAAAGCATTTTTCTCTGCAGGTGGAAGCTGATGGACCAGTTTTTCTAATCTGTGCCGTTTGCATAAGGAGCACTGGTTATCCCTGGTATTGGGGTAAAAGTTACAGCGTGAAAGTGTCACCGAATGTCTGCCCACAACGTTTCCAGCATTCTTTTGTCTTTCTCTTTGTCTTGATAGCCAGGTTAAATGGTTCCAACTTAAAAAAAAAAAAAGTTTGGATTCAGAGAAGTTTCCCATGTTCAACTCCCCTTTGAAGTAGGTATCAAGGTAGATATTTAGGAAAATCAAGGGTTCAGACCTAAGGATTAGCCTTGCAGAAGTAATTGTCCAAGTGTGTTTAGGAAAGATGTTTAAGGCTGTTACTTTTTCTTCTCTACTGTAATTTTTAATATGTCCATGACAGTGAAGCCATCTCCTGCTCCTATTGTAGGGAACTGGCACGGTGGCACTGATTGCTGCTCCCTGTTGTGTGTGAGGTTGCAGGAAACTAACACAGTTCTGTGTGAGACCCTACAGAAGGGGAGCGTGCTATTTACTTTGACAGATCTGACGTTGATCTAACCCTTTGTGCTGATCTCACAGGGATTTCCCTGCTGTCTCTCCCTCACCTACCCAGGAGCAGCAGCACGTTGCTGTGCGCAGGTGGCTCCTGGGTGCAGCATGGGGGTCACTAATGGCCCCTGCTCATCATGCCCTGATGTTCCTGTAGTGACAACAAGATAATTCGTAGGTGGAACTTTCAAACACCTTGGGAGTCAACAGTTGTTTGAGGGCACGCCTTTGCATCAGACTCTGGCTTACTTCAGCCTCCATAAATCTTAAGTGAATGTTAATGCTACTTGTTCATTTTTTCCTGGTGTGGAGCATCTGTCTCCCCATAGCTACAGCGTGTTTTCCTGTTGGGTTAACATGTAAAAGAATGACAGAGGTGCTGTGCTGTCACCCTCTTGTCATTCTCCTCTAAGCACATGCTTCTATGCTGGCTGCTCTGCTGTGGTCTTAACAGAGTGAAGGCATCCTGGTCTTGACAGCAAGACAGTCCCCTGTTTTATTGCTGCAAGAAGCGCCTTTGTTTGTCAGTGAAAGCTGTTCTTCTAACCTTTGCTCTGCTGTTTTTGCTGATTTATATATGTGTGTTTCCATTCTTTCTTTGTTCATACCAATCTTAATGTGTTACATTTCTCAACAATGTTTGTGTGTAGCAGGAACACATTGAGTAAAAAGATTGAGGCAGGTAGTTGCCTAGAATAGATTTAGAAAATCTCACTTACAAAATATAACTAGAATTGTTGATTTAAAGGAGATGTGACTTCTGACTGATGTACTACAATGCTTTGAAAGGGAGTACAAATAGTCTGTAAGCAGACATAACAGGTAGGTGATTCTGGTGATGAGCCAAAAATACAGCAGATTGTATGTCTTGTGTAAATTAATGAGATGGGGAAAATACAAAATATTTGCATATGCAGATAAGACAACATAATGGATAAAGTTTCTACTTCAGTGTCCAGGATTTGTTATTATCAGTCCTTAGCAGGCAAGGATGGATGGAAGCTGGGCAGCTCTTCTCCCATAGCACAGGGTTTATTGCTTTATTGCAGCCTCTGAAGGTCAGGTCACTTGAGTTGCTTCCCAAAGTGATTACGTTGTATTTCCCAAAGAATATATTTTTAGCTAGTATATTGTCTTTGAGCCTGCACTTTGCTCATTGTTATCAGAACAGCTGCTTGCGTGTTAGCTTTGTAAATAGCTAAGCGGAGCTACGCACAGCAAGACAGAGGTGCGCAGTTGTTGCTGACTGCAGTATCAGCACCGGCTGTGCTCTGCCGAGCTGAGTTGCTGATAGCACTGGAGATGGGACAGCAGGGCCTTGCCCGCCCTGCTGTGCACGTGTGCACTCCTCGGATGCCTGGCTGGCTCCGCTCTTGGGAGCTGCTTTCATTTGAGGTGTGAGTCTGTTTTGTGATTCTGCTCCTGCATGTAAATTCAAACCCTTGAAAAAGTCTCAGGTCTGCTTAATTTTCATTTCTTGAATTGTAAGTGGGTGTGCTCTGTAACTGCTGGTACTACGTATGAAAGTATTTGGCTTAAATACTACGTTTTGTCATGAAATGATGCTCTTTTGTAAAGAGAGCTACAGGCTTGCTCTGAATATCTGTAACAATTTTAATATTCCTCTTGTGTTTAGATGCCTGATGTTGCTAAGCATCTGGCTTTTGAATTTTAACTGATGCATTATGGCAGAGACACTTCTGATTTTACTGCATTTTCAGTGAATTGGTATAGCGCTGCTCACATGCCATAACGGCTTAAGGGAGCTAAGCTGCACTCTGCTGTTCCTTTGCTTCCCTTCCTTATGTAAGCATCCCTTGATGCAAACCTCATAATTGCTTCCTTTTCCAACCTGCACTCAGCACTCTTATAATCTGTGTCTGTTCTTTTTTTCCTAGTAGATTACTCAGCAATTTCTTTGTCATCTTACTTGCTTGGGCAGAACTGACCGTGTCTTTATAACTTATTTTAAGGAAAAACCATTTTAAAAAAATAAAAGCAGCTTTTTAAAACCACTTCTTGAAATTTGAACAGTGAAAGTAACTGCAAATTTGCTAAGCAAGAAAGCTATCTGGTTGTGCTTAGTCTTGCTGGGTAATTATATCCAACATTTGAGAGAGAAGAACTTTTCCACAATATGAATGCCTGCAATTAAAAAGAGGCTTCAGAGTTTTAAGGGGAGGGAGAGGAAATGTGTATTTAACTTCTTGCACACACAAAAAATACAGTATTAACATAGACAACAAGTGAGTTTGAATTTTCTCTGAAATACGTAGTCTAATCTCTTAATGGTACACAACTCACATACCCATTGTTTAAAAAAAAAAAAGTCACAAAAGGAACTTAATTAGAAGAGTTGTTTATAAAATACCTTATGCTTTTTCCAAAAGTCTGTGTTCCTGTGCACACAATCAGGTTTTCAAAACCATTGTTAAAATCAGTGTGTTAAAGAAATATTTTCGTTACTGCAAATAGCAAATTCACTTCGCATTGGTACACCTCTAAACAACAGCTGAGTTTATGTTCTTAAAATTAATAACTAAACAAACATAGGTTTTTCAGCCACTGACTTGGCAATTGCTTCATTATTCTTTGAATTGTAAAGAATATATGCCAGCATACTTTCAAAGCTATGCTAGTATAATATACTGTCACAGTATTTCCTTCTGTGACCCTGTTGTGTCTTCCGTAGTTTCAAATAAATACGAAATAAAATGTCCTTTTTTAGTAAGTCAGTTCTTTAACAAACAAATCCCATCAATGAATGAAGTTCCCCCAAGTTCAACTGGCATGACACTCCGAACCTCTTTGTAGCCTTCGATAGCATTTTTCTGCAACTTATATTCCCCGTTTTTGGGTGGAAGAAACTCTTCGCCTTTCTTCACTTCAGCCGTGAAGCACTCAAGGCCGCTTTTCTTCCTACTCTTTCTCACGATTTTTTAAGGCAAAAGTAAATGAAGACCCTTCCTTCCTGCCATCTATTTTCTGAAAGTGTTGATAATATCTGGGCTGTGGCCCTCCAGAATTTCATCTTCTGCAACAAACAAACGCAAGAGACAAATTTGGTGATGAACTTTGCCATTGTAGATTAAAATGCCACTGGAGATGATGCAGTTTGGCCTAACTGCATGTCATGCTGTAGGGGAGGTTTTGGAGAAAGCACTATGGTGAGAGTGGAAATTCAAAAAACTGAATCCCAAAAGCATGCTTGGACCAAGGTTGTGACTGAAGTGGACTTATTCTAAGCTGTGTTTGTTCCAACCTGCCTGAGCACAAACAGTGGCATATGCACTTTTGAAACTGAACACAACCACAGTTTGTCTTGCTAAGATGCTGTTAAGTGAGCAAAAAATGTTGCTGCTTTTACGTGATTGCAGCTGTCCATGGCATTTATTGGTGTTTTCCCTCGCTGTTTTCTTTATATTGTGAGCTTAATGAATTCTGTGTATCTGCTTTTGTACTGCTCTCTTCAAGAGGAGAGGTGAGGCACTTTTACATGGAGCAGCAGAAGCATCAAGTAGTTATTAACCTGATAGAACCTAATGAAATCTGGGTTGAATCTTATTAGCATTAGATTGAATTTCAGTGAGATATGAAGCGTGTGGACTGACTGCATTAGGAGCTCAGAGCTCTGCAGAGGAGCAGCGTGACATGGCCACGTGAAGGAATGAGAAGACAGGATCAGCTCGTGGCTGGCGTGGTTTCAGGTCAGGACTGGGAGGAAAGTATGGCTCTGTGATCTCCTGGGACATATTCCACTTGTCAGATCCTTCTTTTGTTTTTTCTTGTGTGTTACCACCTATATTCCACTAAGGTTGCATTTCCAAAGGTGAAATGTAAACTTCTGAAGCTCATGTTGGCTGATGCATCTTCTGCTGTGCTCCCTGTTGCAAGCCATCGTAAAACAATAACAGTCCCCAGTTCATTGTGCATGCACATACACAAAGGAAGAATAATGAAAGCAGTCTTTCAGCTCTTATAAAACAGCGGAAAATTCTGGGCGGCTTAAAATTAAAGGCTGTCAGATGGTTTAAAATCAACAAACATTGCTGAATGGTCCCAGTTTACAAAGCAGAAAGTTGTACCGGACTAATGTAGCATAATTTATCTAATAATCTGCACATTACTGTAGCATGTTACAAAAAATAAATTTAACTAGGAGGATGTATGTAGCCACCGAAGCAATTCAGGCAAGCGTTTCAATGGTTATTTCTACTGACAAAAAACATTAATTCTATATTATGCTATTTTATTATGTCTTTCAATATGCTAAATAATTTGTGTGGTTGTGTTCATTTCTTAAGAAAACTAAGCTTATGTGATCATCTCTCAAATGTCTGTTACCCTGCCTTTCTTCTGTATTATCACAGCTTTTGAACCTTTCAACTAATGTTCCCAAATCTCAGATTCTGCCATGTTTCTTGGAAATGGGTAGTGGCATCCAGGAGAAAAAAATGTCAATATGAGCTAACTATAATTTAAAGAAAAAAAATCCAAACAACTAAATATTTCTGAAGATGCATATAATTTTCTACTGCACAAGAAAAGCTTGAGTAGGCATTCTCAATTGTCTGGAACGATAATTATTTTCAACTTGTAGAAGTACTTGTTGCATTACTATATCTTGAATTATATTTTTGTTTGTAAAGTGATGACTTATAACACAGGTTGAAAGCAATCATTATGTTCCTTTCCATTGGCAAGGGGACCAAAAGTCTAGTACAGTTACCGTGCTTGTCAGCATTCATAACTTCACGCTTAATGGCTTGTTCACACCTAGCTGCTGACAGAATTGCTTGTCTTTAAGAAAGATGTCTGCTTTTTGCAGAATGCTCGGTATTGTCCCTATTGTAATAAAACAAACTGGAAATATTTTTATAATTATTCAAGATTGTAGTCTTTATTTTGCAGTTATGCTTATAAATTGCTCTAGGCTGTTTTTTTGAGCTGAAACGACGTGCAGTTACCATTTAAAAATGGCTGCTAAGACAGCAGTTTCTTACCAGATTTTAATTTTTGTGTGTCTTTGTTACATAAACAAAGAGGAGTTAAATGCTAAAAATTAGATCTAAATACAGCCATCCATGGGATTTTTGTCACTTACAGTACTGTTACCTTTTGCAGTTTGATCAGGCTCCTTCAGTGTTGTTCACTAATCATCATGGATTTTTGTTTGAGTAATTAATGTATTTTAGCATGCTTCCTGAGAAAGCGAGGTAAATACACTTAACACTGTCACTTCTGCTGTACTCTTCTTCCCCTTCTTCTGTGTGCCACTTTGCGACCTGTGCTACCTGCTGATATCCAGTCCAGCTACAAACTTATGTAGCTGGAGGTATCAAAGATGATAAAATTTCTAAAAGTTATGAAAAATCTGGATAGTGTGTGTACATGCACGGCAAGGAAGAGACTGAAATTAGTGTCCAGCTGAGAGAAAAGCTGCAGTGTGAGCTGAGCGATGGCTCCTTGCTGGACACCTGGCATTGTGCGCGCATGGCTGGGATCCAGCTCTTGTGCTTCGTGTGCTGAGCCTTTTTCAGCTGGCAGAAGGGGAGCAGAAAGGGTGCGGGGAACAAGGTGTCCAAAAACACAAAGAGAAACAGGGCTGGTAAAATGTGCAGGGCACGGGGAAGGTGAACAAAGGGACAAGGACATGCCAGCTTGCTTGATGCTTTGTCCTACAGACCTCTTTTTTTTTTCCCCCTCCTTCCTTGGTTAACTAGCGAAGCTTGCTATAACTGAAGAGTTTCTACATTTTAGCAAATGTTCAACAAAGTAAGACTCTTCAATTTTGTTGTTTGAACAGTAATTAGAAACTTTACAGTAGCTGAGAGAACTAAACAATGTGTGATATAATTTCTTAATTTTAGAAGTATTGGGAGGCAGTAGGTTCTTGAAATTTGACTTAGGCTAGTTAGTAAGAACTGCAGGTCTCATTGTGTAAGCACTTGCACATCTGTGTGCTAATTCAGATGGATTAATGTGTTTTCAGGAAGGTCATTTCACACGTGATTAAGCTATATGAATTTTTTTCTGTATTTTCTTAATGACAATGGTCAAATATTAATATTTTTAATAAGCGTAATCTGCAGGCTTAGAAATGAAAATAGCTTTAACATTCTTCTGCTGTATGTGCTTACTGTGTGACTTTAAATGTAAATTAATTATCACCTTCAGTAATTATGTTTGTACTGTGTGTGGTATTATTTCTCCAGGTGGAAATAGCAGCTGTCTTGTAAATGCCAACTCCTTTAGGCTGTCTGGGATGTCTGTATTGGTCTAGACACTTTATTCAACTGCTTTCTTAAAGCGTAAAGGTTACCTAACAAGTTTTGGTAGAACAGGATCAGCCTTAAGAATTGTCTTCTAAAAGCTTGTACATTTGAATAACTTTCAAAAACATTAAAAGCTTTTTCACTCAAGCTGGGTTTAGATTTGTGTGTTTTGCATCTGGAATCTGGTAAAGATTTGGCGATATTCAAATCCAGTCTCCTTTCTCAAACTCCGTGTTGCATGGCACGCAGGTGATAAGGCCCGCACTTGTGGGTTAGACTGCTTGTGGCATTCCCGTTGGGGAAATCCACACATGTCGCCCTTTGTACTCCAGATAAAGACAGCAGCAGCTTAAGGTAACTTGATCCTTTCATTTCTGGCAACAGCACTGTGTGCTGCAAATGACCTGGTCCATGATGTTTGCTGGGCCGAGGGATTCAGGTTGGGTGGTGGACGAGAGACGTGCCCAGCACTTGGGAGACTCGCAGGCGCTGAGGCCGTACGCGTGGGTTGGTGGCTCTGACTGCAGGGGGCAGTGAAGATGTGGCACGGTGGGGATACGACATGGGAGGGGGTGCAGGAAGAAGTCTGGAAGTCAGGTTCAGCTGGTAATTTGGAATCTTCAGTAACCCTTTTTGTTTTGCAGTGGGTAAAGCTATAAAGGACTTACAGCCCTCGCTCCCTCAAGGTTGACCTGAACAAGTGTTTTAAAAATCCAGATATATTTGTCTCCTATGAATATTTCCAAACTAATCTCTATTTCAATATAATATGAAACACAGTTTCATTTCTGTCTGTTAACATCCAAACTATATGATGCATATTGTCCCCTTTTTTCTTCTTCCTTCCCGCTGCCAAGAAACAAATACTGGACTGAGTACCCAAGTTCGAAGAGCAGTAGGATGCTGTTCACCTCAGTGCAGTGTGCAGGGGGTGCTGGAAGGCTCAGGCAGGTGTGGTGAGAGGGAAGGTTGGGCTGTAAAGGAAGGGTGTCTTGTCCTCTTCCAGAAGTGATGTTTCCCCTCATAGTGAAGTGCGTTGTGGAATTACAACTCTGGGCTTTAGCTTTGATCTTAACAAGTGGAGGTGAAAGACTTAGAGAAGCAGATTTCTCTAAATTCTCTTTTTAATTTAATAGTTCCTTTTTCATATGCTTGTAGGGTTTGTTTGTTTGTTTGTTTTAATATAAAATAATACTTGACGTGGGTAGGTAAACCTCTTACCCAGGACTTACAACATTTAAAAAGGCAGATATTTTCAGATGTAAGAGGTACAGTAAACTTTGGTAAGATAAGAATGTTGTTCACACTCAATCAGTTGGGCAAATTCAAGGGACGAGATCAAAAGACCTTTTATGACACGGACAGGGATGTTTACGGATCATGTTATGGCAGAGACAAAGCCCTTTGTGAACCATATTTGGTACTTCAGGGAAATGGAAAGAAAAGAGAGAACAAGAGTGCCAGTTTTGTTTGCAGCATAATGTATCTACATGTCAAAAAATAGATAATTTCATTTTTGAGTTTCCAGTGATTGAAATGTTTACATTCTCTTTATCCAGATTCAAGATCCAGCCCATATTATGGCTGGCACTGGATCCAAATCAGGATCATCTAGTGGGTTTTCCATGAAATCACAGCTTCAAATCACTGGTAAGTCATTTAAAATTATATATCCTTTCTGGTTAAAAATGTAAAAGTAAGAAGCGTTTTTCCCATAATGAAAGAGTAATTACTAGTATGTTGCATTTCAGCAAGTTTTTAGTAGTTCAAAAACCAAGAGAAATAGCAAAATAAAACTAATAGTTTAATCCAATCATGAATTGGCAGAAATTCTTCTGTTTTATTCAAAATTTTATCTAAAATGCATTTTGAAATTATACATTTTCATGTAAGGAAGGAAGAAATTATTTTTGGATGCTGTTAAGTCAATTGTACAGAACAGTTTTCTTTGAAATGTAAAAATGTAATACAATACTGCTTTCTGTTGCTAACACTTCACATAATATCAAACTTAACAATTTCACATAATCTTTTTACATCTCAAGCTAAGTTAGTTTGAACTACTGTTCATTAAATTTGACTTGCTACTTCTTTGTTAAATGTTTTCATGGCTACCATTATAAAAGTGTTTTTAGTAAGTATTGATGACAGTATTACTATAATTGGGGACCTGTAGATTGCATATGAATGGATTTACATGGCATGCTTTTGCTTGTTGTAGTGCCCTACCAACAGAGCATCTGTTAAAACTTATTCATCAAGTTTTCTTCACTTTCTAACTGACAAATTTTACTGAAGTGTCAAAGCTGAAGCCTGAGAATGCAAGATCTGTGGATATATGCAGGTCTATGTTTAGAAGCATTGAGGGTAAACTTTATGCAATAACTCTGCATATACCCACAGTTTCCACACTGAGGGTGCAAAGTTGATATTGTGGGCTTGAAAAGAATTGTCAAAAATAGATGGGGAGACTTCAGTCTAAACAGAAGTTTGGAAATGAACAAATTATGTTGCCCTTAACTATCACACTGAGGTCACAAGCTTGTGGTTTTTTTTTTCCCAGTGGACCATGAGGCTTTAAGAAAACCCTTGTCTATACAGACTGATATTGACAAGAAGACTTGTAGAGGTTTCAAAGGAGGTACATCCTCTGCATAGCTAAGGATTAAAGTGGTGATGCCTGTCTAAGGTTTGCTCCTTTAAAGGCCTGTAACTCTCATAAAGAAAGCAGAGTTAAAGAAATGTCTCATGTTCAAATGGAGACATTTATGATGGTTGATTTTTAATTTCTACAAAAGTTCAACCACACTTCTAGAAAACCATTTCCCTTGCAGGCAGGCTTTATCTTTTTGTAGAAAGTTCTGTAACCAACAGTCTCCACCTGCCCTATTCTCATCTCTCTATTCTGCTGTCTTTGTTAGGTTTAAATTAACTTTCAGATTGTCTCTGTAAGTAAAACCTTGAAAATAGGTACACAGCTGCTGCTATGTGCTGCCTCAAACTGGATCTTGATGTCTTTGAGGTAGATCGTTATGTTGAGGCATGAAATGCTGTAATACTGAAGTAGTGGAGGCATCAGGGGAAGGGAATTCATGAAATTAATTCTAGATAACTGAAGCTAATTTCTGAGTGCTCATATAAATAGAGAAAGAGTTTCCCTTGGGAGCAGTTCACAGCAGTTTATACTAAGCTACTTCTCTAAATCTCTGAAGGAGCATAGACTATAAAAGGAATCTAGGTAGATTAGCCACATGGACTTGAATTAGTTATCTTTTTTTAAGCATGTAGAATAGCTGAGATGGGTGATGAAAATACAGGAGACCAGGTTGACATTTGTAGCAACGGAGCAGAGTTACTTGGCTGATTAGAAATGATCATGTATTTGTTGTAAGTTTTGTTTTATGAGCTTAGTGCTGTCAATGAATCTAAGAATGCTCCTCATCAAAGAGTCAAATAGATGTTGGGGTAACGTGTGTTTCTTTGGCTAAATGGAGGCAACTCACAGTGTTTGGCAAGCCAGGACCATTGCAGTAAGTTATGTTGAATGTTAGAAAAAAATAATTACAAAAAGTCCAGATTTCTGTTGCTGCCCAGCCATTAATACAAAGAGTATATTTACTAACACAAGAAACGCTCTAGAGCTGCAAGTCCTGTCCAGGTTTTGTTGTAGAACAGCAGGTAGTTATTGGAACTCTGAATTGTCCCTTTAGTTAGCTTTTCTATAATTTTACTTTGTTACAGAAAGCTTAACACAAAGTTCTTTCTGTTAAAGATCTTTTCATCAGAAGTTGTGGCAGTTGTCCAAGATATGAGGAAGATGGATCGTATTTTGAGCTTTTTAACAAGCAACTGTAATAAATTCCAGGCATTTTTCTGGCTGCCGATAAGGAGGAGGAGGTTCTAGAGGATATTTTGCACTTTCAACACCAAAGTGCTTTTGGAATCTTACACTGATAATTATCAACGATAGTGTCTGATGGTATAGAAATACTGTTGCATGTTTTAGGCTTTTGTTTGAACTATAGCATTGGACAAAATGGTCTGAAATGCAAGAACATATTTGGAAAAAAAAAAAAAAAGTGTTTTTCTCTGGAGCATTACTGTCAGGTGTCAATGACCTGGTACTTGAATACTGAAGTACCCAGCTGAAAAATACTTTTAGCGGTTGAAATACTTAGTCAGTTATATTTTTTCTCTTTCTTAACAGTTATTTCTGCAAAACTGAAAGAAAAAAATAAATGGTTTGGACCTAGCCCTTATGTGGAAGTCTCAGTAGATGGACAGTCAAAGAAGACAGAAAAATGCAACAACACAAGTAGTCCGAAGTGGAAACAGCATCTTACAGTGTATGTTTGGTGGTTTTGTTTTCCAGTTTGAGCTAAATTAATGCTATGATTCATTTGATGATAAAACTGGCAGTGCCATGCACATTTTTTGTTGCTGCATTTAAGGTTACTTTTTCATGGTTGAAAATTGTTGCTGTTCTTTGTGCAGCGCTGTGTGGTCTAACCTTTGTCTTCCCCCATAAATTTGTTTCTCTGTCATAAGGCTTCTGAAAACTCGAGGGAATATGAGGGGCAGGTGAATATTTTACCTCTAAAAGTGACTTTCTAGAAGCAGTTTTGAGAGTATATTCTTAATTGTAATATCATCAGCTATTTCATAATGCTCATCTTTCCACTGTTGTCAGAATACTTTTGAGAAAGAAAAAGAAAAATCCCCAGGCTTTTAGGTTTTTCTTAGTACCAGGAGAGTTGCTTTATTCTCCAAGGTTTGCTGGCTTGCATACACCATCTCAGGTGCAATCATCTTCCTGCACCTAGTAAGATTTAGCAGTTTTGAAATGAGCATGGTTTGGTTCAGCTTGTTTTGGGGATAGAGGGAATGGAGCAATTGTTTTGGTAAAAGTTACTTCTGTTATCCTATGTTTCTTCTCCAGTGAGGCGCTCTCCCAGTACATAACTGCTGACAAGGGTTTAGGAGTGGAGGGCCTCACAGCACGGGTCATTGAGAGCTTTCACATTTAGAGAGCAGCTCAGCTGACAGCTTCTCTAGGAACAGGTCCGCACCATCTCTGCCACAGGCTGACCAATTTGAACAGCCTATGTGTTTGGCAGAGGTTCCAATGTTGTGGTTCTATCACCTAGTCAGATAAAAAGATTCTTCAGAGAGAACCTTGTTGTTTGGACTATGTAGAGGCTTACATTGCCACAGTTTGTACTGTGTCTATGCTGTGGAAGACATTGCTTCAGGTTATTAGCACCAGATTTTTGTGTCACAAAACCAAGTAACTGTCCTCTTAAACAAAAAAAAAAAAAAAAAGACAAGCCTCAGGAAAGTGAAATGGAGGTAAAAATAAAAAAATTGAACTCTTCAAATTGTTTGATTTGGAACAGAGAGAAACTGTTGTGGTACTTGGATCTATAAGGGATCTGTTTTCATAATAAACCTGGAGCCCATTCTCCAAGAATGCAATAAAAATGTCACACTGTGTAAATAATACATCCCACTCCTGAAAGTGGTGAGAGAACTTTGTGACATGAGTCAGCAACGTGCCCTTATGGCCATAAATGCCAGTGTATGCTGGGCTGCATTAGAAGAGTGTTACCAGCAGGTCAAGGGAGGTGATCCTGCCCCTCTACTCAGCCCTGGTGAGGCCACACCTGGAGCATTGTTTCCAGATCTGGGCTCCCCAGTACAGGAGGGACATGGAGCTCCTGGAGCGAGTCCAGAGGAGGGCTGTGAAGATGATTAGAGGACTGGAGCACCTGTTGTATGAAGCCAGGCTGAGAGAGTTGGGCCTGTTCAGGCTGGAAAAGAGAAGACTGAGGGGAGACTTGTCATCAATGTGTATATAAGTATCTGAGGGGAGGGTGTTGAGAGGATGGAGCCGGTCCCTTTTCAGTTGTGCCCAGCGACAGGACGAGAGGCAACGGGCACAAACTGAAGCACAGGAGGTTCCGGCTCAATATGAGGAGGCACTTCTTTACTGGGAGGGTGACAGAGCACTGGGACAGGTTGCCCAGAGAGGTTGTGGAGTCTCCTTCTCTGGAGATATTCAAACACTGCCTGGATGCCATTCTGTGCAACGTGCTCTAGGTGATCCTGCCTGGCAGCAGGGTTGGACCAGATGATCTTCAGAGGTCCCTTCCGACCTCAGCCATTTTGTGATTCTGTGACTTGTTAAGTTGTGGAAGAATTGTAATGTTCTTTTTGTCTCTCTATATATGTTGTACAGCCAGAAATGTACTAGTAAAATGTTAGATCATTTTATATATATATATTTTTTTTTAATTTGTATTTTTTTCCACACGATTCAAGTATGTAGCAATTTATCAGGAGAACGTTCATCTTTGCAAAATACTTGAAATAGTTTAGAACAGTTTTGAGTACTATCCTTTTTACAGGATGTACTAAAATTTTCAGATAACCTTTTCAGAAGGGAAATTTTGCTGTATTCCCTATGTGTAGAAAATTCTCATGACAAGGTATACAGACGCTGAATATTCATGAAATGTGAACCCGCAAGAATCAGTCTTTTTTTTCTAATCTTGGTTACACAGTTGTTAATTACAAACTAGTAGTCTTTCGATAAGTATTTCCCTTAAAACAATAACAAAAAATGTACTCACTCTGAACAGTCTTGCAACACGTTTTATTGATGTCTCTCTCCTATATGAAAAGAGAAAGTAACTGTGTACTAAAACTTTATAATTTAAAAGGGTTTAATATTATCACCATGATTTCTTTGAAACTTAAATGTTATTTAAAAACAGTTGTTGTAGATTATTCAGTTCAACCAACAAGTGTCTTTACATAATATTCAACCTTCTCTTTTCAGAATTGTCACTCCTGTAAGTAAATTAACCTTTCGAGTCTGGAGCCATCAAACATTAAAATCTGATGTTCTTCTGGGAAGTGCTGCTCTGGATATTCATGAGACTTTGAAATCAAACAGTATGAAACGTAAGTATAAGTTCGAGTGCTGTGTGCAACTCTCTAAAGACTACATGGGCCTCAAGAATTCCTTCTGTTGCTGCAGATTGCATTTATGAGCTTCCTCACGCTTTTTCAGTGTTATCTGTGTTATACACAATCTGCTATGGTGTTATTGGAAATGTGGTATTTTTCGCTTTGCTTTTATGTACAGGAGTGAAGGCTTACTTAAAGCATTTCTGTTTTCATAGTGTAAAAACTACAACTCAGATACATTCCTAGTGCTAGACCAGGAAATATGTGAAGCTTTGTTATTGTTGTTCTAAATAGTGTTGTAGGGGCATGTTGCATGAAAACGCATCTTAAAACAAGTTAGCCTTTAGGCAGTACGTGCATCCTGTGAAGCTTCAAAGCAGAATACAACACATCCATTACAGTATTTGTGTTGCTACAGCATATAGCACCGATGTGCTCTCATACTTGTGTTCTGTGCTTTGAAGAGGTCTTTGCTTTTGTAATTTCAAATGTGGACACTGTAAATGCGGCATGTTGATAACAATGTAACAAACTTTTCTCCTGATAGACTGTTACTGTCCTGTTGATTATGGGTAAAAATTGCCTTGGGTAGCTACATTGTTCTGTATGACACTTGATATCATGCTGTATCACTGAATTTTGTTTTGGGCATGGTTATTTACAGTTGAGTTTCGACGAAAAAACGTGATGTACCAGAAAAATGTCTTTGGTCTAGGGATGTGATGCAAGGTCTTCTAATGTTCTAAAAATATTCTAAATGCAAAACTGCATGTCATTAGATAAATTTGAAATGCTGTAATCTGAAGATAGAATTGATATCTGCTCTGAATGAAAAATGAGGTGAATTACATTTCCTAACTATAGGTTTTTGAGGACAGGTGTACTAATTGCTTAAGTAGTGTGGGCAGAACCTGGAGACTTGATTTGTTGTAATGTTAACCCTTTCTTTAGGCAGCAACAAGCTTATGCTCTACTATTCCCATTTTTATAGAAATAATACCTTTTACTGATACGTGGAAATGATTAGCTTTACCACACAAAGCATAAAAAATATGGAGAGTGTGAGCTATGATTACTGTGGTCTGTGATTGTCTTCTTAAATGAAATGTACTCTTTCATTATATAGTAAGATAAACTCCCACTTTTTTTCTGTACTTTTTCAGTTGAACAGGTAGTGGTGACATTGCATCTTCTTGGTGACAGAGAACCAGCAGAAGTGGTAGGAGATTTGTCTGTCTGTCTAGATGGGATGCAGGTAGATCCTGAGCTCCTAACCAATGGTGATGCCTCAAGTACAAGGAGTAAGTTCAAATGTACAATCTACGTAGCGTCTGGTATACAAAGCTTTTTCTACTGGATGTTTTAACACAATGTTGTAGTAACGGTGGTTTTTTTTCACTTCATATTTGTAGAGACCGGAACTCCTGTGTGCTTTATTTTGAGGTGGAGTCATAGTCCACAGCAAAGATTATCAGCATTACTGTAATGCAAATAAGATCAGAACATTTCTTTTCTGGACTTCACTAACTTTATCTAGCAATTCCCAACTGCTTTTATGCCTTACTTTAATGAAAGCCTTTAGTTTTTCTCAGTTTTTCATAACATCATAAGCAGAAAATCAATATAAACCAGGTTAGTTTAGTCTCATAAATTTTCCAATGGCTAGGAAACAGTATTTTTTATTATCTTTAAATATCTCATTTAATTTAAGTAAATGCTTTCATAGATTTTGTTACCTCTGGAGTGCTGCAGGGGGAGACTCACTATTCTTTCTGTTAAGTTGATATCTTCAGTCTCAGATAACTAGTATGATAACTGAAAATCTTGAAGTAAAATGTGTAATTAGACTAAAATAAAAAGTAAGAGATTTTAGTTCCATTGGTGCAGAACAGGCAAAAGAGCATGTCTGAGGGTAAATGCACAGTGCGGACTAGAAACGTGTAAAGTGATTGTAGCTACAGCAGATAGCTTCTCCAAAGCTAGAGAAATAAACTAGGCAATTGATTGGCTCGTTCAAGAAAAGCAGTTTTTTGGGCTTCTGTTTTTTTCTTAGGTTTGTTTGTTTTAAAGGACTAAATGAGGTTGATTTCTGATTTCATCCAAGTATCACAGGAACACTGAGTTAGCACACTAGGCTTTTAACCATTATTTCTTAAGGCTTTTTTTTTTCTGTAGAGAAAAACCAAATACTTGGATTGCGTGGGACTTGTAGAGCAGGGCTGAGGTATGTTGACAGAAGCACCTGGTGAAAGTAACAAATTTTCCTCAGATGAAATATTGGAAGAAGTAAAAGCATGGATGAAAACCATTTCCGTAAATTCATCTACTGAGAAAAACATGCTACTAAGTAGAAAAGGTGATGCAGTTAGTGGAACTGTGTACTATGTATAGTTTTGGGCTCTACAGTACAAGGCAGATGTTGACATGTCAAGCAGAAGCTCAGCAGAGGGTTAGCAGGTCATCTGGTGACTGGAACAGATGAGGAAAGAGTGAAATCTTAAGAAAATGTAGTCTAACACATTCTTATTGTACAAAACTAGAGGTACTGATAGGGAGATACACTGTTTACTGACTAGCATTTTAAGTTAAGATTTCTGTTTCTGTAATTAAAATCATCTCCTTGTACAGCACATTAACAGCATTATAAGCCTTTACATCGTAGTCTTTATCTCAGATCTGTAGTTAGTTCCCATCAGAACTGATAACTGATTCTCTTGTTAATTACATTAATTTAATTCTGTGGAAATGAAGTGTTTGTGCTGTCTGTATGAATGAGTAGTTCAGCATTGTATATTCAAGCATTGTGAGTACTGGCACAAAAGGAAAATATTTGCAAGGTAGCTGAATAAGCAGTTGCAAAACATTTGCAGATCTAGGCTGAGCTGCTATAATTCTGTTAGGAGGGCAGCCAAATTCTGTACCTGCTTGAATGCCTTTATGCTAAACAATTTACAGAGAAAGGGAAGGGTCCAGGCTGGATAGCCCCGGATAGCAAAGTCCCTGCTGTTGTTTGCTAGCCAGTCAGAGAGAAGATCTTGAAGAAGTTGTTGCCCTAACTGCTCTGCATATCAGCAAAACAGGGTAGAGAATATGAAAAGGAAGCTCCACTTGAAAAATGGAGAACGCTACTTGATATTGTTACAAAGACAGAAGACAGTGACCTGTGTGCATTTAGCAATATTCATACAGTGGGATGAAGTAGTGTTTTAACTTCCAAAAAGTGGAAATATTGCTGCTTTCGTGCTTCACAGCAGCAGTGCATTAAAAATCATATAAAGAGAGAGAGATGAAAAATATATAGTCTTGAAATAAGACAGAAGATAAATAGCACTTACAGTGCATCACCTCCACGTGAAATCTGAGCATTAAAGACTGTTTTGTTTTGTATTCTTGGAAATGATTTAAAGTGTTGCTCATGCTACTGTTTGTCTTTTTCTTTCTGTTATTTAAGGTCCTATACAGAATGATAGCTCCAGAGCAAGGAATGATACACGGTAAGATTTTTTTCCTATTTTTTTTTGTACTGCCTTAGTGCTTGCATTTCTGAATGAGGAATTGTCTGTTTTACATACATGATTTCTGAAGAATTTCTGAGCGTGGACTGCAACAGTATCTGTTAAGATCTGAGCATATCCTTAAACAAAAATACTATACAATTGTACATTCAAATATTAAGTTTTTTTCTGTATGAAGCACATCTAGCTTCAGTTTGCCTCCATACCTGACTGATCTTTTGTGTTTTTATCCATTTGTGTTCCTCATCTCCTCAAAAAGCTTCGTTCCATGAAAAAGCATGTTACAGACATAACATATTCTTCAGTCTTAAAAAGGCCTTAAAAGAAATGCCTTACGGATTATTTAGTTTTGTTAATATGTATCTTTAAAAACAATATATTGTGAGAATGCTGGCTTTGAGTTTGGCAGTTACTCTTTGAAGATCTTTTCTGTGTTTATCTGTTTCATTTAAAATATTGTAAAATTGCATGGACATCTTTGGCATCAGAACAAATGCTTTGGTTTGGTTGTGTCCACTAGCAAATCTAGCTACCCTGTTTTTACAATTAATCCCAGTAATAGTTCATTCTCTGCTTACCCTGAGCCACACCAAAATTGCTGGAAGGGGTACGTGCTGGCTTTAATTGTTCTTCACTGGGCACTTTGAGCTATTGCTGTAAGGTGCATGCATATCCTGCTGTCTCTTTTGGGAGTGTGGCACCTGGAGTTAAGAGCGCTAACAGCTATGGGACCAGTGATATTTTAGCTGCCACAGTGGCTTACTTTGTACATTATTGCCTTAAAGAGGACTGAAGTACATCTGATGTTATACTGACTCTCATACATCAGTTTGCATTTGTAGTTCAAAAAATGTGAATCTTTTCACATACATTATTCTTGGATTTATAACTCTTGTGAAAGTTCTTGAGCTCAGTGCAATTTTTCAGTATCACAGGCAAATTCTGTTCTGTTTTGAGGACATGTGGTTGAGTGTTTGAGCTTGACTGGCCCCACTGTGAGGAACTAGTTCAGAGAGTATAGTAACAGTATACTTCATTTTTTTCAAGGAAAACTAGCAAGCTGCAGTTTAGAACTAGTCTAAAAAGGAGTTGTCTTACTCCAAAGTACAGACTATTTCTACTTTTAATGTGTGCTGAGTGTAGCCTCCATTTTTAAGACAAGGGTCCCTCTTATGTACTAAAGTAAAAAGTTGTCTTTGAGATTTGTTTAATCTCCCAGTGATTAACCAAATTGTTTCAAAATAAATTATAATAATAAAAATCCCACAGATGCATAAATACCACTGTTTTTTTTACACAGTTTTGTTTTACAACATGGAGGGATCAGAATTATATTTAGCCTTTTTAAGACAATACCAAAAGCTGTCTAATAACTACAGTGTTTTACGGTTGATAATGGGATTATGTACCATGCTAGTTGGTAGGATAAGTGTGACCATACTCAGTGGATTAACCTGCAATGAGAGCACCAAGCTGCTTTAATTAGTTTTCAGTACTACAAGTATTTTAAGTATTTGTACAATGCACAACACTCTTGGATGACCTCTGGAGTAGCTAAGTTAAACTCCACTATTCTTTTATAGATTATAACTCACTGAACTGTGTAGTCTAGAGCCTTTCCGTAACGGTTTTATTTTCTATTTTTTATGCCCAGAAGAATGTTTTCATGCTTGAGTATTCCGAATGTCTAAGTGTATAATAGTATAATAATTGTAGTAACATGTGCATAGTTTTAGTACTAACCAGTGGGGTTTCTGGTGTTCATTAAAGGTTTATTTTCAGGATCATGTAAATGATCTGGAATATGTTTAGCAGTGCTTATTGCTATATACATAACAATATTTGCTGCCTGTTCCAGGTACATGAAAAATAAAAGGTTATACTTGACTTTATTATTCAAACAGCGGCAGTATGTTTTCTGGGACTGAGGAAAAGCTAGGTGGTAGTTCTTGCAAACTTCATGTCTCTAACAATTTGTACATGCTTTCATAGTCATGTACATTAGGGTTGTTGCGGTATGGTATAAATTGTCATATGTGCCACACCTGCTATAGACCAAAAGTGTGTTTGATGCTGAGGTCAGATATATATGGTTCTGCTTGATCCTCTATGACTCTGTGATTTAATTAGGCCTACCTATTGATATTTGTGTGTACTTAAAAGTATGTGATTTTAGAGGTATTGGGTTGAAACCATAAGATGCGTTTTTGTTACTAATGGCCGATGTATTTGACTTGTCAGTCCACTAGAATTTTAATAGATCTTTTTTATTTTGCTCAACATATTAATTCTGAAAATCTTTTAGATGTAAAGATGTGGATACGTTTAACTCTGCTCAAAGGGGCACAAATATATCAGAATATATAACTGAACAGCACAGAATGGATGGGGACTGGTATTTAAAGTTCAGTGCTTGAAAAGTTGAGAAGCTTATATTAATTCACACCTGCTGGTCAGAATGTGAATGCTTAGCCCTAAATTCTCTAGCCATTTCCAGAACTGAGTTTAGGAAGAAATCTGTGTATACGTAGTTAAGTCTTCTAAAATTATCAAGCATTCTGTGTATTCTAAGCATGCGCTCACCCTGTGGAGCCAATGCACACAGGCTGTTCTCTGGTCTTAATCAGCTTCCTGTCTTAGAGATGAATGACATTCACGGGAGGGAATAGCTGAGCAGCAAAATGCAGAAGGCCTAAAGGCAGTTGTATTGAGCTGGATAATGAAAAAGGAGATTTCAGCAACAGATGTTAATACATCTGTTGCACTACTTTTTCATCTGTTGATACCTTGTATCCATCAGAACATAAACTATCAATGTTTCTACAAATATATAGGCTTTTATAATCCTTATGAGTGTAAAAACCTCACCTAGTAGTAACTACTACATTCTCATTTCTTTTATAAAGCTTGGTGTAATCACAGACTCTTAGTATAATTCTCCTTTCTGTCTTTTCCTGCAAAGGACCAACTCAAATGGCCTTGAAAACTCTGAAGATGCTGCTCCCAATGAAAACAAGACTGTTAATGGCAGTGATTCTCCATTACTCACAAATGGAAGCTGCAAACCTTCTAGACCTCCCAGGCCTTCCAGACCACCTCCACCGACTCCGCGCAGGCCTACTTCAGTAGCTGGTACGTATTCTAGGAGCAGGCATTCATTTCAAAGCTATCGATAAGCCACGCAGTGTTAGAATGAACACAGCGATTGCTGAGGCATGTTTTTAACTACTACATTTTGTCACGGCAAAATTTTTGGCAGTGAAGTTCTAAAGGATTCTTTTTTCAGCTTGCATTCAATATATACTGTTTAGTCATTGTTCGTATTATTAGAAATTTCTTGCCTCCATTTGTGATAAATGATGATTGTAGTGATGCTGCTAAATGTAACGGAGACAGTGCCAAAAGAACACAAAGGAATGCTACTATTGCATTCCATTAAGTTTAATAAGACTTAGAAAGAAATCTACTGAAGGACTCATTGAACTCCCTCAAGTAGATAATACTGGGTTTTGAAAGACTAGTGACTTGTTTTTACAATTCTAGTTAAATTCTTTGAAATAGCAGCACTTAAAACATTGATTACTCTTTTGCATGAAAACAGATAAATGTGTTTTATTTTATCCAATCATTTAAAAACTACAAAACTTTGAGATGTAGTACTGAGAAGTTAGTTGACAGATGTTTTCAGGTTAACTGTTCCATGCCCATACACTGCCATCTGTTTCAGTGATCCCATTATCACAGTTGATGATAAATACCTATTCGGGACTGGAAACTGGACTATAGTAATTACTTTAAAAGCTAAATCCAGTGTAGTTCAGTAATAAGGCCTGACTTATATACAGCTTTTAATATCACCCAGCAAATGGCATCCAGAAAAAAAAAAAAAAAAAAGAAAAGCTGAAAGCAGTTAAAGAATGCATGTATTCTCCATCCCACACCCTTGATTTTTCCACATCATGTCAATCTTTCCTTGAAAATATTAATGCTTATTATCCCTTACAATATCATTGCAAATAATAAATGCAAAATTAATCAATGCAAGCAAGTAGCTTTTTGTTTATAATCATTTCGCGTTTACAGAATGCAGACAACTTGCTTTGGTAAACATAATTTATTTTAACAGTAATGTCAAAATTGTGCAGCTGATGGCTGTTCTGGGATTAAAACATTTTTACAAACTGAGAGGAAGTTGCATTTTTAGTTCTTGTGTAAAGTGTGAAATTTGGCTGTATGCAGACTCTTCAAAATACACATTTTTGCATGTTTACGTCTGTGATTCAGAACTTTTGAAATAGGTTGCTGATAAGTAGAGAAATACCAATTAGTGTTTTTTTCCCTTCATGTCTTTTGATCTCTGACATTATAGCAAGTATAAATGGTCCTTCATCCACATCTACAGAAAATGATGGGGCCAGTGCAGGATCACTGGCAGGTACAGCTGCAAGTACGTCTTCAGAACAGAGCCCTGAGGGGGCAACAGCTGCAACAACAGCTCCTGCAACTGCTGCACTCACCACGCCTCCAGTATCAAGACAAGTCCAGCCAGGAAATCCTCCAGCTCAGGCACTTACTACAGTCAGTCAAGGTCCTCTTCCACCTGGGTATGAGTTTAATGATCTTTTGTGCTGATTTTTCTCGTTTGATTTTCTTGCAGTAGGCATACTGAAACATTCATAACGTCTACCTTTTACTCTGTAACAAAAATCCCCCAAAATGGTTGAAGTGGAAGTTCTCTGAACTGTTTGATCTAGTATATCTTGAAGCATAGTTTATTCAAGAAAAAATTTGAACTTTCAAGTATTTCTGATGCTTGTCATATGCTGCCGAGTCAGTGAAACATGGAAGTTTTAAATCACAAGGCAGCTTGCTGTCTTCAAATTGAAATGAAGTCAGGTAGTAAAATACTGGAATGGATAAGTAAATGAAAAGCTATTATTGCAGGACATAATTTGCTGTCTTCCATTTTGGAGGTCGCAGCTCCTGGGAGTAATGTAGGCATAATGTGGTATTTTACATGCATGTGGAATTTTCCAGGTGATTGGTCTGTTGCCTGAAAGCTCTCATGTAGATTCTTAATATTTTCTTAAAAAAATAAATAAAAGTTTCTGGACTCTTTGAGTGAGGGAAAGCAAAAGCTTCCTGATGTGAATTGTACAATTGGTGATTTTAACTGCCTGCAAATTAAGTCAGGTAATAAGCAGTAAGTGAGTGAAATCTGAATAACCTTACTTACAGGATAACTGTGAAATATAAAAGCACTCTTGAAAACATCAGTTTTTGCTTAACCATTTTGATTTTGTTAGAAATGACAAATTAGTATGCTTCCTTCCCATGTTATATTTGATACAAATACAAGAGTAAGTCAGTATCCCAAATGCTGCATATTCAGAAAATACATCAGTGCTCTTATGATGAATTCTGTGTATACATGATCTGTACAAAATTTGCATAATTTGGGGATTTAAATTGAATGAATGTTATTCTAATGGGATTATGCTCCTTAAATGATACTGTTCAACACATAACTGAACACATATTAAATACTGAATACAAAATATTGCTTCATTGCTTGATAAGACTGCATGCATACACATGCATTTTAGCTTCAGTTTTCCAGAAACTGGAGGTGGTCATGTAGAAAGTTTTTCTAAAATATTTTTCATTTTTTATTTTTTTGTTCTAGTTAACATAGAATTACTGCTAATATGGACATCGTACCACTGTATATTGTACAGCATTTTGGTGCATACCATGTACCAAAATGGTCAGGTGTTTTACATAGAAATAAGCATTTTATGAAAACAAATATTTCTCCTCTTTATACTGTATGCTTCATACTATAGATGAATGGTTAGAGTACATTCATCGTGAGAAAAACAAAACTATTGTTTTATTTTCAGTTGGGAGCAAAGAGTAGACCAACATGGTCGAATATACTATGTAGATCATGTTGAAAAACGAACTACGTGGGATCGGCCAGAGCCTCTTCCTCCAAGGTAAGCCATGCAAAATCGTCTCCTTGCCTAGGATATGTTTGGATTGGTTGTATCAAAAATTGGCTGACACCTTACTAAAGCTAAAGAGCAGGTTTGTAAATAGCATTGAGCTCAAACAATTGCTCCAGGTTGTCTCCAAAGAGTTCTGCAATAATGCATAGTATATATTGTGGAAAGGAGTTGAATGTTAAAGATAACGGAATTGGAATTTCCTGTCAAAGAATAAGTGTGTGCCTGTATGCTGAAAAATGGGTTAAAGCTAAAGACAGCAGACATCCCTGACAGTAGAAGAGAACCGAAACCACAGAAAGGTATTTTGGGATTAAGGTAACTATTAGCTTGAGCAAGAATGCCCTTGGTTACTTCTTTATCCTGAGGTTACTGTTTACAGTCCTTTGATCTTGCCTCAGGGTTCCCAGCTGCTAATTTACTATGCTCTTAAAAATCATCTTTGGTTATTAGGCTTTTCCAGGTCTTAGAGCAGCCAGTGATGTTAGTCTTTACATGGAAGTAGTATTCTTATTTGTTCTTTGTTTTTATTTTTTCCTGAAGTGAAAGGAAAAACAACTGTTTTATTGCACTTCATTCATACTCAGGTGGCTCACATGTTATGCAGAATTACAAAGTAAAAACACGTGGGACCCTAAAGAGAACTTGATTTTAAGGAATAAGCAAGCTGGCAGACTGTCTCATGAAAAGGAACCTACCTGTTGTACTCAAGTTGTTTTAAACTCTAAGATGATTTACTATTTTTGTAAATAGTATTGATTTTATATGAACTGAAGATAAATAAAAACACACACCAACACCAAAACTTCATTTTCTGCTCAAACCGACTGATCTCCTCAGAAAGAGAATGAGGAAATCTTGCATTGTACAGCCAAACTGTCTGAGCTTTTGTTGTCTTTTTAGGACAAACCTGTAAACTTGCGAATTGAGTGGGATAAATGCCATAACAGTACAGTGTTGACAGTGGTTCGTGTAGCATTTAAAAAAATGTTTAAACCTTTCAGTGTTTAAAGTGAAAGTACAGTAAATAGAATGAGTTTGACTTGGAAACAAAATAAGTGATTCTCTTCAATTTTAGCTCTTTACACACAGTTTTAGTGGAGGGTAAAAGGAGGAAAAAAAACTGTCTACTAATGATCCCATGCTTTATATCCACTTCCAAACATACTGCCTGTTTTCCTAAATGTGCTTCTGAGCCCTTAAAGTTGTCAACTATTGAGAACCGTTGCTTCTAATTTTATTTTTTTATTTCTTTAAAGCTGGGAGCGACGAGTTGACAACATGGGGAGAATTTATTATGTTGACCACTTCACCAGAACAACAACATGGCAGAGGCCAACATTAGAGTCTGTCCGAAATTATGAGCAGTGGCAGCTTCAACGCAGTCAGCTTCAAGGAGCCATGCAGCAATTTAATCAGAGATTTATATATGGGGTAAGGAGTACAATGCTTACTAATGCTGCTAAAGGATAAGAGAAGTATCTTTTCCAAATTCTCAACCCATTAATCTCTTTTCCACATATTGAAACTATATATGTATTTGTGTTTTGAGAATGTTTGTAGGTGACTTTTCCCAGCAAAATGGTTTATTCTTTGTGATATATAGTATCTTTACATTTGTTAGTATGGCATGAGCCTTGGTTCAGTAACCTTAGTTCATGTCCTTGCAATGACTGCAGGCAGTGTGATGGATTTTGTTTGTCAGCTGAATATATGTGGTGTTCTTTGGTAAAATATATGTATAATATTAACAAAAGCCAGTAGTTTAAAGCAAACTGCAGCGTAGTAATAAGCTGTTTTATTTAAATTGTGCCTTGCAATGGCCTAGAAGGAAGGCAGGCTCACAGGACATGTTTCAGCTCTGGGTAAAATAAGTGCTATGAAGGCAGAGGAAAATAACCCTTCCAGAATTTCAAATGTATTGTTTACCTCTGAATAATAGACTTTGTATAACTCCATATAATGCTACTAGTTCATTAAAAACAGCATAGGTTCTAAATTTGCTGTATATATACAGAATAAAAACACACGTCATAAATGGTGGTAGGGAGAACAGTACTGAATGCAGGACCGAAGTGATTTGCTTTCTGGGTTGTTTTGGGTACTGTGGTACTAATTTCCCTTCTGTGTAGGCAGGGGCACTTCACAAAGAATAATTATTTTCTTGGCACTGCAGTTAATTAAGTATGCCAAGGGCTATAAAATTAACAAACAGAAGAGCTGTGAATCCTTAGTACAAGGAAGCAAGAGAGCTTAAATAAAAGACGAATTTGTAATACAACATATGCCATCTCTGTGGAATAAAAAAAAATGTTGGCCTCTGATTATATGTAAAATTAACAAAAATGCATTTACTTTAATAATTTATGATGGCTATGTTAGAGCATCTGGAAGGCAAATGGATGGAGGCTAGTCATTAATGCACCATTTGTTTGTGTGACTTGCAGAACCAGGACTTTTCTTCCATGCAAAGCAAAGAGTTTGATCCTCTTGGCCCTCTGCCACCTGGATGGGGTAAGACTGACTTGAAACAGTGTTTTGTAATGCAGTGTAATTAGACATTAAAGCGTACTTCTGCCAAATTATCTTGTCAGCTGTTCTAGGCTAGTTTTATTTAAAAGAAAATCTAGATTATTTTAAAAATGAATTAAATCTAATCAAATGTGCTGTTAAAGCATCAAGTTCTGACAAGGATGTGTAGTTCCAAAGTAGATTGGAAACTACAAACTATTCTGTTTTGTTCCCAGTAATTGTCATGTCATAATAGCTTCTTTCCCACTATCATCCCATTTTTCACTGCTTTCATTAGGCAGGATTTACCCCTTACTGTCCTCCTGGGTATGTAGCCAATTCTTGGAGAATTCTGGAGCACTGAAAAGCTTTTACGATGACTAATCATTCCTTGACTTGTTCCCTCTCTCTGGAGTGAATTTGTTTGGTTTTGTAATTCACAGGGCTAACCTTTTACAATAAACAGATTTTTTGGTGTGTGTCTATGTACAAAAATATAAGTGTAAAACTTTATTTCTGGTGACTATGAAGCTGCTGTAAGAATGCAGGGTTCATGATACATAGGCAGTGTTCTCAGAGTTGTTTAGTCTTAAAGCAAGTGACTATACTTGTCAGAATTAGAGCTGGGTTTGTCTCTTTTGCTTTTCAAATATAACCATCAGTATTTTTAGTTCTGGTATTGATGTGATGTCATGCTATAAGATCATTGTGCCCACACTTGTGCTTTGATGCACTACATATGTAACATTTCAAGTAATGTTTTTGAGGCTGACTTTGCCCAGGAAGCAACAAAACTGAATTTCAACGTCATGTTGAATTCTGCTCTCAGTATAACTCCTATAGACAAGTGTCTGCTTCTACACTTTCCTTCTTAACTGAAGCTTTTTACTTGTGATAGTCAAAATATAGCCTGTTCTTGTAATTTGTATTTTCTACATTTTGCATGCTGCTTATAACAGTCTAAATAAAAATTGCATGAAGGACTGTTTCATATAATTGTTAGTAGTCAGTAGTATTAAAATAGACTCCTTTTGGTGAGTTGACTATTAAGGAGTAATGCCAATGAAAGTGAAAGGATGTTGAGTCAAAGGAGGTACGGAGAACCTTGAAGACAGGTGAAACTGTAGCAGGCTCTGGTTATATTAATTTATTTTGTAGTCTCAGCAATACAGTAAGGAGGTATTGAAATTTGTTTTCATTTTGTATCTTTTCAGAAAAGAGAACTGACAGCAATGGCAGAGTGTATTTTGTCAATCACAACACACGTATCACTCAGTGGGAAGATCCCAGGAGTCAGGGGTAAGAAATCAGTTGCAGCTTCATGTAAATCTGAAATGAAAATATAACGAAGTAGTGAGATTGAGACTTAGGAGATCGTGCTTACAGCTAAAACATAGGCTGTCCTATACACGCTTGTCAGGCAGTCCTGTAAAAGGTACCAGATGAAATGGAAACTGTCAAAATAACACTTGGTAATAATACAGTTACCAGGAAAGTCTTTGTCACCAGCAGTAAGTTCATTCCCAGAACGGTTCATGCTCTTTTTATAGAATAAGAGAAACTTGTATCATTGCAGGAGGGAGGGAAGTGTTTGTTTCAACTGATGTGTTAGTGCAGAAGATCCTGCATAATTTGATTATTTATTAGACTGGCAGTAGCTAAGAGACAGAAGACAAAGACAAACTCCAAAAGTTGCAGCACCTCTACTTTACCACTTTAAAACAAACAATAAAAAAGAAACAGAACTTGGATACTCTACAAGTATTGGATTAATAGATTACTGTTTAGTTTGGGATCCAGTTACTTTGACTCTGAGGTAGGAAATGTAGGCAGGAAATCAAGGGTGAAGGGTGTTCTATGTTTGAGATGAAAATTTCCACTTGGTGAAGCAAATTCATCTGTAATGAAATGGAATAAAATGAGGGAGAGTGGAAGGGTTAATAGACGTAGCCAGAGATGACAGCCTTTCAACGGCTTTCAGTGACTTGAAAGTCCCTGCAGCAGTTGACTGTACAGAAAGCACTGTTATTTTTAATAACCACCCAACAATCAAAAGTTCTGATTTCATAGCTGGAAACACTTTCCTGAAGTATATTTCCATGGAGGGAAGTCACTCTGAGAGCACTTCGATGGAGTGATAATACTCAGGTTTTCCAAACATATCAAGATACACTTATATTGATACCAAAATTGAGTTGGAAGTTGTCAAAAAAAAAAAAAACTTGCATAAGATCAGTATTTTTATTTTCTTGATATTTTTATTTTTGTCATTCTGAAACTCTTTAAGCTTTTAGCTATTGTGATTATATGTGAGGTACCAAAAGCTACTTATTAGGGCAATGTCATCATGAGAGTAAAAATCTAACAAAAGTTAGATTTTAGTTGCTGTTGCTTAAGTGGAGGAGACATAGAAACTTACAGAAAAATACGAGAATGTTTACCAATTTGCTGTTATTCTTGATAGTGCAACTGAAGGTGCTATTATTTAAATAAACATTCATTTTGGTCCAGCTGAGAGCTGATGTGAAAATTGGAGGAAAAAAAACGTGGAATAAATGTTGAAATGAAAGCTTCTCCGTCTGTAGTTTTCTAGATCTGCTAAATTTTTTACTGTCTCAAGTACTGATCAATTGACTTCATGTATTAAGTTCATAATTTACTATGTATTTTCTTGTACCCATAGTCAATTAAATGAGAAACCCTTACCTGAAGGCTGGGAAATGCGATTTACTGTGGATGGTATTCCATATTTTGTGGATCACAACAGAAGAACCACTACATACATAGATCCCCGCACGGGCAAGTCTGCTCTGTAAGTGTTTTTTTAAACTATTTCTGAGCTCCTAAAAGTGAAGTTTAACATTCATAATTTGTTTTTTTCTTTTGCCTGTTTTGTGTGCAGAAAGTTTTACATGTATTAAAGCCTCTGAATTTATTTTTTTATCCACTGATAAGTGTCCCTGAAGATGACTGTTCTGAATACTTAAGAATCTGACTAACCAAGTAGTAGATAAGATAGGGGGACCATCAACACTTCTGATGGCCAGATCCCTTCCTTCCACTTACTGGACTTCATTTTTACAAGTATACTCCTCCTTCCTTTGATTTTTAGGAACCAGAATGGAGTTAAAAACAGAACTTAGCTGCAAGCTTAAATTACCTGAATGTCATCCCACCTTATTGTTAGTATCTTCTTTACACCGAATTGCAGAATGGCTGAGTTTGGAAGGGACCTCTGAAGATCATCTGGTCCAACCCTGCTGCCAGGCAGGATCACCTAGAGCACGTTGCACAGGATGGCATCCAGGCAGTGTTTGAATATCTCCAGAGAAGGAGACTCCACAACCTCTCTGGGCAACCTGTCCCAGTGCTCTGTCACCCTCCCAGTAAAGAAGTGCCCCCTCATATTGAGCCGGAACCTCCTGTGCTTCAGTTTGTGCCCGTTGCCTCTCGTCCTGTCGCTGGGCACAACTGAAAAGGGACCGGCTCCATCCTCTCAACACCCTCCCCTCAGATACTTATATACACATTGATGAGGTCTCCCCTCAGTCTTCTCTTTTCCAGGCTAAACAGGCCCAGCTCTCTCAGCCTGGCTTCATACAACAGGTGCTCCAGTCCTCTAATCATCTTCACAGCCCTCCTCTGGACTCGCTCCAGGAGCTCCATGTCCCTCCTGTACTGGAAGCCCAGATCTGGACACAATGCTTCAGGTGTGGCCTCACCAGGGCTGAGTAGAGGGGCAGGATCATCTCCCTTGACCTGCTGGTAACACTCTTCTGAATGCATCCCAGGAGACCATTGGGGCCAAGAAGGCCAAAAGGGCACATTGCTGGCTCATGGTCAGCCTGCTGCCCACCAGGACTCCCAGGTCCCTCTCTGCAGAGTTGCTCTCCATCAGGTCAGCCCCCAGCCTGTACTGGTGCTTGGGGTTATTCCTCCCCAGGTGCAGGACCCTGCACTTGCCCTTGTTGAACTTCATGATGTTCCTCTCGGCCCAACCCTCCAGCCTGTCGAGGTCCCTCTGAATGGCAGCACAGCCCCCTGGGGTATCAGCCACTCCTCCCAGCTTTGTGTCATCCACAAACCTGCTGAGGGTGCACTCTGTTCCATTGTCCGGGTTGTTGACAAATATGTTGAACAACACTGGACCCAGTACTGACCCCTGGGGGACACCACTAGCTACAGGCCTCCAACTAGAGGCACAACCCTCTGAGCTCTGACATCTAGCCAGTTCTCAATCCACCTCACTGTCCTCTCAGCTAGGTCACATTTCCTGAGCTTGTCTATGAGGAGGTTATGGGAGACAGTGTCAAAAGCCATGCTGAAGTCAAGGCAGACCACATCCAACGCTCTCCCCTCATCTACCCTGCTAGTCATCTTACCATAGAAGGATATGCGATTGGTTAAACATGATTTCCCCTTGGTGTACCCATGCATGCTACTCCTGATCACCTTCTTATCCTCCACATGCTTGGACATGACCTCCAGGATGAGCTGTTCCATCACCTGTTCAGGGATGGAGGTGAGGCTGACTGGCTTGTAGTTTTCTGGGTCGTCCTCCTTGCCCTTTTTGAAGACTGGCATGACACTGACTTCCAGTTCCCTCAGGCACCTCTCCTAATCTCCATGACCTTTCAAAGATGATTGAGAGTGGTACAGCAATAACATCAGCCAGCTCCTTCAGCATCCATGGGTACATTCCATTGGGGCCCATGGATTTGTGGGTGTCAAGTTCACTTAGATGATCTCTGACCCGATCCTTTTCGACCAAGGGAAAGTCCTCCTTTCTCTGGACTTTCTATCTTGTCTTCAGGGTCTGAGATTCCCAAGGGCTGATCTTAACAGTAAAGACTGAAGCAAAAAAGGCATTCAGCAACTCTGCCTTCTCCATATCGTTTGTCACAAGGGCATCTGCCCCATTCAGCAGTGGGCCGACTGAAGAGGCCAAAGTTTGCTCTCCTGAAGTCCAGGGTTGCAATCCTACTTTTTGCCCTGCTTCCTCTTTGCAAGGTCCTGAACTCCACCATAATCATGGTCACTGCAGCCAAGGCTGCCCCCTACCCTCACATCTCCAGCTAGTCCTTCCTCATTCGTTAATACAAGGTCCAGCAGCACACCTGTCCTTGTTGGCTTCTCCACCACCTGTGTCAAAAAAGTGCTATCAATGCACTGCAGGAACCTCCTGGACTGTTTGTGCCATCTGTGTGGTCTTCCCGGCAGATAATCAGTGTGGTCGAAGTCCCCCATGAGAACCTGGGCTGGTGACTGAGAGGCTACTTTGAGCAGTCTGAAGAAGGTTTCATCTACCTCCTCTTCCTGATAATTAATTAAATTACCATGAATTAGATACTGTTGGGAAAAGTACTGCATATGCACTCCACAATTTACAAAACGGATTTTTTTTAGTTAAAAAAACAAAAACAATTATACCCCAAAACCAGACGAAGTGCATAAGAATCTTCCAGCCAGATAGCCTACTAAACTATGTAACTATATAACAGTATGAAAATTTATTTGTTTTTTAAATTACAAAAACGCTTTGGAAATTAATTTTTCTCCCTTTGGTTCCAGAGACAATGGACCCCAGATAGCTTATGTACGCGATTTCAAGGCAAAAGTCCATTATTTCCGATTCTGGTGTCAGGTACAAATTTATTTCTTGAGAACGTTTGTTTGCATTTTCATTTTCTGTTTACTTTCTGTAAATTAACTATTCAGTGCCCTGCAAATAAAATTAATCAACCCACTTAAAGTGACTTTAACCAGGAGTGAGCAAATACCGGGTTTGTATAAGCTGATGTAAGTTGTAGAGTAACTGTAAAACTTTTTAGAGTAAAAGAAAACCTGAATTTATCTACAGTTTATTTTAGAAAGTACTAGGTTTCAGAATGTTGTTCTTTTTCTGCTCTTAATAAGTGAATATATGAAAACATAGTAGTTTTAAATATAATTAATATATAAGGTCTAGTTTCTATACAAATACTTCCGGAAGAAATTCCAGGGCATTTGACACAGACCATACATGTCTAAACATTGAAGACTATATTGTGTTGTACTTCAGCACGTCCTAACATAATAGCATACTGCAATGTCACTCTTGGTCCTTTAAACTCTATGAATATCAAAAGATTATGTAACTTGGTATCTAGGAAAATGTATTAGGTTCAAATGTTCCAGTTTTCAAGTGTCAATGAATTATACTTTGAAAAATAGCAGAGGATAGCCTAATTTTTCACGTTTACAGAATAACCTAAATTCTCTTTTTATTATTATTATTGAATGTTGGAGTAGAAGGCCTTGCTGATTTAGAATATGTTATTTATCTTATTTTTTTCCAATGTCTTGTAAAAATACAGTATTTGAACCTGTTCAAAGCAGGATATGGAGGCCTGTATACCTTTGCTGCAGATCTCAGTATTGGAATCGATTTTTTTTCTTGGAGTAAATTAAAATTCAAGCATCTTGATTACTGACTGTTTTATGTGGATTAGTGAAATTTACCTCTACCTCTTAAAACAACACATTCAACAAACAACAGTTAAAACAATATGAGAAATATTAAGTGGTTGTAGATCTCACCTCTGAAAAATTTCATTTCAGCAACTGGCAATGCCACAACACATAAAGATTACAGTGAGCAGAAAAACATTATTTGAAGACTCATTTCAACAGGTATTGTATTAAAACATGTTAGTAGACATGAAAAGTTGGATCAAAGAAATTTGTCACTTGTCTTTCTTGATCCTGTGACAACTTAATAATGTAATTTTACTAGAGACTAACAAAAATGAGTAGTTAGGATACAGTCATGCTTATAAAAAGATCATAGTAAAATGTCAAGTTCTGGCTCTACTGGCTGATTAATTGTGGGGAGAGCAGTGGCAGAGCAACTCCCCATTCACAGGAAGTTAGCATGTTTTGCTATGTTTGTTGCCATGTCCTCCCCTACCAGTTTTGTTATATAAGCATGGTTATGTACCAAAACATATTGAGCTTACTTCTACTGTAGATGTTACAGGTCTTTAAATAAGTAATTAAATGGTTAAAAGAAAACAAAAACTAATCATTATACTTAGGTTATTAGCAGCAAAATTCTTAAGAATGCTAAGAGACCTAAATCGTGCTTAAATTTGTTTCTATACACTATTTTTAAGTGTTTTCGAATTCTACCTTTTTTTTAATGTTCACTGTGGCAATAAATTACTCCCTTGCCAGTTAAATAGAAGGTGAGAGCTACAGGGAACAATATGAAATTCCTGTTGGCCACTTCTGTATTTTTCTGATTTTTAAGAAATTAAGATGCAAACCTTATTCAAGAAGATAGGAATTTCTATCTTCCTCTGTCCCTAGCTGATCTTTTTGATCCTGTATGTCTTCTGGTTTCATTTCTCATAGGAGTTATCAATTTGTCAAGTCAAGAAGTTAGAACATGTTGAATAATATGTTTTGAGACAAGAATATATATTCTTAATTAAGGTTTAATGCTTACTTATTCAAGTTACTGTAAACTGTCTTAGCAGAAACAGCAAATGCTAGTGCAGCTGGCTAGTCTTTTCTTTTGGAACACTCTTGTCTTCAAATAGAGTGGGTTAGAAGTTGATGAAATAAGTCCTGGAACTGAAAACTGGTTCCACCCTTATTTCTAAAATTGTACTGTGTCCTTTTACAGTAATTGTAAAGGTAACAATATTATGTTATAGTAGAAAGAGCCAAGAGAGATTATGTAATCATGTAAATGTCAACAAACCGAGGTATATTTAGGAAAACATGGCACTTTGTCAATAATTTAGACTATAACTCAATCACACACACCTGACTTCTTTTTTATACTGATTCTTTTGTCATTTGTAGATATCTATGTTGGAGGTACAAAATCTATTGTGATGACAACTTCAGACATCTAGCACAGATTTTAAAATTTTTGATCCAAATTCTGTGCCTGTTATTACAGACAAAAACTTAATGATCTCACACATACATGTTCTGTGAAATTTCTCTAAGTAAATGTCTGATATTTGAACAAAACAGCATTACTAAAATTCCTTAGCTTCTAAAAAAGCTAGATTTTTATTATCCTCTTTAGGAGATGAAACTGTAAAATGAAAATAAATATATATAATGATTTTTATTGTGTGGTTTTTCTAATATAATTCTTTGAGATCTTAGTCATGTCTCTTCATTGCCTGTAACTTGGGTACCTTTCAGATATCATTCACTATAGTATTTTACAAATACTGAATTTACTTACTTTGAGTCCCTGTTATTTATTGGCTTGATTTTTGTCATAAATTTTTATATAGGCTGCTGGCATAATTATAGGTCTTCCATTTTAAAATTATTATTTATTTTTCTTTTGCATCTTTTACTTGTTAATCTGTGGAAATAGGTTGCCACTAACCCCTCAAATTCCATGAAAGTTACATAAGCGGGTACTTCATGTAATTATAGCACATTTTATGCTCTGATTTATTAAATGCTATATCGCTTGATATAGGAAATAGTCATATATCCAACCAGTGCTTATGATTTTCTTGAAATAAATTGGCTGTTTTTCTTTCACTTAGATAATGAGCTTCAGTGCTCAGGATCTACGGAGACGTTTATGGGTTATTTTCCCTGGTGAAGAAGGCTTAGATTATGGAGGTGTTGCAAGGTAAACTACAGTAAAATGGCAAATGATTTCTTTTTCCTGTTTTTTGTTGTGAAAAATTCCCTAAGGTAGATAATTGAACTGTAATGATTTCAGAATAGTAGTGAAGCTTATTCCTCATCTTTCCTTAGAACATCAGTGCATGTTTTAGAACTGTATAAAAGTATTTTCAGTTCACTTTAGGAATTACTTTAATCTGTCTCAATGATTAGTGAGAACACATGCGCCGTTTATTGACTTCAGCATGACCATTACCACCAAAGTAGAGGTTTACTGAAAATGAACAAAAATGTAATTTCATGTCAGAAGTCTGTACATGAATGTAACTAGGAAGGGCATATGTTAGCGTTCCCTAAAAGCCTAATGTTTAAATCAGTGGCAGTCTTCTAATTACCTCCATAAGATAAGGGGTCTTTTTCCAAATCACTGACATCTGTATAACATTTTAACCTTGCCTACTAAATCCTAATTTACATTAGTTTCACTTTGGTGTAGCCATAATTTCTAAAAAAAAAAAATCAGGTTGACTAGCTATGTGCCAACAAGTTCCTAAGTAGATTTTCAGCATATCAGTTAGCTGAAGTAATTTTTAATGTTTTGAAATGTGTTTTTTGTTGTTGTTGTTTGTGTAATTTCAGGGAATGGTTCTTTCTATTGTCACATGAAGTTTTGAACCCAATGTATTGCCTGTTTGAATATGCAGGGAAAGATAACTACTGCTTACAAATAAATCCAGCCTCCTATATTAACCCAGATCATCTGAAATACTTCCGTTTTATTGGAAGATTCATTGCCATGGTAAGTTAGAAATAGAAAAAAAGTTACCTCCTGTAATTTTTCATGTAAATAAATATAGTACTATAGAATAATAGAATATCCATAGTTGGAAGGGACCCACAAGGATCATCGAGTCCAACTCCTGGGTCCCCAAAGGACCACCCATATATCAGACCATGTGTCAGAGAGCATTGTCTAAATGGTTCTTGAACTCTGGCAGGCTCAGTGCCATGACTATGTCCCTGGGGAGCCTGTTCCACTGCCCAACCACCCTCTTGGTGAAGAACTGTTTCCTGATATCTGGCCTGAACCTCCCCTGTTGCAGCTCCATTCGGTTCCATTGGTTCCTATCACTGGTTACCAGAGAGCAGAGATTAGCGCCTGCCCCTCTGCTCCCCTTGTGAGGAAGCTGTAGACTGTGATGAGGCTTCCCATCAGTCTCCTCTTCTCCAGGCTGAACAAACTGCTGACTTCAGCTGCTCCTCATATATATTCCCCTCCAGACCCTTCACCATCTGCGTAGCCCGTCGTACCATCAAATGGATTAGTAAACAATTCATCTTTGAGATGAAATTTTCATCAGCATACATGGTTCTTATTATGTATAAATAAATAAAGCATATTTACAGTTACGATATTCTAGCTTACTTTAATTCTTTGGCCATCAAACTCCATTGGTACGCTGTACAGAATGTTGTCATATTGAGTAATCAATCATCCTTTGCATTATTTTTTGTCTATTTTCATGTTCTTCAGGCTTTATTCCATGGGAAATTCATTGACACTGGTTTCTCTCTGCCGTTCTATAAGCGTATCCTAAACAAGCCAGTAGGACTCAAGGATTTAGAATCTGTTGACCCAGAGTTTTACAACTCTCTCATCTGGGTAAAGTGAGTTCGTCTTGATTTTGTTCTTGAAATAGCAATAAAATGTTTTTGTTTTTCACTTTTGCCAGAAAGAAACTACTACTACAAACAAATTGACCAGTAGAGTATATCAATTACAAAGTAGTACTGGAATTTTTAATGCAATATTAGATACACAAATAATTTGATAATGCAAAAATTCATTGCATTTTTAGTTCACTGAATATTCTGTGCAGTATCGTGCATTCCATTTTTACTATTTTTTTGAATAAATCTAGCTAGACATTATACAAATGTGGTGGTCTTGCACAGCGTTAGGAATAAAATAGCTTGAGTAAGTTCCAGTGAAACTTCTTAGATAACAGATTAAAAAAAATTAGCAAGAAATCCTTTCAATAATGCTTTAAAATATCTGGTTTAATTAGAAAACATAGTTTAATGCTACAATAATTTGGAGTTAGCAAATGGAACTTACATACTGTCACATAATTATTCTGTCAGTCATACCTGAAATTTGTATAAAGAGTTAATGTCAAAGATTTAAAGTTAATTTTCATACATTTTCATAGCTGCTGTTGGAGAAAAAAAAAAACAACCTGGATGATTTAAGACCATTTCTACGTAGGGCCTTCCATGTATGCATTGTCAATCATCTGTACGGTCTACATTCATAATCCTGTTGAGTCTTCCTTCACTCCTTTGCAGGTTCCTCTCTAGAGAGCAGCAAGTAAAAGGGTTCTAGAGTTTGTAGACCAGAAATTCCATTATTTTGGAAAAGCATTAAAACTATTTTTAGATATAATTTTTAAAAAAAAACTTGCCATTCGAAGTAATTTGGTGGTACTTTTATAAGAGCAAGATTCCAAGACATTGTAATCCATGGTGGTTGTGCACCATTTGTTTCAGTAACTGGTGACTCTCTTTTCCCGAGAGTATTAAAAAAAAAAAAAAAAAAAGGGTGTGTGTGGGGTTGCTTAGAAGAGATGGATAGTCAATTTAAACTTTTTTTTGTTTCTGCTATAAGGAAGTTTAGCAGAAAATTTAGTCTGCGTTATGTGTCTAGAGAGATACAACACACTTCAGTCAAGAATCATACACAAAGTAGTTTTAAAAAGCCTTGAGGACTTCATAAAGTGGGGATAGTTTGTTTTTAAAAAGCAGAAATAAATATAAAAGACAAGAATGTCTGTCATTTCCTGTAGTGGTGAATCTTGGAAGGGTTATCTTGGATAATGAGGAGGTGATAAGAGGTTTGAGATGTTTACAATTTGAGATAGGCGTTTTGGTACAGTGTTCGATGAGTAGTATGTTCTGTACTGAATGATTTGCTACTAAAGGTGTAGTAAAAATTCTAGTAGGAAACGTCAGTAGTGGATATCTGAGTAAAGATACTGTGAATCTGAGACTTGAAAGGCAAGAAAAGGTCTCAAAGTTGTAGGGCCAGATTCCTGTAGTTATATTACACGAATCTTGTAATCTGTTTTGTAGTCAGAAGGTGCATGTTTATTTTTGTCTTTAAAAGAAGAGTGTTTTTTGTCATCCTGTGACTTACTGAGTTTTAGAAAACAAGTAAATATGATAGTGAAAAGAGCAAGTTACAGGAAAGAAATTTGCATTAATTGGTCTTTAATCATGGGTGAAGCTATTACTGGTGAATGATCTTGTGCAACTCATTACAATTTAGTCATATGTAACAACATTTACCTTTTGAACATTATCAGCCCATTAACTTTCTGTGGAAAGTCTAGAGTAAAAGGGTATTGTTTTTAAGTCATTATCTGCAGACATAGACACATCTTTGCATTTGACAGCACATAAGCTGGGCACTTATTCAGCGCTATCCTTTGTACATCACAAAGGAATGTGTTTTTTTATACCTGATATTTGAAAGGTCTTTCAGTACTGCAGAAGCGTGTTATATTTGTTCTTCACATGGTTCTTTAGGTGCATGTGTTATACTTACAGTGGTCCATAAGAGAGCACAGAAGCTTCTGAATATTAATATTAGGCTTCTTCTCTATGGCAGTATAAGGGCACTTGCAGACACTGCAGACTAGTTTTTCCCCCTTCATCTTTACTTCAAAGTGTGCAGATACCGTTCAGTTGATTGCTCTTGTGAGCTTTCCAAGTAGGATAAGTTTGGGTACCAGCAGTCCCTAACAAGGGAATTTTGTCAAAGACAGGAGAAGCTTACATCTGAAGTAAAGAACTAGAAAACTCAAAACTTAGTGACAAGAACAACCATTACATCTCACTCTGTAAGTCAGGGTTTCAGATGACTTCTTTGTGCTGGCTACCTATGCTTTTATTAAATTGAACTTAGTAATTTGAGGGGTTTATTGAGTTGGTTTGGTTTGCTTGTTTGTTTTGTTAGCTGACTGCCTCTGAAGAAAGCAATGAGGAAGCTTAAGGCTGTATGTAACAAGAATTTTTCTGAAAGCTGTCTTCAGAGCAAATGCGACCTATATATCAATAGCAATATCTAGTGATACAGGAGTTTTGTAGGTTGGAATCCATGAAAGGCTTTGCCCATTTGAAAAGACACTTAAGGTTTCTGGAGAACTTTCAGACCTCTAAGCTACTCACACTGAACTCTTAAGTACAGAGATCAAAACTTCAGATTTTGCGTAGTTGACCCTGCTTATCTGCTATGGTAATGAAGTTATCTTTGAAGGAAATGGCTAAACTTGCAGAAAAAAAAAATCATGTCTGTCAGAGAGGATATCATTTTATTCATTGCCAAAAAAGCAATGTTTATAACTTTCCTGGAAACTTTGCAGTAATATTGAATTGCATGGTGCTTCTCTGATCAGGTGACCGTTTCTCTCATTCCCACTGTTTCAGAAATTTCACAGAATCATTTTGTTTGGAAGGGATCTCAAGAGATCATTTAGTCAAGCCCTTCTGCCCAAGCTAGGTCAGCTAGAACAGGTATCTTTCATTTTAAAAGGAAGAGGTTATTTTATTTCACCATCCATCAGTCTGAAGCCCTCTCTCATCTGAGATTTCATTCAATAGCATGTATTTTGGAGAGTTCAAATTCAGAAGTACCATTGCTAGATAAACCACAGTTTTTCAAGGCTTACATTTCTGTTATGATTCAGGAGGAATGTCTTGGTTTTGCACTTTATTTGGAGGAAAATGTTCATGAGGATCTCTGCATATGTAGATGATTGAGCACTTTATAGAAGCACGTATCGTATAAATTACAATGTTGTGCCTGTTGTTCTGGCTGTTAACCCCCCTATAAAGAGAAAAGAGTTTGAGTAATGTTTATTGGGTACAGATTCTTCCTTATGTTGAAATTTCTAATAGTAGAATTCCTCTTTAATAGTAATGTGTGTTACTTCGGTAACTTAAAAGCTTGGCATGTTTGATATATGTTTACAAGATAGTCCCATAAATATATTGGAGTTGAAGATAATTCATTAAGCATTCAAAGTCTTTCTTATCCACTATTATCTGACAAAGTGACAACTGCATCTTAAAGTCCTTACATTGCCTGTTAGAAGAAGCAGTTGTGTAATGAAACATACAAAAATGTCATTACTTAAAAAGTTTCTGTATTCCATAGACATTCCACAGATCCTAGAGTCAACAGGTCATTTGTCAGCATAGTGAAAAGTAAATTTAAGGGTACTACTGGCTAAGAGTTTCTGATCAAGAGTACAACTCATGTATGCACATCAGTGAAATGAAGTCAATAAATCTTGCAAAATCACAATTATTGTGTAAGTAACATTTCCTTAGCTTGATTCTCGAGCTCCAAACAATTAAGAAAAAAAAAACGCTTAAGGTTCTCCGTACCCATCCCCTCTCCTGAGTACATAGTTCTTACCCAGTTATTTAAAATTACATTTTCTTTCATACAGAGAGAATGATATTGAAGAATGTGGCTTGGAAATGTTTTTTTCAGTTGATAAAGAAATCTTAGGTGAAATCAAAAGCCATGATTTGAAGCCAAATGGTAGCAACATTCTAGTGACAGAAGAAAATAAAGAAGAATATATTAGGTAAGAATAAATTAAGATTTTAAAATAGTCTTATGTCATTTTCTTTCTTCAGTTCTAGCAATACCATCAAACTATGTAATCTGAAGCACTGTTGAAATTCTATCTATGAATAATTGCTGATGTTGGCAACAAGTGGCAATTGTTTGGATTTCATATTTGAAAGAAAATTACTGGTAGAAATAATTTTTAAAAATCCACTTTTCCAAAAAGGTTACACTTAGTAGAAGCTTTACTTTTTTTCCTTCTAGAGATGATTAAATTTAGCAGAACATCATGACAGCAAATGTGAACCTTGGGTATTTTACCAGATTACTGCATGCATTTATTATTTGAATTGTGTGGCTTCACAGGCTGCTGATAATTCTGCCCAGTCATTTGTTTGCTTGTTTTAAACAGAAGAACATTTTTTGGATGCTTTTGTGATGAACCTTAGTTTTTAAAGATACATAGGATTGCTACTAGTTTCATGTGAACTGGCCTTACAGTATAATTAGGTCTTGGCATTCCTAACCAGATTGTTATGAATTATGACAGTACATGTCATCGCATTGGTGAAGGATTATGACTGCAGTACCAGAATGTTTTAAAGCAATAGATTGAGAGGGGAGGAGCCTAAAAGAGTAAAAAAAAAAAAAAAAAAAAAAAAAAAAAAAAAAAAAAACCAATGAGCTGATTTGTCTCAAAATACCCCTTTCATGTCTCAAAATATCCTCATTGTGTAGCAGTATATAAGCTCTGCTTTGAGGCTTCAAAAAAAAAAAAAAACACAAATACAATACAACAAACCACCTCACATCGCAGGTACAAAATAAATTGAATCATAGTAGAATTTTCCTATTCTTATAATATGTTCTGTGAACGCTTTTTTTTTTGGGGGGGGGGAGGAATAAGGCAGTAGAATTTGTTTTCATCACATGAGTAATCTGAAAGCATTTCACAGAAATGATAATATTTGCGGAAGAAACATACTGGCATTTTGCAGTTTCCCAAAATATTAATATTGGGGTAGAGAATAGGGAGTATCTGCAGAAAACCATTCTCTTCTAGTTTCCAGGAACCCAGGGAGATCTCAGATTCCAGCTTAAGTCATATTCTTCTGTCTTACTCTGGGTCCTGCTTTAAGTCCCCCCAAAGTTTTCATCTCTGCTTTAGGTTCCAGTTCTCCTGACAGGTTAGGCTTGAATTCAGCATAATATCTGCTTCTCCCTGGGTTCAGGTTCTTCGGGTCTCCTGCCTGCTTTTCACCCTTTTATTAATGGAGAGTGGAGTTTCTGCCACAGAGCAAAGTTTCATGATTAACAGAAACAAATATGGAACTTTCCAAATGGACATAGTCGTTTCTTGGTAAGCTAGCAGCCCTACTTATCTTCACCAGTACAACGTGACCTAGTTTTTACCTTTTCATGGATAATGACTGAGATTTCTGGGGAGAATATTAGATGAATACAGCTCTGCATTTTTTTTCTTTCTCCAAATACCTAGGGACTGCTGTGCTCCCATTAATATAATCAGTGAATAGATACTGCCTCCTCTTTGAGCCTAAAGCACTTTCCATAGCAGAGTGGTTGGAATTGTAGGGTTTTAATTTAAAAAAAAAAAAAAAACTGTTTGCACAGAGTGAAGGTTGCAAATAAAATTATAGAATACTCTGTCCCCAGAACTTTCCAGACTTTCCATATTTTTTTTAACATAGCTTACAGTTCATTTCAGTAGGCTAACAAAGATGTGAACTTGGGTTAGCATAGGCCAGATCAAGTTATCTTTCTGTATCCTATTTTACAGGCTAGTAGCAGAATGGCGACTTTCCCGGGGTGTTGAAGAACAAACACAGGCTTTCTTTGAAGGCTTCAATGAAATTTTGCCACAACAGTATTTGCAGTATTTTGATGCAAAGGAACTGGAGGTAAAGGATTGTTTGGCTATTGCTAGATCTAGTGTTTTACACGTAATAGTAGAATGTCAGTCGTTGTCTGAAGAGCAAGGTTCACTAAGGCTGATAGTTCTGTAGGGTAGTTTGAAGGAAACTTTATGGAATAATATTTGGTTAGTGTGTTTTCCTTCACTTTCATCTTTGCAGCTTTCTTACACACTTCTAAAGGCTAAGATTCTGCCTGTAGAATTTTTTTTGACTAAGTGCTTTTGTAATCCTCAGCAGTTTGATTTGCCTGTGTTTAAAGAATGAGTATCTTGACAGAAAGGGTAATAGAACCAGATACATAATGGATGATAGAGTGCATCAGGTTTTCGATGCTTTTGATCTCTCAAAATTATACTTTATTATAGTTTTTGAAGGAAAATATCCTATTTCTAGCACAGAATCATATTGTTGGGCAATGATCAAGTATGTGTTTCTGGTTTGAATGTCTAAATGCAAACAGCTATTCCATTTTTCATGAATGTATTGATTTCTATCTTGTGGCCTCTTCAAATGTTCTTTGTGAGCAGTCATTATTATGTGCTGTGGAAGTTTAAAAATGGTTTAAAATTGAGTATACTGTCATTGCAGGTGCTTTTAAGTACAATGGAGTTGATCTGTCTTGCTGTAGAAGCAAGTGATAGCTTGTAGTTTAATGTTTATTTCCCTTTTCTCCCCTGAAGGTGCTTCTATGTGGAATGCAAGAAATTGATCTGAATGACTGGCAGAGGCATACTATCTACCGGCATTATACCAGGACCAGCAGACAGATACTATGGTTCTGGCAGGTTTGTAGACTTTTTTCAGAAGAACAAAGCACAGCAGAGCACAGCAACAGCTTAGTGAGCAATAGTCAGAATTACTGAACAGATCTGTTGTGTGTAAATATAAATTTACTGCTAATCTACGTATTTGTAACATTTGTGCAATTTGCTAAACTATGGATGATGTGAAAATATGAATATTAAATAATACATCGATGTTTATTTCAATTATTTTTCAGTTTGTGAAAGAAATAGATAATGAGAAGAGAATGAGACTCCTGCAGTTTGTTACTGGAACATGCAGATTACCAGTGGGAGGATTTGCTGACCTCATGGGTATGCATAATAACACACCTAATGCAATTTTGAAAAGGATCAAGCTACATGTTTAAGGATATTTTTTATGAATTTTATATTGAATACTGTTTTATAAGTCCTGAATATACTAGAGCTATGAGAGAAAAACGGATGGAGGGAAAGTTAATATCTATTGTATGATTGACATGATACATGATCTGGACATGGTCCTGGGCAACCTGCTCCTAGGAATCCCTGCTTGAGCAGGGGAGTTGGACCAGGTGACTTCCAACCAGGTCGCTTCCAACCTCATCCATTCTGTGATTCTGATTGAGTCTCTTTCAGCATCACTTCAAATTTATTCATTTCACCACATGCATGCTTTGATCTGGACAGAGTTGTATAGTGAAAGACAGATGTCTTTGTTCGGTTTAAATAATGGTATCTTGTCTTCAAGTCTTTCATGCTCAGTTGTCATCTGTTACCTACTGATGATACAAAGGCAGCTAGACCCATGGCTGTTTTATTTGCATTTGTTACAGGGAGCAATGGACCCCAAAAATTTTGTATCGAAAAAGTTGGAAAGGAAAACTGGTTACCTAGAAGTCATACCTGGTAAGTACATAAAACAAAATGCTACTATGGCTCTGTGTCTGCTGATGGCAATCTATTTTGAGATTTTAGTAAATAGGTAATATACTTAAATGGACTGTGAGACCGCAAACACCAAGTTATGCCAATAAGCTTTGTTGTTGGATAATAGTTAAGCTTCTGAAAAACAGATTTGTGTCATGGACTAGATTCCATTGTAAATTCCATGGATTTGCATACTACTGAAAACTTAAAGTAATAAACAGTACTTTCTAAAGAAGTTTGGACTGATCTTTTATTATCACCACACTCAATCTTGATAATGAAATAAATAGCCACATTTAGACTTCCTCTTCCCTAAAGAAAACATAGCTCCTACTCAGTTCCATTAGTGCTTGGTAAAAATATACAAACTTCACATTTCAAATATGAAACTTATTGAGACTTCTTACCAAGTACAGTACATTTCTGGAAAAATATTACTGTTCAACACAGGTGCTTGTACGTTAACTTTTGCTCTAATAAATAGATAAATTTGTGTCAGGAGTCAGCTTATCACTGGTATAAATCCAGGTATCCATCTACGCAGGAAAGTTAACATATCCATAATGGATTTTTTTGGTAATGTTTAAATTATTCTCTAGTACTTAAGGTTTTTCTTTATTTTCAGTTTCAATCGCTTAGACCTTCCACCCTATAAGAATTATGAGCAGTTGAAGGAAAAGCTGTTGTTTGCAATTGAAGAAACAGAAGGATTTGGGCAGGAATAGCTAAGATTTGCACCTTGAAGAACGTGAACTTGATGTATGTTCTTCACTTCTTCTGCTTGTTGCACACTTCATTGTAAAGTAGACTTGACTTGGATTTATTTAACAATACTAGCGTGTAAGTAAATGGGTGTTATCCTGAGGTTTTATCCACGTTAACTCTGGATTTCTGCTGAGCACTTTCAGAGATCAAAAGAGCAATCAGATATGGCTACAAATTAATTATGACCGAAGTAGAGATTTAATACAGCTTTGGGCGTTCGTTCATTCCTTAGAATGTGTCCTTAATGACTGACAGATTTTTTTAAAATAGTTTTGTCTTTCCTTTTTAGTAGCATATTTTGCTACTGATGCACTGGGAAGTTCATTGGTAGCTGCAGTGCTGCAGCAGCATCATAACCTCTTTACAGCAGTGTTACTAGAGCCAACTCTTAACCATCCTCTGCCTACTGTGAGCAAATTCATTGCTTAAGCTCTTTTTTGTAACTCAAGTGTGGCTGGACTGTTTTTTTCCCTGCCTGGAGTCTGCTCACATGCCAGTTGGACTCAGACTGCTGTTAAGGGAATGTCAAACTGTGGCACAGATCTGAGGCATAGCTTTGGTTTTTTTTTTTTTTTGTTCACAATCCTGCTAATTTCAGCAAAATAGATGCCTGCCCAAAGTTGCTGGAATGTTTCTGTGTGTCCTCGGAAGAATTCTGACTTTTTTCTGTGTAACACATCTAACTTTTAAAACTGTATTAACACTGTGGTACTTCACTTGTTTTGCAAAAGACAAGACCACCTGGGATTGCACTGATTCCATTTAGATTCCTGTTTGCAGACTGATATTTCTTGTCAAAAGTGTTAATGGACATTATATTCAGTGTTATTCTTACATGTTGCAAGCAGTTTTCTCTGAAGACTTCATTGGGCTCTCAGGAAGAGGTACAAAGTAACTGGATTTAAAAAATGATAATACCTATCATTTTTGGTGATGAACTGATAAGCAATATTGGCTAAGACTAAGAGGACTAGAAAGCTCATATGTGGATTACAGATTTTTGAAAAGTTGGAGCATCAGAAAACAATTCAATTAGAATTGAAGTTTTTGGGGGAGGTTTTTAAGCTAGGTCACCCTAAGATGCTTACATAGCTGGTAACTTTTGTAGCAAGTTCTTAATGGATTAATAACATCTTTTTCTTCCTTTTAGAATCTGTCAATGTTCAGTTCTCTTCTGGTTTACAAAAACATTTTACTGCTCCTTTAGACTGAATGCACTTTTTGGGTATGGTTGGCTCTTTCCTTATCTGAAGTGAGGAAAGCAAACTTCAGTGAGACAAGCTGTTAGCCATAGTAAAAAACATGACACTCGAAATACCATGTAGCACAAGTTAAAGCATAACCGTAGCTCAAAGCGTTGGGACAGCAGCTGTTTTTAAGAGGCTTCTATATACTGGAGCTGAAACAGGACAATGGGGAACAATAAAACTGAACTTCCAGTCTCAAAAGAATATTTCCTTCCTGCTATCCCTTCTGTATAAACTACAAAGATGGAAAAAACGATTCAGGCGTAAGAAAATCTAAGATACTACTGACTCGAGATTTTTCAGGTCAAAGTGATACAGCCTGCTTGGAAAGCAGAATTAGACCTTAGAGTGAATTTTGTTATGTATATTCTAACAAAAGCAACAGAAAACAGTTTCTGATGGTACAGGAATCACCCTCTTTTACATTTTCACTGATGGTGAGAACTAACCTGGCTTTGTGGTTTTACTAGCAGGAAAATCTGCCAACTTCAAAACATTTGATGGATATTTTACAGCATACAGCTCATAAGGAGAAAAAAGCCTTATAAATATTCTGTTTATGTTAATTCTTACAATGAAATCTAGATATCTAACATATTTACAAGAGAGATTAAATTAAGCAAGATAATACAAGATTAAGCTATGAAAAATAGTTTGTGTTCTGCATAACGCTTCATGATTCATGTAGGAAACCTAGAAATGTTGTTAATGTATAAATATCACCCAAAAGGCTTTCAGCCCTATATTTTTAAAATAAAGAATAGTTATAATTGAAATAGCCTTAGCCCTAGTTCTATAGGGTATGGCTGTTTAATATTTTTATGGTTGAAATGTTTAGTTCAGGAAAAAGGTAAATGCTTGTATATATTTTTGCAATCCGGGATTCCACTTACTCCATTTTTCTTTCTTTAATTTAAATGGCATGTTTATATGTCTTTTCTGCTGTATTAGGGAGGGGGGAAAGGGGGCTGGATATCCCAAGCACTAGAAATTATTTTTAAAATACTGCAAAGAAAGAATCAGCTGGAGGGAAAAAAATATCTGTGAAACATTGGATTTAGCCAAAATTTAAAGTAAGTCTACTACTGTGTTTAATTGGCAGTATTTCTGAAGTCGGAAGTAGAGACTACTTAGACGTTTTTCTTTGTAAGCATTGTAAATGCTAACAAGTCTGTTAATTTTTTTCACAGCATGTTGTGTAGAAATAAAAAGCTGTTAATATGAACTGCTGGTGCACTTCTCTGTTCTTTATGGGTATTTGGTGGAAACATGTGGATAAGCCCACAGTGTCTGGTATCCCAGATAACAGATGATTATAAATTGGACTTTCAGCAGAGATTAATGAATTTGTCTCTCACTACTCCAACTGCTTTAGCAGCCCGAGCTGCATAAATTCATAGTATATAACAAATGTATATTCATATGCAACTGCCAATTGATCCCAATTTTCAAGTGTTAAAATAATGTTTGTTTACAATTTTGCCTTATGATAATGACATGAGAAAAGCAATTAAATGCTGACCGGCTGATCTAAAAATTAACAAAGCCTCATTGTTCTGGGTAGCTCAAGAAATGTTAGTATACTAAAGTGTGCACAGTAAATGTGTCATGTCTTCATCTGACCTAGTATGGAAGTTTATTTTTTAATCCGTTTGCTTGTGGTTTAAAAAAAAATTTACTCAAAGTAAAACAAAAAAAAAAGCCTAAATTTTTGGTTTGCGTTTTTATTACATGCTGCACTGAATTTGTAATCTCAGCTCTTTGTTGTATTGGCATCTCCAGCCTCCTTTTTTTGTGGTGTCTTTTGATTTTCTTCAAGAATCATTGTTTGTGTATATGTGCTCTAGTGAACTAGTAAATAAACTGGGATCAGCAGCACTGGATTGTAAAATACTGTACTGAAATTCATTGTTGAAATTTCCTTGCATTGTAATTTCAAATACTCAGGTAACTGTAACAGTATCTCAGTAAGTCAAATACTTTTATAAACTACTTAAAAGAGCTGGTAGTCTTGTTATTCCTTCTGTGTTACGAAGCACCTGTGTGGAAATAAACTTGTCTGTCTGCTCTTGGGGGGCAGGAGTGGGTGTGTAGGCTGGCTTTGTGTGTTCAGAGATTTGTCTTCTGCCTGTTTCTCCAGCCTCTTAAGGTCCCTTAGAATGACTGCACAGTCATCTAGTCACCTGGTGTATCAGCTACTCCTCACGGTTTTACATCTGCAGAGCTGCTGAGGGCATGCTCTGCCGCATTCCCAGCCCACTGGTGAAGGGATTAAACAGTCCCTCACCGGTATTGTCCTTGGGGCATCCCACTAGTGACTGGCTTCCAGCTATGCCACTGGTCACAGCATTTCCCAGCCCACTTCTCAGCCCACCTCACAGCCCTCTCTCTAATTTAGTTGGTATTTCATCAGCTTGCCCGCAAGGCTTTTACGGGAGACAGTGCTGAAAGCCGTACTTAAGTAGAGAGAAACAACCTTCACTGCTGTTTCCTTCCCCCACCAAGCTGGTCACCTCATTGTCGAAGGCTATCGCATCAGTAAGGAGTGATTTCCTCTTTGCAAATCCATGCTGACTGTTCCCAATCATCACGTTTTCCTTAATGTTTTTGGAAATGACTTCTACGAGGTGTTCCCTGACCTTCCAGGGACTGTGCTGAGACAGGCAAGCCTCTCATTCCCTGGATCCCTCCTCTTGAAGGCAGAAGTGACAGTTGCATTCTTCCTGTCCTCAGGAGCCTTTCCTGATCACCGTGCAGATTATCTGCATGGCAGGTAATGGAGATTTGCCTTCCAGCAACTTGTGCTTTTAGATACATCCCCTCAGGTCCCATGAATTTGTATGTCCAATTTGTTCAAATGTTCCTCAACTGATCCTCCCCCACTGGAGGTAACCTGCCTTGCTGCGGCCTTTTCCACTGGGTTTTCGCTCTGCTTGTGACTTGCGGAAAACTGACTCCACAGTCAGTAAGATTGTAAAGTAGCTATGTTTATTCAGTGCTGGGCAGCATGGGGGGTAGTCCCACCAAAATCGTAGGCACACGATGCGGCAACTTGCCATTGTTATATGCAATAAAGAGTTACATATGCCTAAAGTTTCACAATGCACCTATACATATGCATAACCCGTCCCTGCTTCATATTAAAATTAGTTCAAGAAGTCATTTCCATAAGCTCCTCCCATCTGCACTTGCGCAGTGTCTCCTGGTGGTGGTTGTCGGGGGTCATGGGGATGAAGGTTGGTGACTCTTCCTCGTCACCGCTAGTTGACCTCTTGTCTTTGCGCAGACTCAGTTGTTCCTTGGCTCTTGTCCATCCGCAGGACCAGTTTCTGCCAGTTTTTTAGCTGAGTTTTCCGTCCTCTATTAGGATTTTCCCATTCAAAGGCAAAGAGTTTCTGGCTTTCAGTTGCCACAGGCAGGCAGAAGAAGGCATCCTTTAAATCTAGTACCATGAACCAAACTTGACTGTTTTCTAATTTTGTCAAAAGATTATTTCCATTTTTCCTTGTTCAAAAGAAATTTTTGCATCCAATTTTTCCAGCAAGTCCCTTCCTAATAAGGACCTTGGCAAATTGGGTAAGTATAAAAATTGATGAATTCCAATCATTTTTCCCAATTTAAATTTCAAGCATTGCAAAAAATGCCTTTTCCTGTAGGCCAGGTGCTCCCATTACATTTACAGACTCAGCATTTTTCCAAAATCAATTTTTGAATTAACACAGAAAGAACCAACAAAAAATTCAAGCCTCTCTCTTCGTTCCCTAGCTTTATTTCAGCCAGTGGACCTGCTAGGGTAGATGCCCCAGGTCCCTGATATTCCTGCTCTGAATATTTCAAGTTTATCCCGCAACCTAAAACAATTTCTTTTTGATGTCAGGGGCCGATTGCCCTAGAAAGAGGCTAGCCAATTGCCTCTGTTTGTCTTCCAAAGCCAGGTTCAAATTGTTTTTTTTGTTTTTCTTTTTTTTTTCTTTTCCATTGCATTTCAAAGTTGGTCCAAAAATTCCATAGGGGTTTCTTTTGGACCTTGTTGGAACAGATTCTCAATTCCCAATTTAAGTAGATTTTGGTATTTACATAACCGTTCATAATTTCCGGGGTGATTATGATTAGGGTCTCAGTGGGGGGTCAGTCAGGGGAATGCAATCGTTGACAGTTCCCTGAGAGGTCCCATTGGCAATCTGAGCTCACACATGAACTCAGGTTGTTTTAAGAGTTAGCTGCTTTTCTGTTTCCATGACAACTCTCTCGGACCCATCATGGTCCCTCTGCCCCAGAGGGCTCACACCTGTGATTTAGAGATCTCAGCCTCGGGTTGAGGCGGAACTACTAATATTCCTACATCCTCTTTCCCGGCTCATTCAACTTCAAACATCTCTGTCAAATACTACATGCCACACCTTTAACACCTTCAACAACCCTTTTAACACTTCCTTTATCTTTCTCCAGCCTGTACTTTTCTAATGCCAACACTGCAGGCTCAGTCAGGGGCCAACTTAATTCCATACCTTTTCCCTCTAAGATGCTGAAACAACATATCAGTATACAACATTTCATCCTATTTCCCTTCTCTCCTCAAAAACAACATTAATTGCAAGATAGCGTTATAGTCGATTGATCCATAAAGTGGCCATTTAATTTATATAGTGGCCACCATTTATTGCAATACTTAATGAGAGTCCTCTTGCTTTCTATGCCCCCAGTTCCAACGATATCCTTCCAATGTGCCAATATGCACCCAAGGAGGCTTTCTTTACAACGTCTTTGTTCTTGATATTACCCATTTCCTTGATTTCACATTCCCTTTTATTTATTTGTGTATTTATTACTATTTCTTATTAGTTACTGTCCCCTGTTTCAATTTCCACGCAAACCTTTTTATTGCAGGTTTTTACTATCTTTTCCTAATCTTCTTCCCAAATGTCCCAATTCTCTGGGATTAAACTTTTCTTTCCACATACAAACTTTACTATTTCAGATTCTTAATGAGCCCCGTTCCAATCATAAATCCACAGGACTTCGGGAAAACACCTGGAGCACTCAGCCTTCTGTCTTCTAGTCAAACAATACCACCTTTTTCACAAAATTTACATTTCAACAGGACCCAAGCCGAATGCCACTTTTTCTCATTCACTGAGTTAGTAAGCACACACAAAACAAGGAATCACTCCTATGTACCCGCCAATATCCCGGTTTAAAGGTATTGAGGATAGGTTGTTCCCAATCTAAGGCTACTTTCTGTCGGCCAGGTGTTAAATACATTCCTCCTAAATAAATTTGCTCTCCCCCCTTCCTACCAAATTCCCAGGACTCAAGCCCGAACCACCAAAGAAGTGACCCTCTCCGTTCTACCACTTTGATAATCAGTCAGCCCCCTCGTGACACTTGAGAAACTGACCAAACACCACAGCAAAAATACCAAAACTTCTAAACTGTTACTTAGATAATGCTCCTGCCTTTCTCCTTGTCACACTCAAAACATTTAAGAAGAAAAATAGTATTACAAGATACACCACCGGGCCCATATATTGGGCACCACCAATCAACACTTGCATAAAACAGCACTTCTTTTTGGTCTGTCATGCGCTTCGTTTGTCTTCGGCCGTTCCCCTCGCGGACAATACGGAACCGCGGATCGGAACTCCGCACTCGCTTCGCAGCAATGCTGTGTCTCACTCACACAGCACAATCACGCAATCACACAGAGGCCCCTTGCACTTCTTGTTCATACCACAAGAATATATCACTTAAAACAATAACCAAACTTGTTTGTATCATCTCTGGCCGTGTTCCTTGTGGAGTAACTCACTTCACAACAATACTTTGTCTCAAACACATACACTTACACAAATGCTTTTAACATGTGATACCCAGACATCTACAAATAAGACATACAATTATTAACACTCCAGTTAGTATCCCTCCAGCAGCTGCAAATATTACCCAGATAACCCTGTCACAACTGTGAGAGGCCTGCTTACTCTTCTGCTTCTTATACAGTCATTAGCAGGTCTGTCCTGGCTCCCAAAACTGGGATGCAGCAGTAACCTCGGATTTGCTCGATCTACTCCCAAGATCGCTAGCGGCCACTCTGTTGGTCAGCAAATCCCCCTTGACCACTCTGTCAGTCAGCAAATACCCCTTGACTGCTCTGTCGGTCAGCAAATACCCTTGACCGCTCTATCAGTCAGCCTGTAGGGTACCCTACTCCCATACGGGGACTATGCTGCACGCCGGACATCTCTGCGCGATTTACCAGCTGCCCTGGCCACACGTACGACTTACAGGCCCTTCCTGTACTGTAAAACATACCGTTTGTCCACGGCTTCAGGAGGTCTTTGTCTGCTCCCATGGTGAGTGGCTGAGAGTGGAGGCTCCTCCGAGGAAAATACTTGGGGTGCACCTAGGGGCCTCTGCTCCACAGTCGATCCCACAGCCAAGCAGAGTGTCTCCTGGCTGGCTCGCCAAACTGACTTGCGGAAAATGGACTCCACAGTCAGTAAGATTGTAAAGTAGCTATGTTTATTCAGTGTTGGGCAGCATGGGGGGTAGTCCCACCAAAATCATAGGCACACGATGCGGCAACTTGCCATTGTTATATGCAGTAAAGAGTTACATATGCCTAAAGTTTCACAATGCACCTATACATATGCATAACCCGTCCCTGCTTCATGTTAAAATTAGTTCAAGAAGTCATTTCTATAAGCTCCTCCCATCTGCATTTGCGCAGTGTCTCCTGGTGGTGGTTGCGTGGGGATGAAGGTTGGTGACTCTTGTCACGGCTAGCTGACCTCTTGTGTTTGCACAGACTCAGTTGTTCCTTGGCTCTTGTCCATCCGCAGGACCAGTTTCTGCCAGTTTCTTAAGATAGGCTCACTCTCTTATCAAGAGACTGACCTTGGTAAGGGGCCCAGGGCTTCTTACTTTAATTAATTTGCACAATGCACCATAGTTAGCAAAGACACTGAGTAGCATCCACTAGTTTAAGTGTCAGCGCTCTATCTCTATTTGATAAGATTCTCCTAACTCCCTCTCTCACTTGCTTTCCAACATCTTTATACAGCCTCAATAAATACAACTTTGTTAGCAGCAACACATCCCAGTTATGTTTTTCTATGCCTGGTAAATGTACACAATAGGAAGTGCCTTTTTTGTACAGTCGGGGCAGTCTGAAGTTGTTTGCCTTGTGCTCTGGATATGATCGCTTAAAAGCATACTGACAAATTGTGTTAACCCAAACTTCGGTAGTGCTTTGGGAGAGCTTGTTAGTACAGCTGTGAAGCTATTTTCACTATTTCAGGATTTTTTTTTTTTTTTTGGAGTGGAGCAAAGCCGCCGTTCAGTGTTGCTACACCCACACAACTTGGTCGTGGCGTTGGGTCACTTCCCAGCTCCGTGACCCTCTGAGGGTCGCTGGTGCCGGCTCCAGGCCGGCGCAGGGGGCAGGGGTCGCACCGAGGGGCCCTGCGGCGGGAGGAGCTGCGCGCCGCTTCCCGCCCGGCCTGCAGAAGGGCCGGCCTTCTACTACGCCACCTCCCCCGCCGTGTTGTTTTCGTTTTTTGTTGTTTTTTCCCCAAAGTATGTCGGGGGGTGGGGGGGGGACGCCTTCCTGAGGCCACTTCCCCGCCCTGCGGTGCCGTCACCGCCGCAACGGCCCTGGGGCCGCGCACGCGCGTGGCCCGGCCCTGCCGCCGGGGAAGTGCCGCGGATTGGCCGAGCGGCGCGCGCACGCGCGCGGGGCCGTGACTGGCGACGGGGCGGCGGCAGCGGCGGCTCGCGATGGTGGGTGAGGCCGCGGTGGGGGCGCGCTTAGGGCGGGCCGGGGCTGGGGGCTGGGGGAGCCTGGGGAGCGGCCCGGGGCTTGGGCCGGGCCGGGCCGGGGCTGAGGGCTCAGTGCTGCGCGGTCCCGAGGCTGGGGCGGCGGGGGAAGGCGAATCGGCCTGCGTGACGGCCGCCGGCTTCTTCGGTCCCGTGTCCCGCAGAACCCGGGGCGTGTTTTTTTGCTGTAGCGGGACCGGAGGCTGTTTCCCGGTGAAACGTGCGGCCGGGTAGCTGGCGTGTGTAACACCCCACGGCGTGCCTGGGAAGTCTTTGGAGGAACAGGTACTGACCTGAGTGGTGGATGGAAAACTGGCGTGGGTTGTTGAGGCGCCTTTGTTAGGTGGGAGTGGAAGCTGGGGGCTCCTGGGCAGAGCCGGGGGGCGAAGGCTGCCGCCGTACGGGCAGCTGAGCGTTTGTACGAGCTGGGTGCTGGCAGGAAGGGGTTTTATTCTCCTTCCCCCCGGCGCATCTCTGCCTTCCCGTGTACAGCCTCTTGTAGTTTTTCGGCCCTTTATTAAGGTGAAGTTTTTGTTTGGTTCACAAGTTCAATATTTCCTTTTTATTTTTTTATTTTTTTCCTGGGTAGTGCCTCTGTTGCTGTGGTGAGTGGAGCTGGCTCGCAGCGGTGCTAGGTGAGCCCCGAGGCTCCCGTGTGTCGGGCAGCAGGAGCATTTGGTCAGCATCGAGCTGCCAGAGCAGTTCACCCCTCAGTGAAATAGGTTATTTGATGGTTGTTAGAAGAATTTCAACATGGGTACGGTTCTGTCGGGATGCTTGTTTGCATCCAGATAGGCACGTTAAGGCCTGATGAAGTATTTGATTAATTAGGACTTGGAATTCAGCTAGGAAGAAATCAGGAAACTATTTCAAACTGAGCAGCGTGCTGCTATATATTGCTCAACATTTGTGCACACTGTAGGTTTTTTTCCTCTTTCATTGTCTTCCACTTGGAAACAGTCTGGCATTCAAAAATTACCAAGGGCTTTGGCAGAGTGATTAAACTCAAACGTTTCTCTCAAGTATGTGACAAAAAAAACTTCTTTGTGAAGACAAATTCCAGTAGTACCATCGTTGTAGCAGGGGGTTGTGTTACTCTTAACTACCTATGCTAACAAACCCTGCAGAGAGTTTGCCAACAGCTCCGAAGCAGAAGCTGTCTTGTGATAGGGTAAGTCACCTCTGGTTTGACGGAGGGTGGAGGTGGAGAGAGGGTTCCTTGCACTGCCTAACAAATGTGGCATCTTGGCCAAGTGTCCTGTGTGGATCTCACCTTTCCCCTGAGCTTAGATGAGCTCCCCTTTTCTTCTGATCTGAATTGCTTCTTGCAGGATCTGAAAGATGCTGCATGCCTCTGTTTCCTTTAGTGGGAATCAGATATAATAAATGCCTTTTGAAGGGGGTTCACCCAGCTGTGAAATGCTCCAGTGGTCAGATCTTAGGGCTGTGCTGGAGAGCCCACAGGCAGGTTTGGATTGATGGCTTGTGGCAGTGAAAGATGTGCAGAAGGGGCTGAAAGCTCTCCTGAAGTTGATGGTGATTTTTGTAGAGAAGGCGATGGAACTAATGCCTTGCCCTTCATTTTTTTTTGTTTATTAAGTTGGTTTTCCAAAGCAGTAAATCGGTGGTTTTAATCTTGTAGCTATACCAGCACGAATCATAATTACAAATGCATAGCATGGTTCTTTTTCCTTTCACTTTTCTGATTTTTAATTGCTCTTAGCATTCATATGGTAGAAGGGAAGGTAGTCTTTTACTTAGGATATGTATTTTTCTGATTTGTTCATACATTCCACGTGTGTTTTCATACATGGTTTTTGCTTGGCACCTAAACTGTCGCAGACTGACTGAGCCGACTTCCAGCTGCGAGCCTACAGTAAGGAACTGATGCCTGAGGTTGTGGGAGGGTTGAGGAGGAGGAGGGAGAGAAAGATTAGAAGGGAGTCCAAGTTTATAAACACACGATCATAATCACAAATGAGTGAAGGCAGATGGAAAGCAACTGAAAAGGTCGTGCAGAAAAGGTAGTACCAAAGCACACCTTGCTTTATAAAGAGGTGTAGGTAGTGTCTGTTTGAATTATCTTCGCGCAGTTTTACTTTCAGACTCGTTATTACAAAGCATTAGTTGAAGCCAAAGATAAGCTGTGATCTTTTGATTTGTGCTTTGTTTTTGCAGGCTGAGGTGGAAGAAACACTGAAGCGAATTCAGAGCCAAAAAGGAGTGCAAGGAATCATCGTTGTTAATTCTGAAGGTATTGTGTCAGTGCTTCCTGAGGTTGTAACTTACTCTGAGCGTGTAGTTTAAGGACCGCTGGTTGTACTACTTGCAGTTAAAGTCTCTCCTTAGCAAACGCTTTACTGTAGTCAAACTAGATAGATAATTGGCTACAAGAGAAAATGAATTTCCTTTTCTGTTTTTCTGCAAGCTCGCTTTATTATTTTAGGAAATCAACGAAGCTGAAATCACAAAAGCTTGTACGTGCCATGCCAGCGTTTGGAACTGGTCTGTCAGAGCCTCACCTTTTTGAGATGCTTTTATGGGTAGCACTGCAAGTTCTCATGACATCTGAAATGTTGCTGCTGTCCATGTCCAGAATGCCTTGGCAGACATGAGGAGCACAGCTGCTGTCTCCTGCTGATGGCCTCATGGGACTCATAAGCTAGTTGCCTCTCTTTGGAGCCACTGAAGGGTCCAACGCAGCAGACTTGTTTAGAGTACTCCAAATATACTGTGGGCAGCCCAGCTTGTTAAAATTGTGTGATTATCAATTTAAAATGAATGTTTCTTAGAAGTAATCCTTAGAAAAAATGACAAGTAGCAGCTATATGTGAATATACCAAAGATTGGATCAGTGCATACTTAGCCCTTGGTTATGCAGTTTGTGTTCCTGCTTGCTGCTTTTTCATGATTGTTAATAATGGTTTGTGCTCTCCAGGCTGAAGTATGCTTCCTTGAACATACACCTGCTGCGGTTTTTCTGCCATGATAGTATTTGGTAGTAGGCTATTGCATCAACCTTTTGATATGTGAGCTGAATTTTGGCTGGCTTTTTATGAGGAAATGCATCTGATGGGTGGCAGCAGTATAAAGGAGGGAAGGCTCTGGCCAAACAGCATGCATTGTGTCTGCATTCTTGGCTGGTGCACAGGAGTTGAACCTTGCAGGACTGCATGAGCTGTTACGGCTGTGCCTAAAAGCTTCAGCTTTGTATCTGTGGGATGCAGCTACTGACGGCCTCTAGACTCAACACCGATCCCAGCCTAGCTTACGTGACTGTTGTTTAGCTGTGATATTCAGGAATCTGTCTGAAAAGATGAGCTGTCCCCCATCAGGAAGCAAACCTGAAATGTTGATATTTCCACTCTCCCCCTAAAATATTTGGGTTTGTTTTTATTTATTTCTAATTTTACACCTCAGGTGAATAACTGAAAAAGCAAAAGTAAATCACTGATACGACTAGAGGTAAACCGTACTTTTCATCTGCAGCCGTGGTTACAGAATGTAGCCTCTGCACATCTTATTTCTGTTCACATTCTTCTTTTAAGCCTTAAAAAGAACGCTCTTAATCCCGTTCCCTTGTTACAGCTATAACACTTGCATAGGTTCAATGGCCACAACAATTGGACGTGGTGATACCCAAAGGAGAGGTAGTTCTGGAGTTTTGTTACTGACCCTTGCTGTCCCTGTGGTGGCTTCTTTCAGGTATTCCTATCAAAAGTACTATGGACAACTCCACAACGATCCAATATGCGGGCCTAATGCACAGTTTCATCATGAAGGCAAGGAGCACTGTGCGAGACATTGATCCCCAAAATGACCTCACATTCCTGCGGATCCGCTCCAAGAAAAATGAAATCATGGTTGCACCAGGTAAGAGGGAGTGGGGTGAACTCAGGCATCAGAGAATCCAGCAGAATGCTTTTCTTGTGAGATTTGCCATAGCTGGGTGTTGCTTGTTTTGTGGTGTATAGACTGAGCCTGAGAAATGAGTTCTGCATGCTGCTGTTCTTTATAATGTATAGTCTATTCTGTTCCAAAGAGTTTGTCATTGTTTACTTTCTTCAGTTGAAGACTCTTGTCATTGACCTTAAGTTTGCTGTTTAATATTTTGATGTGGGAAATCAGTTTTCATTTCATTTTCATAACAGTAGAAAGGATTAAATAGCATTTGGGGGCATGCAAAAGAGCTTGCAGCTTCTCATGCTTTGTGTTTTTCAATATGAAACCACGAGAACCAGAAAGGAATATGTTTTGAGAGCAATTTCAGTTCAGCAGTTGACTAAGCGATAAAACAAACCAGCCTAATAGATATTCTGATCAAGAATTCTGAATTAGAATTGTTCAGCTGGAAGGAACCTACAAAGATCTTTGAGTCCAACTGCCTGACTTCTTTAGGGCTATCCAAAAACTAAAGCAAGTTATCGAGGACATTATCCAAATGCCTCTTGAATACTGACAGGCACCGGGCATCAACCACCTTGCTAGAAAGCCTCTTCCAACCTTTGGCCACCCTCACAGTCCAGAATATTTTCCCGATGCCCGGTCTGACCCTCCCCTGGCACAGCTTTGTGCCCTTCCCGCACATCCTGCCATCGGTCCCCAGGGGACAGAGACCGGCACCTCCTCGGGAAGCCGCAGAGAGCAGCGAGGTCGCCTCTTGGCCTCCTTTTCTCCAGACTGGACCACCCAGGTGCCCTCAGCCTCTCCTCACAGGACAGGCCTTCCAGCCCCTTTTCCAGCTTTGTTGCCCTCCTCTTTCAAGGACCTTAACATCTTTTTCGTACTGTGGGGCCCAGAGCTGCACACAGTATTCCAGGCGAGGCCCCACCAGCAGAAAACAGAGGGACAATCGCCTCATTTGACCGGCTGGCTGGGCTGTGTTTAATGCACCCCAAAATGCATTTTTTTCTCCCCCTTGGCTGCCAGGACTCGCTGCTGGCTTGTGCTGAGCTGCTGTCCCCAGCACCCCCAGGCCCCATCCAGCTGAGCTGCTCTCCAGCCACGCGTCTCCCAGGCTGTGCCCGTGTCCGGCACTGCTCCGTCCCAGGGGCAGCACCCGCCCTTTCCCTTTGTTGACTGCCCAGTGCTCCCATCTCTCCAGATCCCCCTGCGAGGCCTCTGCAGGGAGTCAGCAGCACCTCCCAGTTCAGTGCCATCGGCAGACTTGCTGAGGACCGTCCCACTCCTGCCGGCAGATCGCTGATAAAGATGTTGAACAGGCCTGGCCCTAGAAACGAGCCCTGGGGAACACCAGTTACACTGACGGGCTGTTGCTTCCTGGGTCTTCTCTTGTGCCCTTGTAGATGTGTATGACGTTGGCTACTTTCCAGTCAGCAGGCATCTCCTCAGGTTCCCACAGGCTTTGGTAAATTGTTGGAAGGGGTCCAGCTATGATGTCCACTAATTCCTTCAGCATTGTGGGGTGAATCCTGTCAAGCCCCATGGACTCGAGTACTGAAACTGTAAGGGACCAGTTGTATCAGCTGGTAAGTCTAAGATGTATCATTACTATCAAAGACAGAAGCAAAAAAGGCATTAGATGCCTCTGCCTTTTCCATCATTCTTATTAGTTAGGTGACCATCATCATCAAGTATTAGTACAATGTTTTCCTTAGACTCCTCTTGCTGTTGATGTTCTTAAAAAAAGCCTTTTTTGTTGTCTCGCTCCGCGCTGTCCAGCATCAACTCAGGTTGAGCTTTGGCTTTTCTCATTTTTCTCCCTGTGGTTGTGAACTGCAGCTTTGTCATCTCCCTGTGAAGCCCAACTATGCTCCCAGTGATCATGTATTTTCTTTTTCTGCCCAACTTCCAAGAGGAGTTCCCTGTTCAGCCAAGTCTTCTGCCCCCCTTACTTGACTTGTGACACGATGGGATTGTGTGCTCCTGGGCTTCTAAAAGGTGGTTCTTAAAAAGTGACCAGCTCTCATGGACCCCTAAACCCACTGAAGCACATTCCTGGGGATGTTACTAACTAGCTCCTGGAGGAACTTCAGGTCTGCTCTCTTAAAGTCCAGGGTGGCAACTCTGCCGACCTTTTACTTCATTACAGCAAAAATTTTGGATTCACCTAATTCATGAACACTATGGCAAAGACAGCCCACGTACTGTCACAGTTCCCATAAGGCCTTCCCTGTTGTCCTTTCCCACTTGGCTCACACAGTACTTGTGGCAGGAAGTTATGTTTAACATGCTTTAGTAATGTCCCAGACTTGCTTGTTGCAGCAGTAATTCCCGGTTTGTGTGGGAAGTTAAAGTCTCCCATAAGGACAAGGTCAATCGCAGGATTTCCCCCTATTGCCTATAGGGCTCATCCATGCCTGGATGGGCAGTCAGTAGTAGAACCCCCTGATGACATCTGCTTTGCCGTTCATCCTCTTAATCCTCAACCAGAGGTTCTCTGCCGCGTTATCCCCAGCAGCAAGGGCTGGGTCTCACCTCTCCTGTATGTATGGTGCAACACCCCTGCCCTGCCTGTCGCTCCCAAACAGCCGAGCACACCCTATCCCAGCACGCTGGCTGTGGGACGCATCCCGCCTCTTTGGCTTAAAAGAGGGAAGGTAGCGTGGGACAGGTGTACTCCTGAGCTGTGGAGTATAGCCGCCTTCTCTTCAGGAGGTGCCCTCAGTATTTCATCAGATTATGAAATGGGAAGCAATGAAACGAGTGTGGCTCATTAATATGGCAAGAATGCAGCTTTGTTCCTTTCATACTGCATCTGCTCTGTCGTGGGATTGTGCTGATGGGGGGGCACAGAAGAGGACTGCAGCTCCAGCAGGCTGCTCCGTGGGGACTGGAGAAGGCAGAGCTTGAGAATGAGAGGCTGTGGGGTTTATGCTGGTGCAGCTTCCAATATGCAGCTTTCCATATGGAAGAAGAGAAGAGGAATAACCATTGCTCCAGAACAAATACATCTATAGCTGCTTCAGCCTAGCAGTCTGCCTGTGAGGTATGGGAAATCATTGTCTTGCACCACCTAATTTAGCTAAATTATTTTATTTGCCAGTTACGATTATTTCTTAGGCACACGTTAAGTTACATTGAAACGGCTTGTGAGCATGAAGTTTCCGAAGTTGAGACTTCTCCTTGCTAAGAGTTGAAATGAGTGCTCTGACATGTCAAACCTGTTCTGCTTATTGAGAATAAATGTCAGGACTCAGTAGTTCCAACAGCATATCGGTGGGATGTGTAAAAATGCTCAAAGTTACTTTTGCTAAATGCAGGAATGTTTTTCTTTGGCTGTGAACAAATATCAACAATGAAGGAATATTCTTTTTCTTTTCTGTTCCAGATAAGGACTACTTCCTGATTGTCATCCAGAATCCTACTGAATGATTACACTAACTTGGTCTGTTTTTTCCCCCCTTTGCCCAACTTTTTTTTAATTTAATGGTAAAGAGTACAGCATTAGTGTTAACTTGGCTGTGCCACTTCAGTAATATCTGGAAAAGCAAAAGCAAATGTTTCCGTTGTTTACAAACAGAAAAAAGTGGCTTCTTTTGTTATCACAAGTCATTTTGAGAATGAGTTGGTGAATTAGAATCAGGTGACTTAAGCAGTAAAAAATGCAACAGATTCTTTTAATAGTTAAGAAGATAATATAAAAAAAAATCTAATAATGTTCTAAAAATTATTCTTTGTACATTTCCATGTTCCTGTCACAACTATTTGAGTTAAACTTTTACACTATTACTTTTGAATTACTGTAAATATGAAACCTGCCTATCCTCTTGTTCTCTCTGTTGGTTTTGCAAGTTACTTTGGAAAAGTTACTGGTCGTATTAAAATAAAAAGTGTCATCAGTGATTTGTTTTTGTCTTTTTTCCCTTTTCTTGTAAGGATTTTAATTGTCATGATTGACTGAGATTTTTCTTCAAAAAGTAGAACCTTCCTAGGACTATTTTTACCAGTCTGTTGCTTTCTCTGAGCAGTGATTTATTTTAAGTACATGGGCTATGTACTTATAATCGCCTGATATGTTGGAGCATTTTCCCGTCACTTCCTTTTTTGTCTCAGAACAGAGATGTGCTGTGACTGAGTGAGGCCATTAACGCTGCCTGTGGGAGCTCTTGGGCTATCACATTTCAGTAGCTGATTCAATCTGGTATCTCGCTTTTGTAATTTTTTTGTTAATGGCTGTTAAGGACAAAAATGCTCATCTGGTTCCTCCAAAATAATAAAGGGGTTATTTTTTGTAGCCTTGAAAAAGTCTTGTATTTGCACGCAGAGCTCAAGGATTTGTGCAAAATGTGTACATTGAAGATGTATGCCACGTGTGACAGACGCAACCCCGCCTTGTACTGAAATTGTCTTAGTGATGTGCAGAACATCATAGCCCAGATTAAAAAATCATGCATATTGTATTGTGCTGCTTTTTCTTTTTCCTGTGTCCTCGAGTAGCTCATTACCGGGAACTGCTTCAGCAGGGAGCAGTGCCCAGACAGCCCCCTCGTTCCTGAGGCTCCTTCATCCCATGGGAGCAGGAGGGGCTTTCAGCGAGCTCTTCTGCCTGCTTGGGCAGCAGCCTCCTCGCACACGTGGCCGCAACCAGAAGTGATGGGATGGGAGGTTTTGTCAGCGTGAAAAGTAATTTCTCCTAAGGTGTACCTGAGCAAAGAGGGACAGCCTACACGTGTGAAACATGCTGTACAATTAGGGAGAGAACCTATGCTATTGCTTGAGCTGGTGAGGGATCACTCCTGACTGATGTATCTGTGTTAGCAAAAGTGTGTATCCTGGGTTTACCCCTGCTTTCTGAAAATTGTGAACAGTACTTGGGAATGTGTGATAACTGTCCAATTCTACACAAAGGAACAAACTTGGAATTTATGGCTGATCTCAGCAGGTTGGGGAATATTCCAGGCGATTGGCTGCAGTGTGGTTTTGGAGACTAGTAAAAATGTTGGTGTTGACTTGGATGTTTTTCTGGATTTCAGAGCACAAAGTATGGGGTGTGTATGTGGTGACTCAAACAGCTAAGGTAACCTGAGTGTTCTGCATTTTTCTGTGTGTTTTCAGACTTGGCCATTAATTTATAAACTGCTTCTATTTTTTTTAAGTTAGTGTTTATGACCATGACGTCCAGAAATGCTTTTTGGAAGAGAACCACGTTTTTAACTTATAATTATGTAAAGTGGTCAGTCCTGCAGCACCTGGTTGTGGGCACTTGTCAGTATTTTGGGCATCTCAGCTGTCATCATAGTGATTCAGTGTCGGCTGTTGCTCTGTTCATGAACTGTTTCTCCCATCAGCAGATGTCTGACCACACTAAATTGGTGTAGCCCTGCAATCACATTTTATGCCAAGAAGTGACTAATGTAAATAACCATCTCCTAGTCCTAGAAATCTGACAGATAACTCACATAGCACATATTTACTGGCACTTCTATTACTGAATCATGGTTTGAGCCGTATCATCAAATCGGTGAATAGGGTCTGAAATCACACTCTGCATTTGGAGTAGTTCCTGATATACAGCAGCTTGTGTAAAGCATGTTATCTGCTATGATTTAATTGAATGTTGTCTCCAAAAAATGATCTCCACCAAGCTGAAATCTTGGGATAATAATTGAATAGTGAAGCAATGCAGAAGAAGAATGTGACTTCAGTTGTCTCCTTTATCTTCTGTTGTTCATAGCCAGAGAAATGTTTCCCTGGAGGTAGTGACCTGCTGATGTGCTTTGACTTCCCCTGGCAGGTGGCAATGTTGCTCTTTTCAAAATGGGAGAATTTCTGCAGTGTCCTGCATTCTTTTGGACGCTTCCTTAAGGGTAACTATCCTCCTAATGGTTCCATATCACATCTGAGTTAAGGATAGAGTGTTGGGTTTTTGCTCCCCCCCCCCTTTTCTTTTAACAATCTGTAATAAATAACCCTATTACAAAACAAAGATGCACACTTTCTGCATTGCATTGAGATAATAAACTTCCAGTGAAATTACAGAGTTCCTGCCATATGCTGATTTTTTTTTTTCCTCTCCAAGGACTGGTAGCAATCTGACTAAAATATACTCAGGGACTTGAGTAAAAAGTCTTGAAGCTCATTTTGGACTCTCTGGAGGTGTGTCATATCCAACTGGTGAGGGCAGGGCCTTGCTAGTGCCACCTAGCATTCCAAGTTCATTCATTCTATTTCATTTTTTAAATGAGAGGTTGTGGATCAAGCTGAACAGCAACTATCCCCATTTAGATAGTTATTATGGAGAAAAAGTGTCTTACTTGGATCAGGAGCATCAAAGACAAAACGGTCTGGCTGGAAGCAGTTCCTCTGCATGCAAGTTAGAGGTGGACTTCGCTTTTCCTAAGTCACCTTAATGAGGTCAGAGAAGGAGATTGTGTGATGTTTTGCTTGTCCTGTATTTGCTAAGTCTGGGCTTAGTCATTCTTACAGTAAAAGTACTGACAACAGCAAATTGAGGAAGAACAGAAGAATAAGCAGTTCTAGTCTTTTTTTCCTAGCCAGAAGTGGTGATTCAGAGGAGGGCTTGAATAACTTTTGTGCTCTGTGCTTTTGAGGTGCTTTGTGTTACGGTTGGAGACTGGCCTAATTTGCTGTCTTTGAGAAGTGAGTTTTCATGGGTCCCTATCTGAAGGCAGAGGAAGCACCTGCTGTGAAGACAGAAGAAAAAAAAAAACAACTAATGCATAAACAAGTCAATGAAAAGAAGTTTGGGAAGCCTGAGGTATGGCTCTGGGCTGTGAAGAGCAGCACTTGAGGCCTCTAGTAGAGGAATGGAGGCGGTAACACTTTAGGACCACAAAAGCTAGACTTGCAGAAATTAATCTTCTGTGGATCTTCAGACAAGTTGTGTGCAAGATTTTTCAGGAAAGCTGAGGCTGGAGGCAATAAAAACCCTCCTTCAACCATGTCCCATTTATGTAAGTGCAATAATGTGCTGAGAAGCTCCAGAGCTTCCGTGCATCGGTGTCTTCTCCCACTCAAGGTGTACAAATAATGTTTTGTGGAATTATGGCCCCAGTCCTGTAACCTGGTCTGCGTGGATAAAATCAGAGATAGAATCACTAAAACAAAGTGTTCCTAGTGCCTTCAAGAAGGGGTTAGCACTTTATAACAATAGTAATAAATCCTTCACCTGAGCACGCAGTATGTAAAGTTAATCGGCTTGCCCTAAGTCAACATCACTACTTCTGCTTATATATTTTTGGTTAGATTGGGTGTATTTTGGAAATGAACGTCTTTACCTGTATCTTACTTACAGCAGTGAAACTGAAGGCTTTACATCTGTTCATCAAGATCCAATAACTTTTGTGTGAGCAGGACGTACCCATCATCTTAGCCCTGTAAGTAATTTGTTTCCTTTGTTGGGTAAACCCTGCAAGGAGGAAATACTTTGTTAGGTTTTAGTTAAATATGTTTGTCTAAATAGGTGACAGCGATCCGCATTAAAAAACTAAAAAAACCGTGCTTTTGTGTCTTTTTTTTTTTTTTTTCAAGGGAGGATGTGCTCCCTCCTTTACCCTTCGGCGTCCGCCCGTGTCTCCCACCGCAGACAATGAAGCGCTCCGGGCGGAGCACTGCTGGCGGTGCCGCGTGCGTTTGGGAGGTGCCTGGAGCGACGCTCCCCCGGCAAACGCTCCGTTTCCTTCCGCTTCCCGTTCGCTCGCGGCAGCGCCGCACGCGGCCGGCCCCGGCCCCGGCCTCGGCCCCGCCCCCGCAGGCGCAGAGGCCCCGCCCGGCCCCGCCCCGCGGTGACGTCACCGCCCCGCTCCGCCGCAGCCCCCGCCGCACGGAGCCGCCGCCGGCAGCCGCGCTCCGGCCCGGCCCCGCCATGCCCTCGGAGCGGCCCTTCAAGCAGCGCCGCGCCTTCGGTGAGCCCCGCCCGGGCCCTGAGCCGCGGGGACGGCTCCGCGGGGGGCGGCCGGGCGGCGGCCGGCCGCGGTGCCCGGTCACGGGTGGTGGGAGGCGGCCGCCTGGGGAGCGGGGCTGGGGCTGGGGCTGGGGCTGGGGCTGAGCTCAGGGGACCCGCGGCCACAGGGCCTCCGGGCTGGCCCCGGGGGGCGAGCAGGGCGGGGGGAGGCTGGCCTGGGGCTCCGGGACCTGGGGAGGGGAAGGGTGGGGAGGGGAAGACCCGCGCCGCACCGCGCCCCGCTGCCCCCCGGGGAGCCGCTTTTCGCCCCGGCCGGCCGGCGCGGGGGCAGCTCCTGCTGCGGGCCCCGCTGCGCCCCCTGGAGCTCCGAGCCCCGCAGGTTCCTCCCTCGCCTCCCGGGCGCTGTTGGCTCAAGCGCGCGGCGTAGTGCAGGGGCAGGCGACGGCTGCTGTGGAAGGCGCCGGGCCTGGTTGCCGAACCGCCGGCGAAACCGGGCGGAACGCCAGCTGCTGCTTCTCCTGACCTCTGCCAGCTGACGCTGGGGAACGCGCGTGTTTCTGGCGGTTACGTCCCGAGCAGGGAGGGATCGGCTGGGCGTTACCGCCAGGTGATGCCCGAACGAGGGCTACTGGTGCCAAACAGGAGCTTGGGTGTCAGGTGCTGGCCAGGCACTGGTTAGGGCATGTTTCCTACGCGAGGCTTTAAAACTGGAGCTTTTTCCTCCCACAGTGCTGAGCCAGCCCCTCGCTGCCCTCTTGGAAACTGTAACTGTTTGGCAATTTATTGCTGCAACCCTTCCAGCCTTGAACGCTTACCCAGCCTCCTCAGGCTGCAGCGACCCATCCAAGTAAACGTGCACCAACAAAAATCAGGTCTGGGTGCCCGGGGGATGCTTGCTTTGCTCACTGTTGTCTTATTCTCTACTCTCCTAAGCTATTTGTTAAAAGCAATAAAGTCCTAAATCAAACCCTTAGTAACTACCTATTGCCGAACTGGTGAGAATCAGCTTATTACAGTCAGGAGGAGTCTGGCTTCTGCCTTTCCACATTGCTCAGACTTTGCGCAAACCCGAAGGAAAACAAAATCCGAGGCTCAGGGCAGTTAAAAGAAAGCAGGATTAAAATAGCCCGGGAGGGAAAGAGGGGGGTGAGGGAGTTTGGTACTGGCAACCGCCTGTGCCGCTTGTTTCTGTGTACTTTCCTCTGCCCTTTTGCTCCCTCAGCTGACTGCTTTGCAGAGCTCGGCCAGGAGGAGGGGAAGGAGGAGGAGGCCTGGCAGCCCACGCAGTTGCTTTGGGTTAGGGCTGGAATTGCTCGGTTGGAGAAAGTAAATACAGCTTGTTTTCATCTTCAAATCATTACACAACAGGAGCAGGAAGTGATTGTTTACAATGCAGTTGGAAAGGGCTGATGGAAAATATTTCCAGGGACACTGTACCCTCAGAATGGCTTAATTTTTAAGGCTTCAAAACTTTAGAGAAGTGGAACAGTTCCAAAAAAACAGAAAAGGGAGAGTCAGGAATATAGCTGTTTACAAAAGCTGCCCAGGCTCTGGTTTGCTTGCTTTCACAGCAAGTGGCTTGCTTAGGTCTTGGTCTACCACCTCTTAGTGAAGATTCTGCTTTTCTCAGTGCCCATTTTCCCCTTGTAGTTTTGATGTCGAGATTTGTTTTTCCATTGAGTTTCTTCTGTTTGTTCATCTGCTTTGTCTTGCGTCTATTCTGAATAAATTTTCCGGATTCCTGCTCATCGTGGTTGAGGACTTGAAAAAGGAACTGGATGAGAAACACCAAAGGTTGGAGACGAGGCATGCTGAGTGCACAGAGGCTGGCTTCCCCTGTGATCCGAAGCACAGAGAGAGAGTGAGGTGCCGTGATCTGCTCCAGCCCGTGGCACATCTGCAGCAGGGCATCTTTGGTCTAGATGCATGGGGGTAAAATCTGGTGGTGACCCTCAGCTCCCCCACGCTAATCCTTTCTGGGGATGCTGAGGCTGCTGTGTTCTGCTTAGTCAGGCCCATTGCAGGAGTCTAAAACAGTTTCCAGAATAAAGCTGTGGTCTGTAGCAAAGGAACAGGGTGTCCTGGCTGCAGCCGCATGTGCCGCTGCCCGATGACACCATCGCACATCCTGTGAGGAGCGTGAGTCCTCCAGCGGGTTAGGTGGCAATGATGCCTCCCACTGCTCTCAGAGGGATTGTTTCGCAGCGGCTGCCCTGCTGTTGAGAGACTGCCAGTAAGCTTCAGGCCTTGTTTTCGCTGCGGTGTGTAACTGGTGTGAGTATGGATGTGGACCTTCCACCTCACTGGCCGGTCAGCCGAGCTCAGGTCTCGTAGCGAGCCAGCCTCATGCCCTGGCGTCCTGTTGAAATTGGGGCGCTTTGCAAGGAGACACGTACATGTGTGTCCTGGAGCCCCTGGCAAGGTGACAGACTGAGGTTTGACCTCAGCCTCTACACGCTGAATATTCCCATCCTGGATTCAGTTCCCTGGGAGACTTGCCTTCAGGTCTGGGAACGCACTTCTCTTTACAGAAAAGGCAGCCATAGATGAGAGTAGCGCGTAGAACCGAATTCCCTCTCTCCTTGGCTCCAGGGAAAAATAAAGCATTGCCTTCTCTGGGGACTCACCTAGTATAAGCTGGCCAAGCTTGTATCAGTTGAAAGACCACCAGTGGACAAACTGTCTCTGCCACGTGCCATCCTGTGCTTGTCATACCTGTTTTGTGTAATGGTCACTTGGAAAAACATCCTGGTCTTGCTCTGAGGTTGGTTGCAGGGTCAGCTTGTCCCCACGCGCTGTGCTTTGAGCGTTCACGCTCTCGCAGCTGTGCTTTTAACAGACGGGGCTCCTTGAAGTGAGGTTTGCTGTTTCACCTCGATGCCTGGTGGCCTCTACCTGCTTGTATTAATCACTGAGGATGTTCTGTGACGTGATTTGATGTGGGGTTGATTAACAGCATTGACAAAAATATTCGTACAAGAGGAGTTAACATGTTGAAAACAAATGCCAGTGAGATGTACAGACTGCAAATATTTATCTTATATATATATATATATTATATATATATATATATATATATAATGAAAGCTCCCAACTGGCAGCCAGGAATAATAAGGCCTGTGTGTCTCTTGGTCCTTACTTCATACTTTCTTCACTACAAAAACTGAAGATAACCCCTCGAACCAGAAGGGCAGAGGTTCCAGTGAGTTCTGGACCGGTGAATTCGCCTCTGCCACTGCTGAGCTGTGGCCACGGCCTGGTCATCGCCCTCGGCCTCAGCCTGCCTTCCGCTGCCAGTTGTGGGGGGACCGCTGCCACCAGAGCCCTGCAGGAGGTCTCCCGGGACATTCCCCTGCTTGTGCCACCACCTGCAGCCGACCTGCTGTGTGTACACACCACTAACTGTGGTTGGGGCCGTGTTTGATGCCTTTTGTCTTGAAGGCGGTTTGGGAATAGGCTTTGAGGGAAAACAAAGGAATATATCCGAGTCTCTCGTGCCTGGCAAAATCTCCCCAAATAGGCCCTGCAAATCTCTGCATGTTCAGGCATGCTTGTGTGCAAACAGCAATGACCCGGCCTCTGCTAACTCTCTCTGTACATGCACAGATGTGTTCTGCCTTGTGGTTGTCGGGAGCGCCAGTCCTTTGCTTGAGCAACTTGAAGCGTCCTGAGTGGTTCTGAGAAATGGGAGTACATTCCTGCTATCCTGGAGGCTCGGGAGTGCGGAGAACAAACAAAAGGCAGAGGGAAGCCCTTGCAGAGGACAGCCTTCTGGCTGCTCATAAGAAAGGAACTTGTTGTTCTTTTTCCAGGGCTAGTGAAACTGTGACTAAACACTGAGCGAAAAAGCCAGTTCTTTATCTGGAGCACTGATGTAAACACCGTGTGTACAATCCAAACATGGCACAGAAGGTATGACTTGTTTGTCCCCCATGCTCAGGGGAGAAGCCTTCAACATCTGCTTTCTCCTTCTCTGTTTCTCGTGCTTTTTACACAGTCCCTGTCCCTGGAAGCAGAGCTGTTGGCTCCTCAGTGCCATTTTGTAGCAAGGGTGCACTAAAGCTTGTTGAGAAACAACAGCCTTTACTTGGTTAACTTCATCTGACGGGAAGAGAAAACATCTGGTCTGATGTAACAAGACAGTGATTTCTTCTCCTGTCTGAGTACACTACATCCATCCTCTCTGTGGCATCCAGGCTGATGCTTCCAGCTGCCCCTGGGCTGTAAGTGAAGAGGGGAGGTCGAGGGCCCAAACCCCTGCAGTGCCGTTCAGTGTAGCAGGGCCCCTTCTCTTGGCCCGCACGTAGCTTCTCAAGGGTGGGCTCCACAAACCCACAGGAGCATCTTCCGCTGGTCCCCTGTGCCAGGCCTGCTACGAGGCTGTCAGTGTGTGTGGAGCAGAGCTGTATCTTCTTCATAACGCCCCCATCACATCACGACAATGTGACTCCAGACTTCTCTGGCTCTCCTCGTTTCGCTGTGTGTGCTGGAGCACACAGCACCTGCACCGCTGCGTTGGGGATGTCCCCGGGCAGGTGCAGAGCGGAGAAGCCCTGAATTGCCCCGTCTGAATGATGGAGGCCCGGCGCTCCCCTGGTGTGTTCCACGGCAGGGGGACACAGAGCTGTGTGACCAGGGATCAAGTCTCTTGGCGGGAGTTTAGATTTAGCAGCTGCTGCGTGGCTCTGCTTGGCGACGAGCTGAGCCCTTAACCACAGATGTGTCAGGTACAAATACTCCTCCCTGGAGGTAGGCTCAAAATCATGCTCACATTGTGAAACCACTAAGAAAATGGAGTGTGATTCCTGTTTAATCTATTTGTAAGCTCTACCTCTGATACCTTTCTGTGACAGTGGAGCATAACCCTCTACCTGCACCATGTCGCAGAGACGCACTTTGTATTGGACAGCAAGTTCAAAACAGCGGGTTTTGTCCGGAGTCCTCCCACCTGTCCAGAGGCCCCCAGCTTTGCAGACAAAAGAAGAAAGCTAGGAACAGTGATCACAATCGTTGCCAAGTTGCTGTAATGCTGCTGTCCCACATGGCCTAGGACAATGGCCCTTTCTCAGCAGCGAGGACTGCCTTCCCCGGGCAGGGCTGGCCTCACCAGCTTCATCCTCCTGTCCTGGATGTGGGAGTCTCCCCTTGTTCCTCCTGCAGTGCCATGGGCCTGAGACTGAGCTCTCCAGCACCAGGCAGGGACAGGGCAGGTTAGCTGTGGTGTGAGCCGTGCAGATAAACGGGTGTATTTCCTGGTAGGTAGAGGTGTCAGGCCTTAGGGCAGCATGTTACATAAATATTTATTGACGTTCATCTGGAATGACCTGCATAACTTGCCCGTGTCTTTGGCAGTTGCCAGCTCATCCCAGATGCATCCTTATTTCAGACTATCCAATTCCTCCCTCCTTGCAGAAGATCTCTAGGCGGGACGACCATGCTCTAGCAACACTCTGCCCTGGGACTGAGCACAGCAGCTTCTTGGGGAAACGTGCTGGTTTTCTGCATCTGCTTCGGATATGAGGCAGATCCAGCCCCACGCTGGCTGGCAGAGCACCTCGCAGGTGGCAGAGGCAGCCCCGGGGCTTCCTGAGTGCTCCTGCTCAGCTTGGGTGCTGTTGACCTTGCAGCATGTTGATAGCATGTGCAGGTGGTGTTTTCAAATGCAAGCCGCAGCGTTGCTGTTGGTCACAGGCAGCAGAGCTGGTCACCGAGTCCGTCTGCTTCCCCAGGGCAGTACCAGTGCCTGACCAGCGTTCGTCTGCTGTCCCCTGAAAAATGCTGCCCCTTATGCAACTGCACTGTTAGAGAATTTGCCATGTGTTCTCCTTATGTTCCACCATCTGTATATTTTGTCTGATTAAGCTCTTGCGCACCCAGGGCTGTCCTTTCATCCTGTGTCTGCATGGTGTTCGGCACAGCTGAGCCCCGTGTCCCGTAGCCGGAGTTCCTGGGCACTTCTGGCAAACAGGTTCATGCTCTGAAAGTTGTAAAATTTTCCACTGCTGTCCTTAACTGGCATAATGATCTCATCCTGTATTGCCATGGGAGATGTTGTATGTCCACATCTTTGGGAGAACAGCTTGGGAAGGACCTCAGTCAAGAAAACAGCAGAGATTCCTGTGCTTGGGACAACTTGCAAGCTTTGCTGTTTGTGCTTAACAGCTGAAACAGCAGTTGGAGGAGAGAGAGGCGATTTTCCTGGCATATGCACTGCTACAAAAATACTCTCGTCTTTCAATAGGCCCTAGCAGTGAACTTTTTTTTTCAGGAACAGCCAATAAAAAGCGTGTTTTTTATCTTACTGCCATTTTGAGCTTTTGCATCCTGGCAGTAGAAGCCTGGCTCCCCTCGTGGCTGATGAACGGTGCCTGCACCTGGGAGCAGAGGCAGTGCTTCTCCCTCCCTTTGGTGGGTGTCTGCAGGTTATTCGCCTTTGCTCAGCCCTTTTGAAATACTGGCCTTATTTCCTTTGTCGTCCCAGCTCCCCCCCCAGCTGGAGTCCCTGAGCTGCCAAAGTGCGGGGAGGTGTTTGGCTTGTCCTTGTGGCAGGGAGAGACCAGAGGAGAAATGAGGGTATGGGCTGGGTCCTGTAAACAACTCTCGTTCACCTATCAGCCAAGGCTTGACTGTAGCCAGATGCTGCAGCAAAGGGGAAAGTCTTAACCTCAGCTAGCACGACTGTAATTCAGGAGAAGAACAAGGCTTGTAAGATCAGACCTGCAGCATGTGAAGTGTGACTGCAGACACTGCTGGCAGAAGGGGAGGGAGGCTGCGAGGGAAGCTGCCCGCTGGCAGTGCCCTGCATGGCCTGGGGCTGGGCTGTCCCCTGTCAATGGCCGCTGCACGCTCCTGATCCGTGCTCCATCCTTTCTTACTGTTTTCTCTTTATTCCTGTGATTTACTTAATTGGACCACATGTGAGCTAAATTAAAGATAGTAGTATATAGCTATTCTTTGCTGCAGGATGTTGAGGATGCTTTCTTGAGGCAGAGGATCCACATCCACCTCTGTTGTGCACATAGAAATGACCCCGTTGTGCAGGGCTTGGTGCAGGATGGCTTCTCCCGATTCCCAGCCCTACTTGGGCAGGAGATAGTCGTGGAAGTAATTGGTGCACTAAGACTAAGAGGGGACTGCATGTGCTCCTTAGGAGATCTTTGCGTGTCCTGGAGACTTCTGCCTGCATCTTCAGGCACCTGGACAGCTTAGGTGGGGTTGCCCTGAACTGCTTTCCTGAAGGTAGACTCTGAAACGGACGGCCCCTGGAGCAAAGCAGCACATTCTGCCATTGCATTGTGATAACGCCAATCTGCTGGGTCCCGCAGGGTCCTCTGGGATGAGAGAGGCTGCAAAAGCTCCAACCCCTGTGAGCAGAAGGACCAGGTCCTGGGTGTGTGGCAGGTCTCGGAGGGTGTGAATAGGCAGCTGTAGCTCCGACTAGCGAGAACTTCAGAGCTGATGGCTCATGCCCTGAATTCCTGCTGGCTTTGAGGAAGCTCATCCACATGGCAACATCCCTGTAGTACGCAGAGAGGTGCAGGACAGCGTGGATACTGAAGCTGGAAAAACACAAAGCATTCTGCAGGCTATGTTAGTCCCCAGCAGATCTGAGTCAACAGCAGTCAGGTTGTCTAAGTATGTGTGCCAGTGTGCTGTCCGCTCCTGCTGCGGGCTTGCAGGCTTTGGGACGTGCTGTGGAGTGCAACGAGCAGTGGGAGCAGGGCTCTGCAGGGAGGCAGGCCTGTGCCACAGGCTGGCTGCTCCCTCTGGGTGCCCTGCACTCCCAATGGGGTGCCGTCGTACCAGCATCACCCGTGCTGATTTCTGTGTAACTCCTCAGTGACTGAGACCTCGGGAGAGTTGGCTCCTTCATGGGATAACTCTGGATGCCCTGGATCATCGGGTAGGGTGAAACGGAAGCATGAGGAAACACACCTCCAATCATGAAAGCCGAAACGAGTATGCGCAAATTTTTCATTCAGTCCAAATAATCTTGCTGCCTTGCTAGCCCATGAAGCCCTATAGAAGGAAGGTCTAGCTGTTCCTAGCAGAGGGATGTTTTCCTCTCAGGGGAGGCAAAAATAATGCTCAAAAACTTCTGTGATATAGTGATTTTGTAGCCTTGTGGCCTCTGAAGAGTTCCAGGCTGTTCCCAAAGGAGTATCTAGCCAAATCTATAAGCAACGAGGTTTTATTGAGTAGTTAGAGGAGAAATGCTCAAAACTTATGGGGAGAAAATACAATACAGTCACCTGCACTTGCTCTTACCTCAGCACTGGCAGGTCAGGAGGCACTTGGGCTGCCTGAGGCAGGCAGCCAGGCTTGGGGCAGGTGCTGTGGGCAGGGTGATCCAGGACAGGTCCTGTGGTACCAAGGTCTTCTACGAGATGTTTGCATGTCTGTGCAGCCCGTAGTTATCGGCCATCACCCCTGGCTCACACACTGCGATCCGTGACACTGATTCCCCAGTGCATTTCCGACAAAGTCTCTGCAGGTTCCGCGGTGCCTCCCAGGGCTGCAGTGTCCCAGGAGGAGGCTGAGGGCCGCCATGTCCCTGTGCAGGACGCACAGCCCGCTGGCACCCTGCTCGGCTTCCCCACCCTCCAGTTTTGAATTGGGGTGGAGAGTGGAGGCTCCTCTGGCAGAGCAGTGGGGGAGAGGGGAATTGAAATTCTCCTGTCAGCTCGAAAAGTATGCACGCTTTTACGTGCTGCCTGCTGTATGTGTCAGTGAGTGTGAACTCTGGAGGAAGATGTGTTAGAATGGCTGGGAGTAACTGCAGGAAAAAAATCTTACAGCGTGTGGGTCCTTCTCCTTGCTTAACTTTGTTTCCCTGTTTCCACAGCAGGTCTAGAAATACTTTCTCTCAGGCCAGGAGCTGTTGTAGCTGCAGATCTGTGATGGTGAAGGAGTCCTACTTGACAAGGCATATCTCTTTAGGACTGAGGCACTCTGCCAAGTAGTGCTTGCAAGTGCACAGCAGGCAGAAGGAAATGGCTAAAACCCAGTCCCAGATGGAGAATCATCTGGGGAAGCAGCCAGGAGACACGAGGAGCCTGAGCTTCCAGAGTTGAGACCCTAAAGCTGCTGCTGCTGCCTGGCACTGATGGTTATGAACTCTGTTTGCTCATGTGGATTTAGGAATACAGCTTTATAATCCTTACAGTCTTATTTCAGTCACTTTGTTTCCACGTGTTTTGGCCAGTTTTACCAGGCAGGGTGGCACTTCCTGTCTTTGGGGGGTGACTGGGGTGGTGAGAAGCCATAGAGGTCTGCTCACTGAAGCTGACAATCTCACTGCTGCAAAATACGAAGCACTGGCCCAGAGTACAGAATTTGCATTTCTTTTGCCATGTCCCTCCTGTCAGTTTGTAGCTTGTAGGGTGGTTGCTTCGTTTTGACTTGAATTACCACAGCCAGATGTTCCTAACTTCCTTGTTTTACTTTTCTCCTTCCAGCGGATCGTTGTAAAGAAGTACAGCAGATCCGAGAGCAGCATCCAAACAAAATCCCAGTAAGTGCTGATTCTTGCTCTTCTCGTAATCAACTGTTAAAGTAACTTCACCTGTGTTGCTGGGGCTTCCTATGCATTGGAATAAGCAAAAGGGTTTGAGCCTGCAGCTCTGTGAGATTGGGAGAAGATGGCCCAGATGGAGAGGGCTCACATCACACCCTTCCTGCTGGCAGGACTTGCAGCGAGCTGTGTTGCAGCTGCTGCCCTCTTCCTGCATCTCCAGTTTCTACTCCAGGCCTTTGGGTGAGTCCCCTTTTGCTTTGACAGAGGACCTGGAGGATTTGCAGAGTGCGTGGCTTGGCTTTGTGCCCAGGGAAAGACAAATCTCTCCTCCTCACATGAGAGTGCTTCCTGAGGGAGTGAGGAAGGGGCTGTGCCATGTGCAGGTGTGGGGGACTGCCTGGGAAGAGCACTTTTGGTGTGTTTGTCTCAGCCCACTAGAGACAAAGGAGTAGATAACCTGAACTCTGCCTGAAAGAAGGAGTTTCTGCTTGTGTTTGAAGGAAAATCACATCCTAGGATGATGCCTCGCTGTGCTTAAGATTTTCTGGCACATCTCATAAAGAGGTAGGCAGAAGCTGGGGGCTGTCTTGTGTTTCCCTACCCACCTTATGCCGGGGCCTAGCTTTCTGTCTCCGCATTTCCTGAAGCTGGCTACATTTCCATGGCAAGAAATGCTGACTGCAGGAACACACAGCTCCTACTGAGGAGGCTGTGGGTGTGTGTCGGGGGGTGCTGCTTCCACTTGGTTCTGCTGGGAAGGAACCTCCAGCTGAGGCTGGCAGGCAGCTGAGGGGTGACTGTGCCTCAGGTTCATGCCTCCTCGCTGGGAGCTCTAGCCACAGCCTGCAGCAGATGCTTTAGAAACCCATCTTCTGTCCCATTAGGATGGGCTGAGCTTATGTCTGCCCATTGCCCTCACCAGCTATCAGCTCCAGCACTCTCCTTCTGGAGCCCATTGAAGTTGGGCCTTTGAAGAGCAGCTGCAAGCTTCCAATCAACTCTGTTGAGTTGAAGGGTCTAAAATCAAAGAGGAACAATTCTGTTCAACCCAGCCTGCACTGGGGGTAGCAACAGGAGCAAGCCCAGAGCACTTTAATTCTCAGCTAAATGAGATCTGGTGACTCATGAGCAGTGGTGCTGCAGAGGGAAAGCCAAGGCTGTGTTTGTGCTGTGCAAAGAAATATCTGCCAGGTTACAGGGTTAAACAAACAAACACGTCTGCACACTCACAGAGGAACACAGAGATGCAGTGTCAGTTAGGGGACCCAAAATAATACCCTGTCTCAGGACAGCGGTGGGTGGAAACTTGAGTTATGTACTCAGAGGAAGGGACAGCCTTCCCTGGGCTCCTGCCAGGGCTGTGCCAGGGACCCTCAGCTCCAGTGTCCAAGGCCAACAGACATCGATATGAGTAAATGCCGGAGCGCCTTTGGGACTGAGGGGACACTGTACCTATTCCCACTGAGGGACTTCCACCCAGCTCAGCTGGACAGGGGGAGGCTGTTGATGATGGTAGCATTCACAGGAGTGTTGATCTGTGTGGCTGGCTGTGTATGGAGGTCCATATGTGTTACATACATGCATTGCTGTGTGTGCACATGCCTCCTGGGAATACATCCTTAGCCTTGCTGATGATTGGACCTGGGGACATGGAGCCACAGCAGCCTTGCCTATGTCAGGTTGTCACATCTGGTCCCATTCCCTAACATAATCCCTTCCATCTCTTCAGTCTGGGCCCCACAACAAGAGTTGAGTTTGTGAATGCTGCCCAGGCCCCTGCTGCAGTGGGACCGTGTCTCCCCAGGCTCTGCCCTAAGCCTTCCCACTTGTGCCGAGCTCGCTTTATGTCTGCAGAGGGTTCCCACCACGAGAGGGGGTGTCCCATGCTGAGGAACCCCTGGGCTGGGGCAGCAGCTTGGGAGAGGTAGTTCTGTATACAAGCCCAGTGGCTTCAGGGATGTAATATTAACATTTGATCGTGCATTTACCTCCAGAGCTACACAAGAACTTCTTATCCATTGGCCACCTGTTCCTTTAGCCGTTACCCAAATAGCAGCTCATGCTCTGGAAATAGAAACTCTTGGAGCTGTTCTACATGACAGACCCTGTGTCTGCTCAAGGCACGATGCAGCTGTTGCTTTAACAGCTGGGACATCCTCCTCAGCCCATTCTTGGATTAATTGAAAGGCTTTTCTTGGTGGGATGGAACTGTCCGGTAATTAGAGATAGCTACCTCTGTCTTTGTTAGACACAAGTGAGAAATGAGGCACAGCCCAGGTGTACAGGGCCCTCTACAGCTGAAGGTGTGTGTGCAAGCAGTTGCTGTGTAGCTGTCCCTTTGTGCACACTCCTGTTAAAATCCTGAGCTCCAGGCGTTGCCTCTGTATCTCCCAGTGGCCAGAGCTGCATCCCTGTCTGTGGCTGTTGCGAGAGTCCAGCCCCTTGAGACTGTTCATCTACCTGTAGCCAAAATACTCATTTGTGAAAGTGAAACTCATATTAAACAGAATAGGATAGCTTTGTTTGTACTTGCCTCCCCTCCTGCAGGGAGTAAGGGAAGTTAGGAGGTAGGTAAGTACATAAAATCACTCTTTCAGCAGGACCCTATATGGCAAAAGGGAGCAATACCTGTTTTTTCATGGTCTTTTGCTCTGGTAAAAGAGGAGACACATGGCCAGTGTGAGTACGTGGGTGGATTGAGGGACCCTTCATACATTGGTTGTCCGGTTTCTTTGGCTCCTGGGTTTCCCTTGTGTGATCTTTGGGGATGGGCTCTTCAGGCAGTGTTTAGGTGCAGAGCTCCCACCAAGGTGCCTTGTACCACTCCCATGTCTGGGCACTGCCTGGGGTGCAGGCTCTGTGCTAGGCGAGTGTCCTGTTACGCCAGAGGAGGAAGCTCTGCAAGTGGTGAGCAGGCTGTGGAAGGAGCTGAGCCACCTCTCAGTGCTGTCTGCTGGGGGGACCAAGCTTGGCTTGAGTGCAATGTCCTGCAGTCCCCTGCCTTCTGCTGGCTGCTGTGACTGGCAAGGCGCCTCTCTCCAGCACTGTTACCAGCTGGGCTTCAATCTGTTCCAGGCCAACACCCTTGGAGATTCCTCTCTCCAAGGGAGAAATGAGTCTCAGTAGCCAGTGGTAAATAAAGGCTGCAGTGCCCTCAGCTTTCTCTGTCTTGCAGGGTGGCAGCTCGGTGGTGGTGTCTGGGAACACCACCTTGTTCTCACTCCAGACTTTTCCCTTGCTGCTTCTGCTTGTGTTTAGCTTCACCTCTGCAATCCCTTCTGCCACAGCAGGGGCTGAGGGGCAGTGAAGGGCCACAGGCAAGTCCCAGTTGGCATCCGTGTCCTCGGCCCCACTGTTCCCCACAGCTCTGCACGGGGCATATGGCATTGCATGCACTGCATATGCGGGGCTGCTCCTGATGGAGGTGCAGCCACACAAATGGCGTGTTGTCCTGTGATTCCTTCCCGTCTTGTAGGTGTTGAGGACTCTCCTGGCTGTCTGGGAACAGCTCTCCTTCCCAGCAAGACGAGCGCTGGTGAGGGGACCCTTCTCCAGGACAGCCTCTGCTGCAGAGGGAGAGAGTAGGAGTGGGAATGGGGTGGGCAGGAGACCTTCTGCACTGGGAAGGGATCTGGGTGTTCTTCCACTGCACTTCTGACTGGGTCTGCAGGGACCCCAGAGATGCTTAGTGCTTTTATTTGTGGTCAGGCAGCAGGAGCTGCCTTGCCACTGCTGACAGAAGCCAGTGTGTCACCAAATGGTTAAGAGAAAGGCAAATCAAGCAGTGTTCCCAAAGGCAAATCCCAGTGTTCCCTGTTCCTTCTGGATCCATGGAGCCATATTCTGGGCAGCATGATCTCCTCATGCTGCTCCGTGCCCCTGCTGCCAAAGGCGTTTTTGGTCTCCCATCTATTTTTTTTGGAAAGGAGCTGGGAAAATGGTTCACGGGAATTACCTTATAGTGAAAAGTAATGTTCAGTAGTGAAAAATAATGTTCAGTCTCAACTTGGAGAAGACAATGAACTGATTAGTATACAAGTGTCCTTCTGTGGAGAAAATAGCTAGGGACTGGAGAGATGTGGGAGTCAGTGTCACGGTAATGGGAACGTATTGAGCTTTATAAGAAATATCATTAATTACTGTAAATACCTACCTCCTTCTTTCTTGGTATACAAATAGTACATTTCCAGGTTGGTTTAGAATAGCAATTGTAGCTGTCAGCAGACACTCCTTAACAGAAGAAATTCATTAATTATTGGTGGGAAAACTGAATAGAAATCCTTGCTTTGTCTTTTCAGAGCGTAGGTGTGGTAAGAACTTTGCCAAGCAAGATCTCTTGAAAGACAAGGAGGACAGGCTGGGCTGTTCCCTTGGTGGCACTGTGCTGAAGTGCCATGGAAGCTCCCTGCCACCGGAGAAGTGGCCATGGGTTCTGATGCATTTTGGAGTCAGTGTGGCTGACTGTTACCATGAGGAATGGAACTGGCAAAATCCAACCTCGCCTTTCTGAAGGAATGCCTTGGGTGACTTTGCAGTTATTTATAAAAACTTTGCTTGTTTGGGAATATGCACAGCTTTTCCTAAACAAGCAGAGTGATGCTGAGCTGCCGCAGCTCTGCTTCATAGCACAGAAGGGATGGAAAATGTCTCCTGCTATGCAGAGGTTGTCTGGTCAGGACTGATCAGGTTGAGCAAGCTCCTCTTTCTCTCCCCCCGTCCTCTCCGCCATGTGTACAGGGAGTTGGGCCCTTAGCTCAGTTTTTGGTAAGTCTGAAAGTGATGTTAAAATACACTTTGCTGCTATTACAGATCTCCTGCGTGTTAGGGGAGGCATCAGTCCACTAGCGCATACTGTTTCTCAGTCAGCCAGAGCAGTTGATGTTTTAGTTCACTTATCTTGGATGCTCTCCACCGTCTGGCTCTGGCAGACAGGCTCGGGCATGACTCTTTGCTGAAGAGCTGTCTGCAGCCAACCTGGTGGTCACTGCTTGTGTCCTTTTTTGTTTCTCTGCAGGGACAAACAAGGTGGGGCCTTACCTCAACATCTCCACTTGTATGACCTTGAGGCTATGGCTTGGGGCACTGTAAACTGAGGCTAACCCTGCTGTTGACTTTCTCCCCAGGTCATCATTGAACGCTATAAAGGGGAGAAACAGCTGCCAGTGCTGGACAAGACCAAGTTCCTTGTCCCAGACCATGTCAACATGAGTGAATTGGTCAAAATAATCCGGTGAGTAGGGTGGCCCTGACTGACATGCTGTGAACACAGAGAGGTGGGGCGAGGGTGAGGCAAAGGCAGCTGCTGAGGGTGAGGATGAAGGACAGAAAAACCACAGCAACATTTTGTTGTAGTATGGACCAGTTGTTTGTGTGAGGGATGCCCAGCACCTGATGAAGGACTATGACCTCTCCCTCGCAGGACACTTCATGAGCTGACAGGGGGTACTCCAGTTCCCTTCCCGTATCCTTCAGCTCAGATGGAAGAGTCCCCTCTGCTTTGCCCAAGGCAGCAGTGTTTGGGGAAAGGAGCTTTGCAGAGCCCCAACTCCTGAGGACTTAGAGCCCCTAGCAGCTCAGCGTGGCTCACCAGAAGCATGTCCTGAGCATATGGGAGGAGGTCCTGGTTGTGCTGGCCCAGTCCTATGTGAACGGCGTCGTGGGGGGAGGCAGAACTTGCTCTCACAGTGAGTTGACCCAGGTCCTCCTGCCCTTGCCCCTCCAGGCGCCGCTTGCAGCTGAATCCCACCCAGGCTTTCTTCCTGCTGGTGAACCAGCACAGCATGGTGAGCGTGTCCACCCCCATCTCAGAGATCTACGAGCAGGAGAAGGATGAGGATGGCTTCCTCTACATGGTCTATGCTTCCCAGGAGACCTTTGGCTACTGAGGCCTGCTGAGAGGCGGCATGTGGAGACGGATGAACTGTGGTGCGCAGGCCCCTGGCCTTGGGAAACCACACAACCAGGGGCTTGCAAGAGGGGACCTGTGCTGACTCCCTTCCTCTCCCTCCCTCCCCTTCCTTTCACCCTCTCACCAAAGAGGCTCGTGGCGTGTATTGGACTCACACAACCCTTCACCTCCGTGTAGATAGTTCCGTTCCCTCCATGCGCATGCACACGTGTGCATGTAGACCTACAGACACCCAGGCACACAAATTGGGCCTCAGCTTCCCATCCCATCCCCTTGGCGTAACCCCTGCTGCTCTCACTGTGTGTGTGTGTGCGTGTTTCTAGCCTACTGCCAGAATGGTTTGGCCAGTGGTGGAGAGAGGTGTCCTGGGACACTGAAGAGGACACTGTCACCTTCGCTTTCAGCACAGGGAGAGCTGCCTCCTTCTCCCAGACACTAATAAAGGGCAGGAAGTCTGCAAAAGCAGCAAACAAATGTTATCGTTGCTCCTGAGTTTTAATTGATTTTAATTATACCCGTATCAGATTCTTGGTGCTACTGAGTAGATGTAGGCGTCTCTATAGGACTGTGGATAATGTATATTCTTTAGGTGTTTGTTTTTTTTTTTTGAGGGATAGGTTGGAAGGGGGAGAGGGGGTAATTTTTCCTGTTTTCTGTAGGTAAATCAGGCTTTGTTGCACTTTAAGTCATAGTAGATGTCAGAGTGAAATTTACTTTTAATTTATACAGGTTTGCTATATATAGTGCTGCTCCTCTGTTGACAGTTGTACCTAGATTGTATTTGCTTTTTTTTTTTAATAGAACTTATTTCCCTTCTCTATGTCTCCCCATTGCATGCAATTTTTCAGTCTCAGTGTGGCAAAGAGTTTGTTCAAGGAATGTAATGATTTGTATTTGCTACCTTCCCATTCCTGTTTTTCATGTATTATACCAAAAAATGTATATGATAAAATTCCACCCAGTTTAACCTATACAAAGGTACATATATAAATATATATATATATATAAAATAAATATAAATCCAAGTTGTGTCTTGTAGGAATGTTCTGTTTCCATCTCATTTGTCTATGTTAATCTGTCCCTCCTATCAAGTAAGAGTGCATGCTCCCCACGTTTGCTACTGCGTTGTATGCCCAGTCCTTGGAGCTGGTTAGTCAGTCCAAGCTATGGCAAGAGTTGCTGGCTTGGGTTGGTGGACTAGGGCAAAGGTAGAAGCTTGGTCTGGAGGACAGGGCACTGGATAGTGATGCGGGAAACATCTTTAACCTGTTTGTGACAAAGTGTTAAGTAAGTGACTGAGTTTACTCATCTGGGGAAAAAATGGATATGGAGGGATTTGCATGGTCTCTGTGCTTTTAAAGGAAGCTGAGCAGTGCTGGAAACCTCCCTGAGTACTCAGTCAAAACCATTTTCCAGCCAAAGGCAGGAACTGAAGGGCATTTAGCATTTCAGTGTGTTTTCCTTCCTTTGCACTGCCTAGCAGAGAAGAGTTTCCCTGAGTTGCAGCTGACAGTTGTTTTGTTCATGTCTTTTGCCTAAAGGGAATTTTCTGTCCAGGGAAGGTCCCAGTGTAAGGGACAGACTCAGAAGAGCTCACACACGTGGGTAAATGCTGAAGACAGACTGTGGGAAGCCAGCTTGAAGCACTGCACCCAGCACAGTATAGATGAGAACAGTTGCCCACTGCTCCTGGCAGCTGGAGCAGCAATGGGAGCTTGCCCCTTGTTAACCGTCAAACTCAGGTCTTTAAACTCTGGTGCCAAAGCTGAAGCCCTCTCCCACCCATTTCCCTGTGGGATGCGCTCCTGCAGGTGAGGGGGGCTGTGCCTTGCTTCAGCATCCCCACAGCAGAGTAGTTTCAGGTGAGGTTTTTTCCCTCTGGGAACTGGTAAAGGAGTAGCAGACATGGTTAGACACAGTGGGCTGGAGCCCTTGGTGGGGTAGAGCAGTGGAGCTCAGCTGTCTCACCGTGTCCACCACGAACAGTCACCTGGAGATGTGCTGATTCCCTTCACAGCTGTGGCTCTCTGCTGCAAGTGACAGGGAAAGTATGATTTCAGAAGACAAAGCTATGGAAGAGATAAAACAGCACTGCCGGTGTCAGCAGGTCTTGAATGATTTTAGTGCACTTGACTGTATTAAAAGGGGAAGAAAGGTTACTGTTGGGGTGGCTCCCCTTTAGGATAGCCTGGAGCTGTTACTACTCTCTCTCCCTTTTGCCTCCCACATAATATTATTGCCTTCAAGGTTCAACCACTTCCAGGGTCTCTCCTCTTTTTCAGGCAGTTCTTAGCTGTTCTTCTTTCCCCCACACTGCCCTTAATTCCTTGTGACTCTGAAATAATGGTAAGTAACAATTTGAGATCATCCTCATAGCTCTGGGAGCACAGGACTGCCCTGTTCATTCACGCACTGACGTTATCCTATGCACTCCGCTGGGGTCAGTGCTGGCCTGGCTTCTAATAACTTCAGCTTCTCACAGGTCTCTGGAAATGCCACTGCCTTCCCCATGTCCCACAGGGCAACCTCCTCCTTATGTTGGACATGAAAGCAGATCCTTGCCTTGCCTTTCTGCAACCCTTTCACTAGTAAAATTCAGGAAAATCTGCATGTTTGATGCAAGCAACTGCTTGTGCATGAGGAACTGCATGGGCTTTACATAGTCTGATGCCTTTAGGCATTGCTTGAATAGTGAATAATGTTCCTCATGAGAGACTGGCTAAAGGGCTGACCAGAACAGGCCTAGCCAGCCAGCCTGACCCAGAGCTGAGTCAATGAACCAAGGCAGAGTTTGCAGCACAGAGCTCTGCAGGTGCTGGCTGACAGCAAATTAGCAAACCATCAGGGTAGGAGGAAGGAGAATTTTCTCTGGAGGCAGTGTGAGGCTGGGGTAAGGCACCCAGCAAAGATACAATGCTGGTTGGTTTGCTCATGATACAAAAGGGGGGTGAAAACCCAGAGATGATCATGACAGTTTTAGAGGACGCTTTCAGTCCCCTTTTATGTCATCTGCCTTATCACAGATGTGTGTCTTAATGTCTGTTCCATCTCTAGATTAACACGCTGGTGTGAGTCTTTGCACTAGACCATCGTTAGTACAACATTTTAAGATAAACCCCAGTGCTGCAATCTTCTGAATGTTACCTTTGACCCATGAGCAAACCCACCCATAGGATTGGTACAGATGATGTGGTGACTGCTAACAATGTAGACTGCAGCTGATGATTTGGTAGGCAACCCACTGCCTTTTTGTACAATCACAACCTATAATGCTGAGAGTTACAACCCAGGGAACCCCTGTTCTTGTTTAACAAATAATACCCTGAGTTGATGAGCTATGGCCATATCGAGTAATGGAAAAATACAATCCACATGAGCTTAAAAAATAGGAAAACTCAGACAGGAATTCATAAAGCTGTGAAAGTGGTGGCCGCCATATGGTTTAAAAAAAAAAAAAAGACAGGACACTGTGCAATAGGGATGCTTCTTTGCCAAAAGGTGTGAGAGTACAAGGCAAAGGAGTCACAGGAAACAATGCGTGCAAGTAGAGTTCTGGGTGTCTCAAGCTCCACTAAACCAGTAGCATTCTGCCCAACTAGAGTGAGTTACAGATGTGAGAGTAGAACAAAAGGCTAGAAAGTGGAAATCTGAGGTGTTAATGTAACATCCAGAGCATGAGTTTGAAAATGGGAAAACGTCTAGAAAACATAAAAGCTGGCATGAGTGGTACGGGGACATTTGGAGCGATTCCATCACCATGAGACTGAGCCATTCACCCAGAACCAAAGTTGTAAAAATGCTGACAGCAGCAGGTCTTATGTGCCCACTGACTCACAGGGGCAGAGAAGGAAGAAGAGCTGGAAGACAACAGCCTGAGAAACTCCTCTTTCTCCCCTAAGCACAGTGAAAATGGCTTGGCTGATTTTCTAAATGGTTTAAATAAGGACAATCTCCAGTTAGGAGAAATGGAGAAATGTGCATAACTTAAAACCTCATGAGGTTCTTTTAAATCACGTTACTTAGGAGAGCATGTTCACCATCCCCCTCCCCATCTGTATCTGCTGCTGTGACCTGTCCCACCCGCTCCAAGGATGCATGGACCAGCTCAGAAACAGCCAGCCCCAGCTGCACAACAGCAGCTCCTATTGCTAACGAAACCCCAGTGTTGCGAAGGAAGGATGAGGAGAAAGCCTGCAGAGAGCTAAGGGAGGCACTCCTTGGGTGCCCTACCAGCAATGGTAGCCTCACAAACGTGCACTCATAACACAGATGGTGTGTTGGCCTTGGCTAGCTGCCAGAAACCCACCCAGCCAACCTGTCACTCCCCCTCCTCAGAAACACTTGGAGAACACAAGGTGAAAAAATCGCAGGTCAAGATAAAGACAAGGAGATAAATGCCAGTTAACCTGACACACAACACAGCCTTAACCTGGGGAAAACCAACTTAAATTTATTGTCAATTAAAACAGATTTGGATGATGACAAAGCAATTAAAACACTTTCCCCCATGTCTTTTACCGGGGTACAAGTTCAGTCATAGAATCACAGCATGGTTCAGTCACAGAGAATTTACATGCATTCAGTCATAGAGAATTTACATCCTGAGTGCTGATTTCTCAGAATATGTTCAGTCATAGAATCACAGCATGGTTTGGGTTGGAAGGGACCCCAAATCCCATCTAGTTCCAACCCCTTGCCATAGGGATGCCACCTGCTAGATCAGGTTGCCCAGGGCCTTATCCAACCTGGCCTTGAACACCTCCAGGGATGGGGCATCCACATCTTCTCTGGGCAGCCTGAGCCAGGGCCTCACCACCCTCTGAGTGAAGAATTTCCTCCTAACCTCTAGTCTAAATCTCCCCTCTTTTAGTTTAAAACCATTCCCCCTTGTCCTATCATTATTTACACGAGTAGAGAGTCCTCCATCTTTTTATCTTTTTATCTTTTCATCTTTTTATAAGAACCCTCCTTCTTATAAGAACTTCTCCTCTCCAGGCTGAACATCCCCAGCTCTCTCAGCCTTTCTCCATAGGAGAGGTGCTCCAGCCCTCTGATCATCTTTGTAGCCTTCCTCTGGACTCGCTCTAACTGGTCAATGAACCTCTTTGGCACTCTTTGGGCCACTATGGGCCTCTTTGGCCCTCTGTTACCCTCAAAGACTCTCCAGGACACAAGGACATTCAATGATTCCTGAACTTTCAAAGACACTGAAAATCACTCTGTGATGCTCTAGGTTGCTCTGCGACACTTGATAACTCTTGAGGACGCTCAGTGACACTCCGTGGTTCTCTGTGGCTCTCTGTGACAGTATAAGAATCCCAAGGACACCTTAGAAGGCTCTGTGACATTCTGTGACACTATGACACTGTGACTTATGATACTGTGTGACACTGTAATCTTCTATCACACTGTGATGCGCTGTGAAAATCTCTGACATGACACTACGACACTATGAAACTCTTTGAATCCAAGAATCTTTGGCAGTATTCCTCTGTGAGACTCTGTGACATTCTATAACCTCCTATGTGTCTGTGACGCTTGATAACTATGTCACTCTGAGACACTTGAGGACACTGTGAGTCTCTACCAGATGTTGAGACTGTGACTGTGGCTGTCTATGTGCCTATTACAATCGCTGACACTGCAATGGTTTGCCACTTTATCACACTGTGACTCACTAAGACACGCTAAGACATATATGACTGACCCTGTGAACATCTATGAGAATCTATGACAACCCATATCACTGTCACGCTCTATGTCTCTTTTGGGTTCTCCAAGGCTCTCTATGACAATCTCCACAACTTTATGGCACTGTGACACTCTGGGATGCTAATGAAACTCTGTGATACTGGCATTCTGTGATTCCCTTTGACTCTTAATTAACCCCAAAGGTTAATTTCCTGCTTTCTTCCACCAGACTAGCAGTTGCTGCTACAGCTTGAACGCATTCAGGCCATCCTCTGGAAACTGGGCCCAGCAGTTTAAACAAATAAGCCCCTGGTTGCTGCTTATCCCCCACTCCTGGGTCAATACTCCCAATGCTGCTCCCCGATCCACAGTAGCGAAGAGATAAAAATGCTTCTTTAATGCGGGAAGAGCTAAGACTGGTGCTCTCATTAAGCTCTGCTTCAATTTTTCTATTAAGTCCTTTTCCTCTTCTGTCCATTCATGTATATAAGGCTCCCCCTCTAATAATTAAAGATACAACCCTTTTGTTTTCTGAGCATATGCTTCTATCCATAATCGACAATATCCCATTAACCCCCAAAACTTTCTTAGTTCTTTCTTAGTTTTAGGGTAGGGGTAGCTCAACAATTTCCTGAAACCTCTCTGGATTTATTCTTCGTTTTCCCTCAGACACTTAGATGCCCTAAATACTTGTCTTCTTTTTCCACATATTGTAATGTATTTTTCAATACTCTCAAGCCCTGTTTTCCCAGAAAGTGTAGTGGTTTGTTATTGGCTTCCTTCACAACTGTTTTCTCCTGTTCTGACAATAAAAGATTACCTACATATTGTAACATATACACCCACTCCAGAGGCTGGAATTGCTCCAAAATCTGTTCTAGAAATTGCCCAAATAAGTTCAGTGACTCTGTAAACCCTGGAGGTAAAACTGTCCATTTGTATTGTTGTCTCCACCCCATTTCAGGGTCTTTCCACTCAAAGGCAAATATATCTTTGCTCTCAGGGTCTGAGAGCGCTCCGTTAATAACACTGTTATTCCAGTCTAAAAATTTACTATTCCAATGCCCAATCTCATCATCAAATCCCTTCCCAACAAGTTAGTCCCTGCCTTGGGTACATACAATAATTGCCCTGTGATTGTTTAATCCCCTAGTCTCAGCATGGTGCCCCCACAGAATAGCACTGTTATTCCAGTCCCTGCTACCCCCGTCACCTTTAGAGTTTCATTAGTTAATTTAAGCCCTGATACTTTATGGGCCAGTGACGACCCAGCTGCCCCAGGTTTATGTGGCAAGGGCCACAAGGGTGCCCTTATGTTGCTGGGCCACCAGGTGCAGGGTGGGTGTCAGGAAAAGGGTTTGGTGTTGGGCCGGAGGGGCTGTGTGGGCTGATCCAGCTCTGATGGCTGCTACCTGTGCCTGTGTCACAGCTCCCCAGCCCCTCCATCTCTGTGACACCGTGCGATGGAGCCATCCTGGGACACAACCACGGCAAGTGTCAATGCCACAGGGCAGTCATGCTGCTGTCCACATCTGGGAATATCAGTGTCAAGCAGAGAGCCCAGCTGGCTGTGGATGTGGCAATGTTCACCATCAGCCAGGTAGCCCAAGAAGATGGGGGTGCCTATGCCTGCTGCTATGGGAATAAATCTGACCCCCAGCAGGTCAGGAGGTGTGTTAGCAATAGGCAATAAGTTTCTCTAATCTCCCTATACTGAGTCTGTTTTGCCTGTGATTATAATTGTTGAGTGATTTCCCCATCCTTATCTCAACCCTTGAGCCCTTTTCATTGTATTTTTTTCCCCTTTTCCTTTGAGGAGGGGGAGTGAGAGAGCAGCTGTGGTGGAGCTCAGCTGCCCACCTGAGTAAAACCACCACATCCAGAGCATTCAGTTTTACTTCTGGAGGGACTGGGAGCTGGTAGGGGTTGTAGAGCCAGGAGGCAGTGTGGCCACGTTTGTGCCAGCCCATGTGATGAGGCAGCATGGAGGCACCTACCATCCCTGGCATGGTCATACACCTCAGCACAGTCCAGCAGCATCTGGCTGAGGGTCAGTTCCACATTCCTGGCATCTTCCTCATCCTCAGTGCCAGGACACACTGGGTTGGGTGGCAGGTCAGAAACTGTGAGTAGGAGGATTTCCCAGCAAGCAGGGGCATGGGAAGTGGAGGCAGATAGGAGCCCTTGGGGGTTCCCTTTGTTCCCTGTAAACTTTTTATCCCTCTTTAGCACAGGAGTTCCCCAGCACGTCCCATTGTCCACATCTGTTTGCCCTGGGAGCCCCTTGCATATCCCTTTTGTCCTCTTTGGTCCCCTGTTGCCTCCGTGGGAGTCCTTTGCTCTGGGAACTCCCCTGGCTCCTCCCAGAGGCCCCCCCTTTTTATACTGGGACCCCAGTGCCGGTGCCTCCCTGCGCCCTGTAGCTTACACCCAGCTCACCTGGCCCTGGGAGATGTGGTCCTGATCCTGCTGGGGCTGGTCGTGACTGAGGCCATGCAGGGCCACAGGCACACCCCAGGACTGCTGCCCCCACCCCGGGGTGGGACACACTCCCCCCAAACCTCAAGGAGAGGCCGCCTGGAGTGGAGGGGCCAGCGTGCACCCAGCACAGAGAGACCCTTTTAACTGGTGTCCTCCCAGCTAGGGCCAGTAACACTAGGATTGATACTGGGATTTCCCTTCAAGTTCTTTATGTTGAAGTAAATAAATCAGCCCCTCCCCATCCCGCTGCCTCCCGTGGGATGGGCAGGGGCCGGGGTGCCCCAATGGCAGGAGGTGGGGGCGTCCTGGGATGTGTCTTAATAAACAGTCTCCAGCTGTGCTGACTTCCATTGCTCACATTCATTTATTATTTTAAAACACTGACAAAACACATCACATCGTGATCTATATATATAAATTTATTTTTATACAGTTATAAATTTATATATATAAGACCTTTAAACTTCTGTATACTCAGGACACAAAGTTTGGGATAGCTTCACTGGCTACAACAAAAGTATTTTTGCTATGAAAACACAAAAAGGGGAGGTGCAAATATCAAAAACACTGAAAAATAAAAATAAAAATAAAAATAAAAACGAGTGCAAAATGAATGAAAGTGCAAAAAGGCTTTATCATAATCTTTCCAAAACATACCCCTCTTTTTCTCCTCCCAAGAAGGAAGGGGTGGATTGGAGGGACAGAGCTGTGCTGCAGCGGTTGGCTATTTCCCTCTCCTGTACACCAAGGGGTTACCCCAAAGAGGTTGAGGACTGAGGAACAGAAGAGCAGAAGCATCCAAGTTGTGTTTCTCTCAAGGCTCCCTCCTCTTCTCCAACTCCTTTCATTGCACTCAAGTCCCCCGACTGCCTCTGCAGGAGGCACCTGCCCTAAGCCATAAACACACCCAGACAAACTTGGTCTCTGGCAAGACAGAAAACTGTCACCCTCCTTGCTGAGCTTCAGACTGGCTACTTTCAGAAATGGAGACCTCAGCCTCGCACCATCACGCTGCGTGTTTCCACAAGGAAAAATCCCTTCTCAAGAGACTCCAACAGTCCCCACACACCCAGACCCACCTGTGGAACTGCCACCCCAGAAGATGCCTTGTGCCCGAAGCCAGTGTTTGGTGGGACATCCCACATGGCTCCAGCAGGAACAGGAACAACGGGAGCACAGGCGTGGGGAGCCTCTACTCACAAATACATTTGACTTCAAAAACCCTTCATTGACTTAGAAGCTTTCGCTGTCGTCACAGCTCTCAGGAAGGCCCCAGACCTGTGGGCCCAATTCAGTCCCTGTGTTGACTCCAGCTTCTCGGTGACACGGCAGTGGATGTTCCTGCAAGGAGTCTCATTGGGTGAAAAGGAAAGGAAACTTTGGTCCTTCTGCCTTGGTCACAGCTGCCCTTGATGCTCCCTGAAGAGGGCCTCTTGGTCAATGCTCTTTGAAGACAGAGGACTTGCCAAGGCCAGGGGTGCAAGCGAACCTTCCTTCTCCTGGCTTCCTTCTTGGGACCAGAGACAACTTCTGCTCATGGAGAATGTGTTGCCTGAGACCCTGGGCTGGGGTCTGCCACCTCCATGGCTTCAGAGACCATCACAATAAAACAGCATCACACCAACAGTGGAGGACATGATATTGTGATTTTTTTTTTTTTTCCACACTGGTACCCACAAACACCCATCCACATGTACACACAATACTTTGGGTTTGGTTTCCTTTTTAAAGGAAACAAAAAGCCTTATAAGTTTTAACAGCAACTAGCCCTTGACCATCTACAAACCCTATAACTCCTTCACCTAAAACAACCCAGAAGATTTGTACCCAAAGGGCTGAGAGACAGCCTAAGAGGCTGAAGAACTGGTGTTCAAGCAGCAGACAAGTGTGTGCAGCAGAGACCCTCCCCTTTCAAGTGGGGCTGGTTTTCCTCACAGCTGCTCCCTGGGCAGAGCTCAGATCCTGCAGAGGCTGGGATCCAGCTCTGCAGCCAGACCTCACAGCCAAGGGAAAGCACCTCTGCAGTCCTGTCCGGTTTGGGGCTGCTTGCTTAAAGGGAGGTCAGAAGAGCCCAGGTGTGGCATTATGCCATTGGCATAGCTTCCTGCTGATGCTGAAGGCTGGCACAGTACAGAGCACACACCTCTGCCTGTTTGCCTGCTGCCTAGGCAGAGCATGGCTCAACTACATGCAACAGAGCAAGAGCTGATGGCATTGGATGTGCCTGGTCTTGAAAGCTTTATGGCTCCTCTTCCCCTTCAGCAGGGATCTTCTGAACTCACCACTACCTCTGCTTCCCAGGGCAGCCCTGTGAGAAACAAGGCACTCCATCACTCACACGGGTTCCTAATCTGACACTCCTCTCCTAGCACCCAGTGACACTGCTTAGTCCCTTCTCCAGCAGGAGGAATGGCTTTGCATAAGGGAAGGGAGTAGACGAGAACAGGACGTTCATAAGTTGTTTCCTTACGAGCCCAATAACCACACCCTATGCAAGGGTAACAAGAGCCAAGCAGGAACCATTCCAGATCACACCTGAAGATGTCTCAGCAGGGCTTGCATGAAGAGTCCCACAGCTGAAGGTCCTAGGCCTGCTCCTCCTCTCCCCTAGCACGCAGTGGCCCAGGAAGACACTCCCCATTAGCTGAAGAGACCACCTTCAGGACCATTTACCATGAATCAAAGGTGACTAGGAGTAACTGTGGGACCCAGTTTTTCTTTCCTACTCACCCTCTCGCCACAGCTGGCCACACCACAGTGCTTGAAAAGGTGAAAGAAAGTGAATAGGGAAAGGAGAGGGAGAGCTCACTCAAACCCAAGCATTGACAAAATAAATACACGGACTAGTTTCAAGTCCTGCATAAAGAGCAAGCAGCAGACATTTCAAGAGCAGGTCAAATGTGACCCCAAATATTCAGTAACAAAGAGTCAAAATGCTACATTTCCATGGGAATCCTAGAACAGATTGACCCAAGTGTAACAGTGGCTTCCAAGGCAGTTCTGCTCCAAAAGACATTGCTAGGGCACTTACCAAGACCCTTAATCTCTGTCTTTGGACACTGGAAAAGGGGAAAAAAATGTTTTGCTCTGGCATGTCATTCTTGGGAACGAGAAAGAAAGTGGATGTGGGACTTGGATAACATCACGGCACGCTATGGAGAGCCCTTGGGTTGGGTGGCTGCCCTCCAGCACTGCACTGCCATACCACTGCTCCAGCAGCACCCGCAGGATGACAAAGTACAGCAAGTGCAGTGTGGGTGCTACAGGGCTCATCCCTGGTACCTGGGAACACACGGAATATCTGACTGCGCCAGGAACCTCCCCCATTGCAAGGGAGAGTTACGTGGGCATTTCCAAAGTGCTTGCACCCTTGTTGGAAAGGTGGCATGTTACTAAAAGGACGGAAGGAAGGAAGGAAGGAAGGAAGGAAGGAAGGAAGGAAGGAAGGAAAAACAGTTAGCTGCTGGCTTTCTTTTGGTTTGAAGGGAAGGAATCTAGAAGACAGCAGAGGATCCTGCTCTTCACACAGGAAAGTCTGGGGGCCTCTCAAGGGCAAAAAAGGGGTAGAAGGCAGCTTGACAGGATCAAGTCAGTCAAGTCAGGAATGCTTTAGGAACCAAGCCCTGATTCTGCCTACAGATAATTTTTGCCCTTGGCAGCGGTCTCAACTCTAGAAAGGGCCTTGCTCCTAATCACAGAATCACAGAATGGCTCGGGTTGGAAGGGACTTTTAAAGATCATCTAACTCCATACTCCCTGCCATAGGCAGGGCTGCCACCCACGAGATCAGGTTCGCCAAGGCCCCAAGTGGGCCAAAGCAGACCTGACTCTCCTTCACAGAAGATTTTTTAATTGCTGCAGGAGGGAACAAACTAACCAAGCATTGTTTCTCCCAGAGACATGTTGTCGAAGACAGCCTGAAGTGCAAGTGGAAATGCAGCTTGTTCTGCATCCACCCAGCTCTGACCCCATGGATTTGCTGCATTACAGTAAAGAGGAATAAAACAGAGATGCTGGTCATGGGCAGAGCTGCAGCCAGGAAACACTGCTCCCAGTGGGGGAAAGATGGGCCACTGGTTCCCAGTGCGGTGAAGGGGCAAAGCAAAGTTATCATCTAGTCTCGAGTCACAAGATTTCAGATAGGAAAAGGCAAAGTGAGCAAAAGCTCCTTGGGAGCATCCAAGCCCTCTGAGAGGAACACACTGAGAAAAAAAAAAAATCTCTCTCAGCTGCTGAGCAAAGGCAAGACCAGCCTGTGAGTATGTAGCCTTATCTTGGTGGCTTAAGCTGTGGTGCCAGTGCCCAGCTGCTACAACCTCTGCACTGCTCCGCCATCCCTGAACACACCCGAATAGGTGCAGTCATAGCAGGACATCGGGGCAGCTTTCGCACTGAGGCAGGCTAGTCCCACATCCACCTGCTGCCTGTGTAGCCACCCCCAAGGCTCGTGGTCAGCCTGTACCCAGCGCTGGAGCAGAGAGGCAGCATGGAGAGAGAGTGAGGGAGAGGACAGGAGATGGACTGGTGGGAGAGCAGAGATGCTGCAGGACACGACAAGCTGCGGGCGGTCGGGGGAATCTCTGTCCTGGCCAGACAGTTTGGCAGCACCAGTGCTGAAGGACGGTCCCAACGGGGCCAAGAAAAGTCACTTTAAGGTGTCATCAGCGTTCTTGAACATGAGGATGGCATTGTAGATCTTGAGTGCTGGGCCCAGCTTAACACTCATAATCTTGACGATGTCAGCCTGAGTCAGCAAGAGGAATGCTTCACCATCAATCATCTGGAGAGGAGAGCAGGGACAGAGGCATTCACCAACAACCCAGGCTGTGACCTCCCAGAGACAGACAGCTCAGTTACTCTCTGGGGACATGCACAGCTACATTCACAGCCCTTGGTGGGCTGCCACAGCAGCATTCCTGTTCACATGAAGCAAGGCAGGGGCCACCCACGGTGCTCCCACACTGCCCCAGATAAGCCAGAGCTGGGAACTCATGCACCCGGAATCGGGGCAGGGATAGGGAAAGGCCCATCCAGGGGCTGGCCCAGGCGGTCCCATTGGAGCTGGCCCAGGCTCTGGGAACAGGACAGCCAACAGGCAAGCCACTCTGGGCAAACACCAAGCCATTCCCTGCTCCAGGCACCAGCATGGATGGAGGCTGCCCCCAGCTTGGCTTTGCATGCTGAGCACCCTTAAAGCACAGGGACCATTTTTTAACAGGCTGGGACACTTGCTGTACCCAGCGTGTCTGTGATCAGCCTGCCCTGGGTGTATTGCACATGCTAGAAAGCCGTTCCCTTTGCGTGTCTGTCCACAGAGGGGTCTAAAAATCATGAACCTCCTTGATGGACAGCAGTGTTGCCAAACTGATGTGTTGGTGAGAGGATGCAGGAGGGGAAAGATGAATGGATGTGGATTAAGCAGTTTCCCTCAGGAGGCAATGATGCTACCGAGACTGCAGCACCATGCTCCCTACTACCCCATCCCAGCCTCCTCAGAGGGTTCATTCCTCACCCATGCAGCACAGAACAAGGCAGCATGAGTTAGGGGTCAGAATCTCCTTCCTGTTACCCTCTGCACAAGCAGACAGCTACACACTGGAACGCAGCATGGGAATCACTGCCAGGTGGGGGACATGCTCTAAGCATCTAGTGGCAGAGCTGCTGAAGGAAACAGCACTGGCCAGTTCTTCCCTCCCCTGTTGGCAAACAGCTGTCCTTGGCTGCCTTCACTCATCCTCCAGCCCTTCTCACCTCATCCTTGAAGAGTTTGGCTTGGTCCTCGCAACCCGTCAGAGTCTGAACAAAGCTAAAAACCTGGAATAAACAGAGAGAAATGTCAAGATGGAAGCAATGTTTCTGGCTGCAGACACCCTACAAGCCCACATCCTCATTTCCACAGAAGCATTTTTGGCTCCTGTAAGGTAACATGTGCCTGTTAGGGCAAAGTGCTGCAGTTGCAGCACTCTCCCATGCCTAGAGATCCCTCTTGGAGCAAGGCACGGGTGTCAGCCTTCTCCAGCCCCAGAGTAGCAAATGCTACAGCCGTTTTATCTCCAGTAAGTCATCTTTAGCACAGCAAGATGATTCCAACAGAGGGGCTGGGGAAGGAGTGGTGCACACAGAAGGTTACAATGGAAATCAGGCAGGGCTGTCTGCTGGGGCTGCCTCTCCAATGCCAGAGGCCAGCTACACAGGCCTCAAGAACAGCTGTTACAGATGCCAAAGAAAGTGAATGAAGGTGACAAGGAAAAATCAGATGTAAAGATTTCTTCAGAGGAGACACAGGAAAGTGACTCCTTATTTGCAGTCTACAGTTTTGCATTGTTGCTGTTTTACTTAGAAAAGATGAAACTGACTTCTTTGTAAAACTGCATCATGCTAAATGAAGAGACTACTGTTTACCTTCACCTGCCTGCCCTGCTAATGTCACATCCAAGTCAAGCTAGAATCTGGTAGTTGTGCATGTGCTCCCCGCAGCTGCCTTAAGGGCAGGTGACTGGCAGCTGTCCACACTGTATGCCACAAGGGGCACTTTCTTGATAGCCTAGGGAAGAGGCCACTAAAGCCCTTCTGTGCCTGGTACATGTACCATGGCACTGCACAGCCAGCTGGAGTGTTCCCAGTCATGCCAGTGGTTTAGATGCCAGCACACAACCTCCAAAACTGCCTTACCTCATCGATGGTCCACTTGGCCACTGTGGTTGCTGTGATGCCAGCCACCCCTGGCAGGAGTTTGCAATGCTGTTCCCAGCAGAGTGACAGAGAGCGGTCAGGATGGGCAGACAGGGCAGACATGAAGAGCGACTGGTGCATATTGTCTGAAGAAATAGCTGGCAATAAAAATGCAAGGTGTAACACAAGGAAGAGCGATGAGAACATCCCATCCCATCCTACAAGCCTTGGAGAGGACTCTGTTTAGGGACAGGCCTGGGGCTAGGAGCAAATGGTCTCATGGGTCCAAGTTATCAAGAGCTAGTGGTTGTCCCTTGAATTAACAGGAGAGTAATGCATCAAAGGCTTCAGTTTGGTGGGATTGCATATGGTAAGGGAAGAAGTTTAGCAACAACAAGCTTGACTTTGCCTTGTTCTCGCCACCTTCTCTCTGTTTTCCATACTGTACTAAACTTCCAAGCCAAATTTCACACCAGAATGCCATCCCTTATCATTCAGTCCATTTCAGGTTTTTAACAAAGCTTTAAGCCCTTGTCTCTGCTCCAGTGCACCAATGATGACTTCCAAGAAGAGATCTTCATTCAATCCCAGTACTAGGGTAAACACCAAGCCAGCCCATGGTAAAAATGATACTGGCTAGAAGAAATACCTTTCCACCTGAGAGCCATTTACTGTCTTATGTTGATCATCAGAACTAAATGCGAAACAAGTACTGTTGTTCATCAACAGTTTCTGTACTGTAGCAGTAATGTGGCACCTCACACTGAGTTTCTGGGGTACAGCATCCATAGGAAGAATGTCTGGATAAGACAAAGTGCCTAGGAAAATGCACTGCCACAGAGAGAGGGTCCTAATTCCCTATCCTATAATACTCAAAGATTCCCAGATATAAATCAAGAGAAGTGACAAGGGACCCACCAGAACTCTGGTAAGAGGCATGGACATCCCTTCTCAGATGGTTGGCTTTGACATTATGAGCTCTACGCAGCCTCTCAGCTTGGTGCTGACCTCTGCAAGGTCTGACTGAGCGAGCCAAGGAGAGACCTGCCTCTGCTAGCCACCACCTCTGCTCCCCTCGTCTCACTTCTGTTCCGAGAAGACACCATGGCAGAGGAACACACTTACTTTGGAAGTCTTCCTGCTGGATCTTCCGGTACTTTGGAGGTCGCCCTCTAAAGAGACAGGAAAACTGATTTCCAACTGGGTTGGGACTGGCCCAAGTGCCCTTCTCCACACTGCACAGAGCAATGCCTTGGCAGTAGGAGTAAGGATTACCTCTCAGATCCTGGTAAAAAGGGTTGACAGCCAATAACACAAAATGTGAACCAAAAAAACAGGAGAGGTGCCTGAGGTGACCCAAGAGAGCTGCAATAACAAATGCCAGCTGTCTACAAGCACACTGCCCCACAGGCAAGGAGCCTCTCCAGCTCAGCCATCCATCCTAGGGATGCCAAGTGTAGCACAGGTAGCCCGCACTGCTGCACGGGGCTTGCCATGCGTGGCCCTACCTCCCGTGGTGCCGGGATTTCTTCCGCTGAGGGAAGCCCATCAGGTTCCTCTTGCGAGCTGAGGCCTCAGTGTCGGACAAGTCTGCCTTGAGTCTGCCCTGGTTCTTCTCTGCCAGTGGGCACCCTGAGAGGCAGTAGTGGGCTGTGAATCTCCCAGTCACATGTCCTGACCCATCACAGCCTGGTGTGGGGCACTTCCTAGGGAGCAGACAGGGAGGCAAGAGTTAGACTCAGCATGGGGCAGGACAGGGGTGAAGCCACCTGGTGGCAGGGCCACACTTCTACCCTCAGCCACAGGAAGCCATAGCCCAGGCCGTACAAAGTGCAGTACAGACTTGCTGAACAAATTCCCTGGTCCAGGGTGCGATGTGCACTGGCTCACAGGCAGGGCAAACCTAGCTCCTCCAGGTACAAACACCTGTCCTACCTTCTGTGCTGCCATCACAGCCACCCTGTACAAGTCACCAGAATGCTGATCAAGCAGGTCAGCGGGGTTCATAAGATTTTCCATACTCCCTTCTTGCCCCCACAGGCAACCAGACTAGCCTCAGAGTAAGGACGAAGCATGTGTTATGACTGTGGGCAGTAGAGAAACCCTCAAGAGCCAGATCTGCCTCTCTAATCCTCAAGTACTCTCTGCTGTAGTCACTCCTCTGCTCTGATGCCAGCCTGCCATGCTGGGATCAGCATTACATCAGTCCCGATTTCCCCTGAAAAGGGTCATGCAAGCAACTGACAAAGCCCTGAGGGATATGCAACATCCCCTCTCAGTACTTCCCAGTTTACAACCTCACAGTGAAAGGGTATCCACAAGGGGTGGGAGGAATATCATCCTCAAAGCCATGTTCATCCATCAATGTTCATCCATCCATGAACAGCATCTTAAAAGTATGTAGGGGCTGTCCCCTACAAGGCCTATACGACCCCTTGGCAGATGGGCATGAAGAATGTCCCCAGGAGCTACAGGGGGACACAGGGCATGCACAGGTGGGGATGCACCAGTTTGTCAGGAGTTCCCCTGGTAGCGGGCTCTGGACTGTCTCACAGGCTTGGCCCAGAGAAAGCAAGAGCTGTCCCTGAGCTGGAGGCAGAGCCAAGCACGGGCTGGGTGCAGGGGCTGGTTGCTGACAGTTGCAGGGGCGTGCAGGTGCAGGGGAGCAGAGGAAGGCCCGGGAGCAGGGCTGGCATGGGAGCCCTGCCCCTCTGAGCCGAGCTGGGGAGCTCACCTGTGGTGAAAGCTGTATTTGGAGCTCTTGGTGTGAGGCATGTTCTTGCAGCCCAGGGTTGGGCAGCCCCCATGGGAAGAGGAGGCTGGTTCCTTTGGCCCTAGACCAGAAGGAGAACAGGGGACGCACTGTTGTGGCCATAACCCCAGGCAGAGCCAGGGCTCTGGGCTCCCTGCCTGCACCACACAGGAAGGATTTTCCCAACCCTGCAGTAGAAGCCCTTCCTCCCTGCCCACCCTTGGCTAGCACCACGACCGCACCCTCCCTTTTCTGCACATGGACAGGTGATGGTGACAGTGGGGATCTGGCACACTTGGGCCCTGGTATTAGGGGATGCCCAGGCCCAGAACTTACTAAGAGGAGGCTGCAGTGGGTGCCCAGTTTTTGAGCACCAGCCTATGGGGTGGATGTCCGGATGATCTGCATCAATCCAGAAATCATACACATGGCTCCAGCCGTCAAAATGGATCTGGGGAGATAAGTAGAGAGGTCACCCTTCAAACCTCAGGGCACCTCTCTGAGGAGCTCTGGAGCCTTCCAAGCTGACAGAAGAAGCAGAGCAAAGCTGAACTGCAACACAAGACTCTGCTCCACTCCTGGAACCAGGCACTGGGACCTGCCATCTTACACACTGCGTGCTTCTACAGACCTCTACACAAATTGCTGTTGCAGCTGGCAGTGGGTTGGGAAGGGCAGGAGCAAGCCAGCACAGTGCCTGGACACAGGCTCAGCATTGAGACTCCAGAACCCACCTTTATCCTATGATCTTCCACATCCTCCACACTAGCCACTCGGATAAAGGAAGGAGTTCTTCTGTCCACTGCCTCCAGCTTCATGTTGACCAGGAAGCCATGGGGTGGGCGCTGGGACAAAGAAAAGCCCAGATCAGCAGGTTCCATGCTCCAGGTTCACATGACTCTCAGATGCTGATTTGCTTTCCCAGCAGCAAATGTGTTCCTAAAGCCTAGCTCCTAGCCCTGTCCCCTGTTCTGTCCAGATAAGAGCCGCTCATGGTGAACACCAGGAGAGAGTGAGGACAGCGCTCCGTGATCTGAGCTGTGTTTCTAACAAGATGGGAAATCTTTTCCCAAGGGAAGAAGGCCTTCAGGAGACACATTTGGGGCATTTATAGCACAGCTGCACTTGGCTGGATACATCGTCTGTTGCAGCAATTGGAGACAACTATCAAGCAAACTTAAATGATTTCCCACCACAGAGCTTCTGTCTACCAAGGGCGATGGTCATACTTCCCATTTTTCTCAGTTTTGAACTATTTGCCCAGGATAGCTCTGACTTCTGAACTTAGACTGTAGATCCAGATCCCAGGCCTGTGGCAGGAGAATACTAAACATCATTTTACTTTTCATAAAAGCGAAGACCTGACAATGGAGAAAACCTGAATTCCTGCCCAGGCACAATGGAGCAGACAATGTGGTACTCACGACTTTAAAGGCCCAAGCTGGAACAGCAGATGCTCCAGTTTCTTTTAAGTACTTTTCCCAGATGAAGTTGTCAGGGTCAGGATAATCTAGAAGGGGGAAGATGCAGAAGGTGAGACACAAACTAGAAGACATCAAGTATCCCAGAACGTACTACTGCCCCGAAGGACCAACCAAGCCTGTGTCAGGCATGTGGGAATCTGAGAGACATTGAGATGTGCTACTATTTCCTCGTGGACCATAAAACCCAGGGTGAAGGGAAGCAGAAACATTTGGGCCTGCATATATAGCTTGTCTCTCCCTGGTCTCTCCTCGTGGCCTGACACAAACACCGTGCTGTACCTGAACACATGTACAAGAACCTCGGCTGTGATTTTGCTGAAGGAAACTGCCCGGGCCTGCAGGCAAGCACAGGCCATGGAGTTTGAGCCCCCAGGCACTCTGTCCCACCCTAGAAGGCCCATCCCTGAGGTGATGCACCAGCGAAGGCTGCGTTCCCCAGCCACCAGCTCACCTTGAGGAGGTGTGAGGGGTTTGCCATGCTCCTGACACCATCCGACTGGGTGGATGTATGGACTGCTGGGGTCACACCTAGAAGACACACCTGAACTGTTATACAGGACTGAAATACCTGGCTCACCACTGCCAGACAGTGCAGGCTGCCAGGGTCCTGAGCAGGCCAGCCAGCAGCACAGCCGAGACCAGCACCACCAGCAAAAGCCCCTGCAGAAACGAAGGCTTTGTACAGCACCCTTATCGCCGAGTGACCCAGGCCCTAGCAGAGCAAGGGCTATTGTGGGAGTACCCAAGCTCACTGGAGCGGGACACGAATGCGCCCTGGGTGCAAGCCCTGCATCAGAGCTGCTCAGAGAAAGCAATCCCATGGGGAGGGAGATATGCCATGCCTTTCAGAGCTCCAAGCAGTTGGATCTGGACAACCTGGGGGGCTCACACCCTGGTCACAGCTTCAAGTACACCACAGAACACGCGAGGACATAGCATGCAGCAGACATTGCTTGTGCCCAACACCAGTGAGCAAGGAGCAGCCACGGACAGAAACTGCTGCAACCCCACAGCTCCTTGTACTGCAAAGTGAGAGAGAACATCAGATAGCTTCAGCCACAAAGCAGGAAGCAGAACTGTTCTCACCCCTTCTTGTGCTACTTGACCTTAATCGGCCTCAACTGGGACACCTTCCCACTCACACACACCAAGTCAAACAATTACCCACCCATCAGCCCATGACTTGTGATCAGGCCTGTCTTAGCCCTGTGTTAACCAGAAGGCCATGGCAATGGCCCAGAAGGTGACATTGGACAGGTAAAGTTTGTACCCCAGCATGGGTGGGTGACCCCCTGCCTCACAGTCTCATAATGTTCTCAAGTTGGGCCAGGAGAGGTTTGGATTGAATATTAAGAATTTCTTCATGGAGAAGGGGTTTAGAGGGCATTCGAACAGGCTGCCCAGTGAAGTCGTGGAGTCCCCATCCCAGGACATGGTTTAGTGACAGGGCTAGGTAGGTCAGGTTGATGGGTGAACTTGATGATCTTAAAGGTCTTTTCCAACCTATATGATTCCATGATTCTCACTAGGTCACTGGTAGCCTGTCAGCAGCAGCATGCTTGTGGTATCATCCTATGCTTTCTAGAGCACCTCATCACTCTTGCTGAAGCAGCAGCACAGTGTCTCCCTGGCACTGGAAACCCAGAAGCCTCTGTGCACTTACCAGTAGTCGTAAGTATCATCCCAGTTGTCAAAGTGCACCAAAAAGCGATTGTCCACCACGTCAGTCACTGTGGCAACACAGATCAGGGAAGGGTTCATGCGGTCCACAGCCTCAAGCTTCATGCCCACCTCAAAGCCTGGAGGAGCCTCGTGCTGGGAGGAGAGAGGGGCAGGTTTCTTTCACAGCCTAGATTCCAGCACACTTGTAACTGCTTACCTTGCCCACTGCAAGAGGGCACCTGCCCCAAACCAGATCTCTGGCCTCCAGGAAGGCCCAGGACCACTTAGGGTCCCAGAAGAGCAGTGCCCTCCTGGGCGCACAAGAAAACAGGCAGAGGGTAAGTAACTCAGCCTAGTGATAAAAATAAAGAGGAAAAAGGTCTTCAGACCCTCAGGATCTCCTATAAACAAAGAGAAAAGCAGCCTCCAACTTACACTGATTCAGATTTAGCATTACATTTGTAGTCATGCTCCCCCAGTGGTAGCAGTTACTAATGCCCTAGGCTTGGCAGGAAGAGGTGGGACAGTGCCCTGCATCCTACCTTACCTTTAATACTTGGATCCAAAACCTGTGCAAACCACTATCATGCGTCCTAGTGGGATTGTTGCAGCAAATATATCCCCACCTTGGCAAGGAACCCATTAGTCAAGGAGGAGGATTTAGACACAGTAAATAGCTTGAAGAGGCTGATTTATCAGGAGGCTGTTTCCTCTGCAGCTAACAAAGAAACCATCAGGATTTTGCATTCCACTGTACTCTCACTTACCTTACCAAAGCTGCCATATGAAAAAAAGGTAGAGACAGAGATAATGAAGACAGAAAACAGTGGCAAAAGAATTATACTTATGGAACATTAACTGTTTTTGTTTTGGTTTTCTTTGGCAAAATAATTGTTGAGAGTAATGGCTCTCATTGGCCCAAACCAATACCTTTGTGACAGATGTAACTGTCCATGAGATGGACCTAGATGAAACAGCGAATCAGATCAGCTCCAATTCTGGGCACACCAAACTAGTGTCCAAGTTACAGATCCTCGGCAGCAAAGCATGCCACATCTCGATAAGCAATGCAAGCAGTGCACTCTCCTGGCCCTGTGCACTGTGGGTTTGAGAAGTGTGGGGTGGACAGAGAAAAGCCCAGCACTCAGTCAGAGGGGAACCTGAAGGTTCTGACAGGAACGAGAAGCTGCCACTCACAGTATTTCGGATCACGAAGAGTTGCTTAGGAGCTGCTTGAGCCTTTGTTATCTTCAGGTAGTTTGTCCAGCTGAATTCTTCCTCCTTATAACCTAAAACCCCTCATGAAGAGAAATGAGAGCAGAAAGTTCACAGAGAGCCAGACAGAAGGCCATGTGGCTGAGCCCAGCCATCCTAATACATCCAGCCCTCACCCTGCCAAGTGTGTCCAGCTGCAGGTGGATTGGGTTTTGAACAGTCCTTCATCTCCCACAGCCCATGGTTTAAGCCAATAGATGATTTGTAATTGCTATGAAATGTTAGTAATGGAGTGGAGAAACAGAGCTCAGCTCCTCCCCGGAGAGCACTGGTCCTGCCTGCCCCAGGGTGCACCATACCCGGGTCAGGGCAGCACAGCCGCCAGGCTCCAGCCTGGCACCGGGACATCCAGGGTAATGGGGCTTTGACCCAGAATGGGAATGAGCAGAGAAGTTTAGTCATGATAGGTACCTGAAGAGGTGTCATGGGGCAACCCCCAGCACAGTATCGTCCCTCCTGGGACCCATGGAGCCACCCTGTCCCCATTTCTGACTCTTTGACTGGGGACCCATTATTCACCCCCCTCCTTCAACAGGGCCTGCTAACCGAGACTCTCCAACTCCTTACCTTTTGGAGGCTGGAGTTTATGTCCTGTCTCCTCAAACCAGCCCGCAGGGTGGATGTCAGGGGAGTCAGCATTCAGCCAGAAATCATGACACTCAGAGTAGCCATCAAAGTGGAGACGCATCCGGTAACCACACACCTACCCACAGGGAGAGCAGGAGAAGGAAAGGCCCATGGAAACCTCCTGCTGTCCCTGGTTTGGTGTGCCACACACCACTCCTCCCACGCACCATTTCAGCACAGCACTTAAGGAAGCCAAGCACTTAAGAGCCACAATCATATGCCAGTGCACAAATCAGGAGGCACATGCCAGTCCCAAGAGGTGTCTGACATGAAGCAAGGCAAGTGCAAGGCCTCCACAAGCCATCTCTAAGCAGAAGGGTTCAGGCTGGTGCTTAAGATGCCATGGTGGGACACTTTTGTATTCACTGCATCTGACGGATCCAGAATGTGCAAAGATTCCCTTTTCTGCACCTGGGAAGGTGCTCACACAGAGGTTTTGGCTAAACGCCATGTTGATTTTGTGAAATCTCTAGCAGCAAGAACAATGGCTCATCTCCCTGGCTGCCTATGGGCCCGAGGAGCATTGCAATGCAAAGCTGTTTTGGGGGCATGCCATGGAGCCACATGGAGAGCCCCGGAGACAGAGAGCCTCCAAGGACACAAGAAAGGGCAATGAGGCACCTTCACACCATTCATCTCCAGGGCTCAGACCTGTCTGATTGGCATCAACTCAAAAGTAAAACACTGTTGCCATCACCACCATTTCTTCCCCCATTTCTCTGCTGTGTCAGGGTGGTGGAGAGATTAATGAGGCTGGGATACGGCAGCTGCTCCACTGTACTGTCTCCTGCCCGCCCATAAAAACTAGAAGGAAACGTGACTGAGGTGCCGGAGTGCCAGCTCATCCCATGTGGTGCTGGCAGCAGCATGCAGGCGAGGGCCCTCCACCAGCACCCCAGAGGGACCTCCTCTCCTGTAGAGCCTCCTGCTGGGCAGGCATGAGGAGCCCGTGGAGGGACTGAGGGACGAGGAAACCAAAGGCGCCTTACCTCAGCCACTGTCAGGACAAAGTACATGGATGGGTGTTGTGGGTCGATTCCCTCCAGCTTCATCCCCACTTTAAAGCCATTCTTGTGCTGGGAAGCTACTTGGTACTGGAAACAAAAATTAAGCTACAGTGTAAAAAAATGACAGACGTACATGAGTCTAGAACCATCCCAAGGAGCAACCATCAAGCTACGGGAGCTGCTGGGCCCAGGAGACTGTGAGCAACAGGTTATGTTGTCAGCTAAATTGAAGTTCCTTTTACACAGAAAAACACCTTCTTCCACCTCCTTGCAGGTTTGTGTCTGTTGCTGCTGTCAGGGCAGGGTGTCCCAGGGCTGACAGGGAGTGGGGCACGGGGCTTGGGCTCTTCTTGCACCCTGGGGAGCAGGGGTGCGGCACCCAGCACGGCCTCAGGAGAGCCCAGACCTGGACTTTAGGAAGGACTGGAAGGGATCCACCAACCTGCCAGAACCACAGGCAGACCACGGGGTGCTTGGGATGGGGGACAGCATCCTTATGGGGAGTGGGACTTGGGGCAATCAAAGCTGGAGGCTGACTGGTCACCTTCAGGTGAAGATGGGAGTGCTTGCTTATCCCTCAGAGCCCCACAAAACAGGGAAGCAAGGAAGAGAGGAGAAAGAGGAGGGACGGGAAAAAAAAAGGGAAAGAAAAGAGAAGACCAAAGAGGGGAAAAAGACAGGAAAAACCCAACTCACATCCTGGAAGAGATCTAAAGGGGCAGCGACAGCTTTCTGCTCCTCCAGGTACGACGCCCAAGACCAGCCTTCTTTCTTCTCCTCGCTGGCACCTGAGCGCAGCACAAACGCACACACAAGAGGCGCTGCTGAGGGTCCGCTCCAGCCCCAGTCCCTGCCTGCCTCGGGGCAGGTGAGCGCGTGGGTCCTGCGGGGGCCACATCCCGCTCTCACGCACAGTCCTGCATCCCTGCAGAGCCGAGCACTGTCCTACCAGAGCCCCTTCTCCAACAAACCTAGCCAGCTGTCCAAGGATGGACAGAGACAAAAGTCTCTCTCTCACAGGTCCCTGTGACCAAAATGTCTTTCGTCACTGTACAACACTCCAGGAAGGCATGCAAGGCCCCTGAAGAACAAGCCATCTTGTGCAAAAACATCAGGATACCTCTGCAACCAGTCCTCCAGCCAGTACATCCAAAATGGCCACAGAGCTGACAGATTTGGGACAGCCAGCACAATCCATCTAGAGGTCTGGGAATACAAGGAGCTCCCAGACATCAAACCAGCAGCAGATTCACCTCCCACTTCCACTCTGAAGGCACCAGCTCTGCTATCCTCTGCTCTGAGACATTCAGCTGAGTCCCCCTCAGCATACCAGGACCACTCTGATGCCATAGAGGTGCATTTACCCTTATAACACTCATTTAAAGAAGACAGCATTGTCTCTTTGTAGGCAGGGAGGTGACCCTTCATGCTGTCAACCCCTTGAGGAAGTCCACAGAGACCTTGTCCGAGGCACAGAAGATACAACCCAAATTTCTTGCCCTCTGTCTACTTTTTCTCCCCGCTTCAAAGCACCTGAACAGACTCCAGGAGTGCAGTCCTTAGTCCTGCACTAAGTAACTCACATTTGCAGATCAGCCTTGGCAGACTGTCTTCTGTAGGACAGGCCAGAAATGCAGGAGAAAGACCTATTCCTTCCTCCCTTGGGCTTAGAGGCAGTGGAGACAGAAAAAATGGGAACTTGCAGGCAAAATTAAAGCAGAGCTTTGGTGAGCAAGGTTACTAACACAGATACTTCATTTAATTATTAAGACAAATACCCTTATTACTGTTTAGGACAGAAAAAAGCAGCAAAATATGTTCAGGGAATCCCTAAGTACAAATTCTATGCTTCTGGGGAATGATGAATACACCCAGAGACACCTACTCTGCTGCACTGAAGTATCCAGGTGTGTAGTTTGTCTACTGACGTACTTCTAAAATAGGAGAAAATAAAATGTTGAAAGTAACAAGGTTCAGCACTGCTTACTTGTAAGCAGCAGGGAAGATTACATGTTCAGAGCTCATACTGTAGAGAAAAGGACCTGGCAAGCAAATATGACCTCTCTTTTCAGTAGTGTTTAACTCAGCATAAAATCAGGGGAGTATGGAGGGGAGTATGAAGCTGGAACAGTTTCATTATAAAATGACTTTAACTATGACCTTTCACTATTCAAAGAAAAAAAATTTCCATAAATGTTTACTTCCAGTACTTTTTCAAGCTTTCCTCTTTCATCCCCATCACACTCTAGGGAAAAAAAAAAGCAACACTGAATCTTTCAGCTTGTCTAACTTCCCTCAGTGCCAACAGCTCTGTGTTTGAGCTTTCCTCTGATTTGGTCCAGGAATAGATCCCTGTGAGATGAGACAACCCCAGATCACTCGGTTCCAGAGGCACCAGATCTACAAGAGCAGCTCCCAAACTTGTGAGCTCCTGATCACAAGAGAGAAGTTCCCTGTGAGACCATCCAAAGGGAAAGCCCAACATGGCACAGAGTCACATTACTGCTCAGGACAGCACCTCTCAGAGCACAGCATCCACAAGGGAGGGTAGATTCCCAAAGGGAAGGACCAGAAAGCACTCTACAGTACGGCACAGCTTCTGAAGAAGACAGCCGTAGCTGTAAGGGTGCGCTCGTCCCATGAGGAGGAAGAGAGGAAAGGAGAGAAAGGGAAAGAGACAGAGAGAGCAGGATCAAGCAAGCAGAGAAGTTTACAAGCCTTTGGGAACATGTACCAGCGTAAGGAACTGGGTGCTTGACTCTGCTGCAGCACCAAAATGAAGGCCCAGCCCCGCAGGACCACAGCAGGACCCCTCAGCCTCTGCCACGCAGCTCTGCTCCCAGCCACGCAGATGTGCCAGAAGATCGCTCACCCCACCGCCACCTGGCCCCTCCGTACCGTGCTGGCTCCCATTCCACGTGTCAGCCTCCAGATTGCTGATGGCAGAGTCTCCCACAGAGTTCTTCCTCTCTTCCTGCTTTTCCTCCTAGACACAAGGGCAGAAAAAAGTGTTGGAGATCTGGATTCCTGAGCAGAGGTTTGTGCAACGTGTTCTACACTCATGCCAGCACCAAGGGCCATAATGGGCCTCCAACAACATCTGTGATTTGACTGGTACTTGGCCCAGAAATGGGAAGCCAACAGGATCTGATGATGGGAACCCAATGGGGAAATATTGGCACTGTGTGGTAGCAATCACACCTGGTATGGATCAGCTACAGTCCGGGCTGGCAAGGAGAGCTTCTTTGCCTTGTCAGAGTCACTCCCCTTCCCCAGGACATATATCACACATATAGGTGCTCTCTTCAACACTTCTACTTTTGAGTGGCTTAGACTCAAGAGAGTAGCTGAGAGCATTCAGTACCTACAGCCCAATCAGGAAGTGTTCAACACTGCACAATCTGAGGCACTCAGCTGCCAAACAGCCAGCCAAGTGTCCAGAAGCCATGATGCTCCACACATTCAAGTCTTTGGGGCATTAACTGCTTCTGGCTACCCCTTCAACATATAGCTGACATGGCACTGAAAAGCACTGATGAGAGCTACACATATCAACAGGGCATACAAAGGTGGCCCAGGAGCCACCCTTGACATTGGCATGGGCATACATATGCTCTTCCTGCTCTCTTCTTACCATTTGCTCAGATTCATATTCTTCCTCTGAAGGGCTCTGGTAGTCCTTCCTCTTTCTTTTCTTAACAGGCTTGAGGATTTCAGTGGTGTTGGTGCTGCTGGCAGAGTTTTCCACGATGACAGACCTGCGCAGAGGAAGGAAAAGTAAACCACTGTGGCATGATACGTGGCAGTGACTGGGGTGTTGCTAAGGGAGTCATTGCTGGAGAATCACTGTCACCCCATTTCCCTCTCACACACCTCCCGTCCCTCCTGACTAATGTACGCACTCCTCCTAGTGACAAAGTTGGCAAGAGGCTAGAACCAGGATACAAACAAGAACCACCCTCATGCATTGTGTCAGAAACCTGAACCTAGGGATGGATCAAAAGTGATCCGGTTTTGTAGCAGGGCTCTAACCTACATCAGTCACACAGATGCTAGAAAACCAGTCCTGGGAGCCACATGTCAGTAAGCAGAGGGGCTGGAAATGCCCTTGTGACCCACACTTCCCACTGCTGCCCACTGCAGCAGCCTCCCGTAGCAGTCCTGCCCCAACAGATGCGCGCAATTTGTGAGGCCACAAACTGGGCAGGAGAAAATCTGTCTTCTTGCACCTCCTGTTGCCTCCTGGAACAAGTTTTCATCTACCCCACATTGTACCCAGGACACCCTGCCTACAGGAAAGAGGGAAACGAGTGGGGTACCCAGCACGTGCCAGAGACAGATGCACTTGCATCTCTTGCTGGAGCATACAGACCAGGGGAGAGAGGGCAGATGGATGGATTTGGCTCTGCACGGAGCAGACTCCCCTTCCTATACCTTTCTTTGAACTGCTGGTGACAGTGCTCGCTGCAGAAGCCCCTGCCTTCCCGGGCTCCATCTGACACATGTCTCCGGCCACATGTGTCACAGTGGCACATGCTTTCTGGTGTTGGCAGCTTGGGCTGTTCTGACACATCTGAGTTGGAGAGAAGAGGAGTAGTGAGGGCCAAGGAGCAGCAAAGAAAGGAGAGCAGGAAGCAGGAAATATTTGCCTTGCTTATGTCCTAAGCCAGACAGCACCTACAGAGTGATGTTACCCACACCAGAAGTACCACAGTGGTGCCCTTACCCTGAGCAGGAGTAGGATTGTCCCTGCTAGTTGGTGCCACCTCTGAGTCCCCATCTTTCTCTGCGTGGCCCTCCTTTATAGCTTCCGATGGAGGCATCTTATCAGCACTCACCACCTTCAGTGTCCCATACTCATTTATTCGAAACTATGACATTGAACCAAAAAACAGAAGGAAAAATGTTAACAATGAGGATAGAAATGTAACTTGAAAGCTAGTCGATGCATGGGAATTCTGAGAATGACAGGGACATGGTTTGGTGATTAGTGTATCCAAAAAGAGGACAGCTCTTCCAGTGATGGTGGTGAGCACAGCTCTGAAGTCCCCTGTGCTGCTGCTCCTGCAGGCAGTCTCTGCTGGCTGCTGAGCCTGACAGGCTGGTGCACTGCAGAACAATACATGGCTCAAGGAGGGAAGGAACACAGGAGAGGCTCCAGTCCTAGCCCTCTTCCGCCTTCTGTCTGCACCTGGGTGCAATCAGCACCAGCTGGTAGCACTGATCAGGCAAGCATGATGTGGTGCCCTGGGGCTGAATAGAAGCTGAGAAATCCATCCACTTTGTGCAAGCTCCTTCATGCTACTCAGTAGCCTCAGCACACTTACAGGTACCTGCTGTCTGATGAGTGCCAGACTGCTGTTTCCAGGATGAGTGCAGGAGTTTGTTGAGAGCCAACACCACAGCACAGCTTGGAAAGCAAAAATGCCCTGCACAGCAAGTAGGGGCATCCTTCTGCCTCCCTGCACAGGGCAGGCAGGCTGCAGCCCCACACACACTCTGCATGTGCTCTCCACTAAGCTCACAACACGGTGCAAGGTGGAGGTAGGGATGGGGCACAAGCAGCCTTGCAGAATGGGAACAGCTGAGGTATTCTCCAGCAGGGCCACGGGTACTTCCAGGACCCCACGTCACATTCCAGTGGTCCCAGCCTGGCATAGGGGGGAGGAGGGCAAGTGTAGTGGCCCATAGTTACACTTACCCGCAGGTTACTTCCAGGCAAAGTAGCCACCCCATCCTTCCACTCCAGCACACGGACTGTGTTGCAGGTCTGCACCCCGCTGATCTGAGGGATGACAGTAGCTGTGACAGGTTCACTCCCTGCTCCCCTCTCTGGCCTCTCAGCCCCTGTGCTTCTCTGTGGCTCCCTCGGGAATCGCTGGATTTCTAAGGTGCTTGCAGGAAGGTTGATGGTAGTGGCGTTTGCTTAAAAGGGGAAAAAAAGAAACAACCAACCAGAGACATACATGGAACACTTCACTGACGCAAACAAATCTTAAAAGAACCACAGTGGCCTTAGACAGCACAAAATGACAGAGTGGACATAATCTTCCTGCCAAGGGCTCAGTGTTGTGGTCTAAAGTACTCATAAGCAGGCAGCAGGACCCAACAGGATCTTTAGCCAGGGATGGCTGGTACTAGGAGGCGGCACCCACACTATCCACATTCAGGGGTTCTTACTTCAGCCTAACCTCAGCCTGTTCCCATGACCAGAATGCTGCCACCTGCTGTGGCAGGATTGTGCCAGTGAGCTCCCGGATTGCACAATGAATGCACTATATAATCCAGGGCCTTTCCACAGTGGGAACTGAGACATCAGGAGCAGGAAAAACTGGGAGATTTGCTTTTAATGCACACCCCTAATCTCACCTAATGCACATCCTCTTGAAAGATGCTGGTCAGCTGGGCCAGACAGAGCAGGCATCCAGGCACACTGCGCTGCACTGGCACAGAACCCTAGAGACCAGGGCTTCAGTTCAAAAGTTAAGAGATTTTCATCAGCCACAAACTATCAAAGTGATGTGGGATAGCCACAGAGAATCTCTAAGACAGTAACAGCAGCACGGCTTTGCCTCCCAAGGTTTGTATGCACAGACATACAAGAAGTGTGAGAGGTATCTATGTGTAGTGAGAAAGCTGAGGAACTACCTGGTAGACAGAACAATCCCACATACCTGGTATGATGAAGGCAGTCGTTGGCAGGTGAGTGCTCTGCACAGTGCTCTCAGTGGTGACCACATGGACACTGACCTCCCCAGCAGCATTCCCTTTTGTGCTTCTCACAACCTCCATCTCTGCTCTGCTGTCCATCACCTTGTGTGGGCACAGACCAAGCCACTGGAAGCCAGCAAGAAAGAAATCAAGTTGGTAGTACAAACACAAGGGAGTGAGAAAGAGACAGTGGAAGATGGTCCCTCCCTTTCCACCATCTCCCAGCAGACATCCCTGTAAGATGTATTAAAGGTCAATTGAACCCACGAGAGTAAAGAATGAAAGCCACAGCTGGTACCAACATGACTTGGTAAAGTAAAATGTTGTGAGATCACAGCACAGAGCCTGCGAACACCAAAGGGTTTTTCTTACCTGGTACCACCATAAGATGGTATGAGCACAGCAGGTCCACCACAGGCAAGGGCTGCTCCTGGCTCCACTCTGGTCCTATACCACTCAGACGCAGACCGTGACTGAGATTTGGCAAACCCTACCCTGGAAAAGAAAGAGGTCCCTGAAGTTCATCTTTCAGTTCTCCATCTGTGCAGTGACTCTTGATTTTCTTCTAACTGGCTATTAGAGAGAATTTCACAAACAACATGGCTTAATCAGGAGGAAGGCATGAAATTCATTGCATGCAACTGAGTTTCTCACAGATCAGTGATGTTTAACCTGTTTAGCTGTGAATTTCAAGGAGTAGGCAAGAGGGGGTCTGAGAACCCTGAGAGCACTGCTGTGCCTTACTGGCCCTGACCAGGCTCAGCCAGGACCCCTACCAATGGGCCCAGGAGCCCCATTTAAGCACAGCCTCTGCCCATGCCACGCTTTAGCAGTGCTGGTGTCCAGCCCTGCTGATCTGGAGCATGGTTTGACTTCAGCTCTGTATGGCAGTCATGGGACCTGGCCTGCAGATGGGTCTCCTGGTTGATCTCGCACCTTGCCTCATAATCTGGGTTCTCACCTGGACTTGGCTACAAGGGCTGGGTCCCTACTCCCTTTCCTGGGTAGAAGAGGCCAGGCCTCAGCCAGCAGGCACTGCCCTGCCAACCACCTCACCCATATCCTGGGGCAGCAGCTGGACCCGCTGTGCCCTGGAGGACAGGACAGGATCCACAGAAGAGTGTCTCCAGACCAGGCTCTGTCTGCAAAGGGGGGGCAAGAACAGCGTTATCACCCAGTGCCCAGAGGGCATCAGCAAGGGAGGGCTTTCAGTGCTGCTCTTACCTAATGAAAAATGCAGTGCAAATACAGAATTAAAAGCAAAACCAGTAATATCACTGGATGCGTTCACAGAAGATCTCTCCATGCCTATTGAAAATGATGGTCTAGATGTACCAGACTGCTGGAAACTGAGGGCACTGGGCCAGAGGATTCTGGACTTGCCCTGTGTCCTGCACCCTCCCTGAAGCACCAGCCAGCTGCCCTTGGATATGGGATGGAGGCAAGACTGCTCTAGGGGCTAATCTATGGGACTGTGCCCATGTCTTGGTTGCTTCTGATGCAACCTGAATTTGAAAGAAAAGACAAACATGTAGGAAAGGGGATCGTTTCACTGAAGGTCCAGTAAATAAGAATATTGCTACATAAGGCAACATCTGGAATTTTATACCGAGAAACAAAGGTGTTACAACCAGAGGGTAAAGAGTGGGCTGGTGTACTCATGTTAGGAGATTTACTTCTACCTTTCTCTTGCAGTGCTGTCAGATTTGTGATCAGAAATATCTCATATTCAACTGACAGAAGGCACTGACCTTTCATACCTTCCAGGTCCAATGACAGAAGGACATTATTAAGTATCAGAAGAACTGAAGGAATTGAGTAACTCAGCTGGACACCTTGCTCCAGCTGAAAGCCAAAATGCACTTGGCACCCAATCTGGCCTTGCTGCTTCCTAATACCTACCAGAAACCTATGTGCTTTTCTAGCCATTTAAATCCAGTATTTATCCTTGATTCATCACTTGGGCCCAATGTTTCAAGGACTGATGTTTCATTTTGTGTCAGTTGTTGGCTTTTTTTTATTATTATTATTATTTAAATAGAACTTGAGACTGAAAATGACTAGAATAAAAATAACTAGTTCCAGTGCTGGGTGATACACAAACTCAACTCTGTACAGCAGTCTATTACACTGTCGGCATTTTGGTTGGGATACAGTTAATTTTCTTTGTAGAGGCTCACACAATGCTGTGTTTTGGATTTTTGATGAAAATGATAACACACTGATGTTTTCAGTTGTTGCAGAGCAGTGCTTACACAGAGTCAAGGACTTCTCAGCTTCTCATGCTGCCCTGCCAACTGGGAGGGGGTGCAGCCAGGACAACTGGCCCAAACTGACAAAGAGATATTTCAACCAAATGATGTCATGGTCAGCAATAAAAGCTGGGTAAAGGAGGAAGTGTGGGGATGTTCAGAGCAATGGCATTTGTCTTCCCAAGGAACCCTTACACATGGGGAGCCCTGCTCTCCTAGGGGTGGCTGAACACCTGCCTGCCGGTGGGAAGCAGCAAATGATTCCTCGTTTGGCTTTGCTGGTGCATGTGGCTTCTGCTTTACCTAGCACACCATCTTTATCTCAACCCATGAGTTCTTGCACTTTTCCTTCTCCGATTCCCTCTCTCATCCCACCTGGGTGAGTGAGCAGCTGAGTGGTGCTGAGCTGCCTGTTCAGGTTACACAACAGTTGGTTTTGGTGTCCAACGTGGCAACCAGAGAGTTCGAGATGATGACAGATTTGCTTGCAGTGGGGAGTATGCTAGACAAAATTTATTGATATTACAGCTGTTTAGCTGCTAATCGGCAGGCTCCTGTGCTTGCTGCTGGGCTTGCTTGCTTTAATGTGTGTAGAATGCAGTGTTTGTTAGGGGCTGCTTTTGCTTCTGCCATTTCCTCTACTCTTTATCATTGTGCTTTGCCGTGCCTGGGTGCACTCTGAGAACGGCAATGGCCCATCCGCCTGGGCTGGCATGGCTGCTGTCCCTGTGCTGCTGTACTGGCAGGCTGGAACTGCAGGCTGAACTCAGGTCTGACACACTGCGACCTGTGGATGAGTCCACTGGGAGCACCTACACCATGAAGTGTCCGTGGCCACAGGTAAGTCCACTGCATAGCAAGTGCAGCTCAAAGTGTCTGTGGCCACGGAGAAGTCTGTGCCACAGCAGGTAGATCTTGCAGTGTCTGTGGATAAGGTCATGCCAGAATACCTCAAAGTATCTGTAGCTGTGGATGAGACCACGGCAAAGCAAGTGTCCAAAGGGAAGGGGACCTCTGAAGGGACTGTGGCCAATGGAAACGGACACGCCAGAGCAGGTACACTTCAAAGCGTCTGTGACCACAGACAAGCCCACGACACAGCAGGCTCTTCAAAGTCTCTTCTAAGTCTCTTTGAAGAGACTTTGGCTCACAGAGAAGGCCATGCTGGAGCAGGTACACCCCTAAGGGACTCTGGCTAATAGACAAGCCCAGGCTGGGGTAGCAGCAAGGGGAGTTCACTGTAGCATTAAACCTGATGGCCTGGTCCAAACTGACAAAGGGTGGAGATTGTAATGGAAGTCAGAAGTCACTTTAAAGGGTCTCCTGTAAGCCCTCATATGATCCATTAAAGATAGTCCATCACTGGATAATTCAGGCTGGAAGGGACCTCAGAACCTCTCCAGCTCAACCTCTCCAGCTCAAACTCCTACCCACAGCAGAGCCAGCTATGGGATCAGACCAGGCTGCTGAGGGCTTTATCCAGGCTGGTCTTGAAAACTCCTGGAATGGAAAATACTTCCTGCAAATTAGCACAATCCTCAAACAAACACATTTCTTTTCTGGTGACTGCTCTAGACAATGAACAAAAGTTATTTATGTTCTAAATTTTTATTCAGTTAGTGTAATGGATGCAATCATGATAGGGTTAATTTTCCTCCTAGCAGCATGTATAGTACTGTGTTTTGGGTTTCGGATGAGAATAATGCTGATAACACTGCGATGTTTTAGTTGTTGCAGAGCAGTACAGTCAAGGACTTCTCAGCTTCTTGTGCTGCCCTGCCAGTGAGGAGGCTGGAGGGCACAAGAAGCTGAGGGGGGGACAGCCAGCACAGCTGGCCCCAATGGCCAGAGGGACGTTCGGTGCCATGTGTGTCATGGCGAGCAATAAAACTGGGGGGAGTTGGCTGGGGTAGGCTGCCACTGCTTGGGGACTGGCTGGGCACCAGTTGGCTGGTGGTGTGCAATTGCATTTGTGCAATCACCTGTTTTTTGTATTTTTTTTCCTCTTTTTTTTTTTTCCTATTAAATGGTATTCATCTCAACCCAAAATTTTGCTCAACTCAAAAGTTTTCCTTTTTTCCCCCCAGTTCTCTTTTCTTTCCTACTGTGGGGGAAGCAAGCGAAAGGCTGTGTGGTGCTTGTCTGCCTGACAGGTTAAGCCACAACAGTCCTTTTTAGCGCCCAATGTGGGGCACGAAGGGTTGAGATAACAACAGATCTGACCGGTGTGTGTTAGAACAAATTTTTTTATAATTTGTTGTAAGTGTTACATTAATTTAATAGTTGCTGGTCACAACATTGATTTATTTGCTCTCAAAGTTTATTTATTTGCTCGCAATGTTCTTTTATGTAATGCTGGCTTGCTGTTTCTCACTTCTGAGGACTGTCTTAAGGTTGGTTTTGGTTTCCTCAGTTTGTATGTAATATTCAATAAGTTACACTGGCCATGAGCCTAATCTTATATTTGTATTCAGCACTGCTGTCATCCTTGTACTTTGGGAACTATTTTATGGAAATTATTAATAAGTACACTTTTTACCTTTTCTCCACAGGGAGTCAATCTGTGGAGGACACCTTCCCCTTCTCTTCTCCTCCAGGCTAGTTTCAACGGCTCTTCAAAACTTTAAATATCCTCAGGATGTTCAAACAAGCATATTCCTATTGCTATATCTCTTGAACGTGTTTCAGGTTTTGTCTAGGGTTAAACAACTATTTAAGAATGCCACCCAGAGGTCTGTCCTGAAGCAGGAAAGCTGAGTGGCAGGGAACGTGTGAGGATATGCACGGCACAAGAACAGCGCTACAGTGCTTTGGAACTTCACCCCTGAACAAATGCAGAACACTGAAAAACTGGTAAAAACTTTGTTGTTGCCCTGGCAAATCCAAAGAGACACAAATCACTGCAACGTGCTGGGGCTTGGCCTATGCCTACCAAGCCACACTCAACACTAATCCAGCTCCCACCAGAGATGCTGCGGCTAATTCAACCCCAGTAACAGACACTGCAGCTAATCCATCTCCAGCAACAGACACTGTGGCTAATCTAACTTCTGCTACAAGCACTGCAGCTCCTCACACTCCCACCACAAACACTGTGGCTGAAGCAGAGAGCCAACCCACAATGGTATCAGCCACGCCTGTAGTCAAGGAGAAACAACGGCAGTGGAAGTCAGCTTATATGGTATGGGAAGAAGCAGCATCTCCTCGGAGATACCAGGAGGAAGAACTGGAAGAGGCAGGCTGCTCTGCAGCAGGACCATCACAAGAACAGGATGGGGTAGAGACAGAACTCATAAATGAGTCAGAAACCACCCGATCCTGATCCCTGAGAGAGCTGTGAGATATACAAAAGGATTTCAGCCCTCATCCAGGTGAGCACATTGTCACCTGGCCGCTCTGATGCTGTCGTAATGAGGCCAGTAGCCTGGAATTAGAGGACAGGGAAGCCAAGCAGCTGGGATCCCTCTCTAGGGAAGGAGGAATTAACAAAGTGATAGGAAAGGGGACAGAAGTCCTCAGCTTCTGGAGGCAACTCCTGTCAGGCATCAAGGAAAGGCATCCCTTCAAGGAAGATGCTGTATGTCACCCAGGTAAGTGGACCACCATGGAGAAAGATATCCAGTACCTGAGGTGCTGAATGTGATTTATAGTGACCTGGATAACAAGCAGGTAAACAAAGATCCGGACCAAGTCCAGTGCACGTGGTCAATGAGGCAGAAGTTTGTACAGAGTGCACCATCGCTGTGTGCCAGTGCATAGGCAATGACACCTGGAAAGATGGAGATGAACCAACAGTGGATGTAGTGGTCAGCCAACTCCAGCAAAATGAAGAAAATTTCTCTTCTTCTCCATGGGCCTGCATCTCAGTGGTGCAGAAACTGTACCAAGAGGTCCAGCAACTCAAAGAGAACATATCTTCCTTCCCATCTGTACAGACCAGTATCTCAGCTATTAGGAGCAAGCATTTGTCTACTCAAGAGAGAGGATATAGTGGGTACACACCACGTGCCACCCTGTGATTTTTTAACCTGTGTGATCACACAGAGGACATGAGGAAGCAGGATGGAAAATCTGCCTTGAAGCTAGAAGGGCAGATATGCGAGTTGTAAGAATAAAACAGTCACCAAAAGGAGTTCTTCCAGGAAAATTACTGCTCCAGTTTCTATTGGTCAGTCCCCCAGACGGAGTAGAAGGGCTGATCTTATGTCTGATCTAAATGGAGGGACTTCTGATTTGCACTTCAAAGAATTAAATAATGAACACTGCAGCCAGGACTAGAAGGGCCCTGCCTCCGGCCAGGTACTGGAAGGCTTTTGGCGTAGCTGCCTTGAATATGGAAAAGATTAAACAGCTGTCTACCTTGCCCGGACTCTCAGAGGACCCTTTTGTTGTGGGGTTGCTGAGGGTTGAAAAACAGCAGGTGCCAATCACAACCATAACAGTGCAACAGCAGCAATATCGCACCAAGAGTCCCTGATTCCCATCCATGAGCTGATTCGACACCTGGAGACCCAAAGAGTGATCAGGAAGACTTGTTCGTCCTTTAATAGTCCCATATGGCCAGTGAGGATGTCTAATGGTGAGTGGAGGCTAACACACTACCATGAACCCACCAAGGCAAGCAACGGTGGAAACAACCACCAGATGGCTGGAAACATATCCTGTGCCCCATGCCACTGCTCAAAACACTACCCTGAGCTTTGATAAGCAAGTCTTATGGTGACTTGGAGCCCCAAAAAGAATCAGAGAACGGGACTCCTTTCTGAAACAACTTCATAGACACCTGGGTCAAAGAGCATTGACTAGGTATATCAGATCCCCTATCATGCACCAGCCTTAGGGAAAAATGAATGATACAATGGACTGTTAAAGACCACACTTCAGTGCAATGGGCGCTGGGACATTCAAACATTGGGATACACATTTAGCAAAAGTCCCTTGGTTAGTTAACGCTAGAGATTCTGCCAGTTGAGCTGGCCCTGCCCAATCAAAACCCCTTATGTACTGTAGAAGGGGATAAAATTCCTGTAGTGTGTGTACAAAACATGCTGAGGAAGACCGTCTAGGTTATTCCTGCCTCAGGCAAAGGCAAGCCCATCTGTGGGATTGCTTTTGCTCAGGGACCTGGGTGCACTTGGTAGATAACGCAGAAGGATGGGGAAGTCCACTGTGTACCTCAAGGGAATTTGATTCTGCGTGAGAATAGCCCATGACTTGAATAGTATGATGCCAATTGCTATATAATGCTGTACATCACGTCAATAGTATTACAGTAAGAATCATCCAAACAAATGAAGAATGAATCTTGATGGAACCAGGCAAGTGAAGTGGTGATGGAGCCAGAGCTGGCTTCAGCATGCAACAATCCAACACCACGAACCATCTCTCCTGCCCTAAAGGATGGTTACAACGAACAGAGCCCAAAGTCATGTACTAAATGACCTCAATGGACATTTTAGATAGCCCATAGTCTAAGGAAATTATGTCTGTGTGTGTACATCAAAGGATGGGAAGGGTGGTGGTAATTAGAAGGGAGGACATAGTGGAAAGCAAGGGACCCGAGCATAATTTAAATGGTATGGAATAAAGGGTAGAATTTATCCTGGTTTTGCTGGGATAATTTCCTTCATGGTTGCTCATATGGTACTATGTTTTGGATCTGTAATGAAAAAGATGCTGACAAAACACTGACATTTTAGTTGTTGCTGAACAGTGTTTACACAGGATCAGTCACAGAACCACAGATTTTAGGGATTGGAAGGGACCTCGAAAGATCATCTAGTCCAATCCTCCTGCCGGAGCAGGAACACCTAGATCAGGTCACAGAGGAACACGTCCAGGCGGGTTTTGAAAGTCTCCAGAGAAGGAGACTCCACAACCCCCCTGGGCAGCCTGTCCCAGTGCTCTGTCACCCTCACCGTGAAGAAATTTCTTCTCATATTTTAAGTGGAACCTCCTATATTCCAGCTTGCACCCATTGCTCCTTCTCCTATCATTGGGTGTCACCGAGAAGAGCCTGGCTCCATCCTCCTGACACTCACCCTTTACATATTTATAAACATTAATAAGGTCACCCCTCAGTCTCCTCTTCTCCAAGCTAAAGAGACCCAGCTCCACCGGCCTTCTTGGCCACAAGGGCACAGTGCTGGCTCATGGTCATCCGGCTGTCCACCAGCACCCTCAGGTCCCTCTCCCCTTTGCTGCTCTCCAGCAGGGCAGTCCCCAACTTACACTGGTGTCTGGGGCTGTTCTTGCCCAGATGCAGGACTCTACACTTGCCCTTGTTATATTTCATTAAGTTTCTCCCTGCCCAACTCTCCAACCTGTCGAGGTCCCGCTGGATGGCAGCACAGCCTTCTGGCATGTCAGCCACTCCTCCCAGTTTTGTGTCATCAGTGATTGAATATATTGTCATTGATGAATATGTTGAGCAGTACTGGTCCCAGTACCGACCCTTGAGGGACTCCACTAGATACAGGCCTCCAGCTCGACTCCATCCCATTGACCACAACCCTCTGGCTTCTTCCCTTCAGCCAGTTCACAGTCCTCCTCACCACCCAATCGTCCAGATCACACTTCCTCAGTTTAGCTGCAGAAGGATGCTGTGGGAGATGGTGTCAAAAGCTTTACTGTAATCAGGATAGACCCTTCCATCATCTACCCACCTGGTTATGTCCTCATAAAAGGCCATCAGGTTGGCTAAGCATGACTTCCCCTTGTTGAAGCCATGTTGACTGCCCCTAATGACCCTCTTATCCTTGATATGAATCCTAGAATCAACGCCAAGGATAAGTTGTTCCATCATCTTTCCAGGGATGGAGGTGAGGCTAACCAGTCTATAGCTACCTGGGTCCTCCTTCTTGCCCTTTTTGAAGACTGGAGTGACATTTGCTTTCCTCCAGTCCTCAGTCTTTTGAGATTCTCAAGATGCCTGCTAGCAAGGAGGCTGGGGGTGTACAAGGAACTGGGAAGGAACACAACCAGGACAGCTGACCCAAACCAACCAAAGGGATATTCCATACTACACAACATCACGATCAACAATAAAAACAGGGGGAACTGGCAAGGGGAGCTACCATTCCTCAGGGACTGGCTGAGCATCAGTCGGCTGGTGGCGAACAATTGTATTGTACATCACCTGCTTTGTGTATTCTTTTCTTTTTTCCTTTTATTCTTCCTGTTTCTTTCCTATTATACTGTCTTCATCTCAATACCCAAGTTCTACTTTTTTTTCCCTAGTTCTCTCCCCCATCCAGCTGTGTGGTGGGCAAATGGAAGTGTGGTGCTTATCTGCTTGCTGGGTACAACCAGAACAGTTGGGAACTTAAAGAACTTTCAGACTACACGTGTCCCAGTGACATCCAGTAAAAACTTGACCTGCCCCCGGCAGGACCAGACCAACATTTGACCAGGACCAAGTCAACACTACAGAGCTTTCAATAACCCCTCCATCCAGATTTTAAAATAGCAAGCAATTTTAGAGGTGAAAGCTAGTTTCGACTTATCAGAGTTACCATGGAGTTATCCTGTTTTCCTGGTATTGAGCATGACATCATACATCATACTCATTCTTGCCCATGGCAGCGGGGTTGGAACTGGATGATCTTTAAGGTCCCTTCCAACCCGAGGCATTCTATAATTCTATGATTCTATGTCTTACAGTGGGTGTACTTAGGACATAGTAGTCCCTTGCTCTCCAGCAAGCCTTCCAACTCACTCTTTCATTAGCTTACTCAGAGAACTAGAACTCGGCATATCCCCTCCTCTCTCTCACCTCCTCCTGAGGGACAACAAAAGACCTCAGGCTCCTGCTCTGGGGTCTAACAGAGAAGCCAGAAAGGAGAAATGCCATCCTAGGACACCCTGGCCACACATGTATGACTGACCTGTTGTCCCCCCAGAGACCACCGTGATATGTTAGCTGGAAGGAATACTTTCTCACAAAAACCCAAAAAAACCTTTCATCCAGAAATGCTCTTTCTTGGCCTGTTTTCCTGCAATACAGCAGTTTTTGCAGTCGTGTTCTCAATGTATGTGTATAGAGCCATCTGTCTGCAATCAGACCCTGCCAGCATATTTCAACCAGCTTTGACAAGATATATGTCTCCATAATAGTGGTCTCTAGTAGTAAAACCTTCACATCTGAGAAGCAAAGTATCCAGCAGCAGGGGGACTTGGAAAGCTAGAATTTCACAGAATCACAGAACTGAAGGGGTTGGAAGGGACCTTGAAAGATCTTCGGGTCCAACGCCCCTGCCAAAGCAGGTTCCTTAGAGCAGGCTGCCCAGGTAGGCGTCCAGATGGGCCTTGAATATCTCCAGAGAAGGAGACTCCATAACCTCCCTGGGCAGCCTGTCCCAGTGCTCCGTCACCCTCACTGTCAAGAAGTTCTTTCGCATGTTGGTGTGGAACTTCCTGTGCTCTATCTTGTGGCCATTACTCCTTGTCCTGTCCCCACAAACCACTGGAAAGAGCTTGGCCAAATCCCTCTGTCTCCCACACCTCAGGTATTTATACATATTGATGAGATCCCCTCTCAGTCTTCTTTTCTCCAGGCTGAACAGACCCAAGTCTCTCAGCCTTTCTTCATAGGGAAGATGCTCTAGGCCCCGTATCATCTTTGTGGCCCTCCGCTGGACTCTTTCCAGGAGATCCCTGTCTTTTTTGTAGCGGGGAGCCCAGAACTGGACACAGTACTCCAGGTGAGGCCTGAGCAGGGCAGAGTAAAGGGGAGGATCATCTGCCTTGACCTGCTGGCCACGCTCCTTTTAATGCACGCCAGGATCCCAGTGGCCTTCTTGACCACCAGGGCACACTGCTGGCTCACGGCCAACCTGTCGTCCACCAGGACCCCCAGGTCCTTCTCCGCAGAGCTCCTCTCCAGCAGGTCATCTCCCAGCCTGTACTGATACACGCGCTTGTTCCTTCCCAGGTGCAGGACTCTACGCTTGCTCTTATTAAACCTCATTTGGTTTCTTCCTGCCCATCTCTCCAGCCGGTCCAGGTCTCGCTGAATGGCAGCACAGCCTTCTGGCGTGTCGGCCACTCCTCCCAGCTTTGTGTCATTGGCGTACTTGCTGAGGGCAGACACAATTCCCTCATCAAAGTCGTCGATGAAGATGTTGAACAAGATCGGACCCAGCACCAACCCCTGGGGAACGCCGCTAGTCACAGGTCTCCAGCCAGACTCTGTGCCGCCGATCACCACCCTCTGAGCTCAGCCAGTCAGCCAGTTCTCAACCCACTCCTTACTGTCCACTCCTCTGTCCCACACTTTCTCAGCTTTGCTATCAGGATGCCATGGGAGACAGTATCAAAATCCTTGCTAAAGTCAAGGTAGATGACATCCACTGCTCTCCCCCCATCTACCAGCTGGTGATGCCATCATAGAAGGCAATGAGGTTGGTCGAGCACGACTTCCCCTTGCTGAATCCATGCTGACTACTCCTCATAACATTCTTCTCTTCCAATTGCTTGGAGATGACATCCAGAACAAGCTGTTCCAACACCTTTCCAGGGACAGAGGTGAGACTGACTGGCCTGTAGTTTCCCGGATCCTCCTTCTTGCCCTTCTTAAGACTGGAGTGACATTGGCTATCCTCCAGTCTTCAGGCACCTCTCCTGTTCTCCAGGACCTTTCAAAGATGATAGAGAGTGGTTCGGCGATCACCTCTGCCAACTCCCTTAGCACATGTGGATGCATCCCATCGGAACCCATGGATTTGTGTGTGTTGAGCCCACTCAGACACTCCCAAAGCACTCTCTCGTCAACCAGGGGGGAGCCCTCCATTTCCCAGACCCTTTCTCCTCCCACCAGGGTTGAGGAGTCTCAGGGGGGAGTCCCTGAAGCAAAGACTGAAGCAAAGAAAGCATTCAGTATCTCCGCCTTCTCGGCGTCTCCCGTTACCAGGACACCCCCCTCGTTCAGTGAGGGACCCGCATTATCCCTAGTCTTCCTTTTACTGTTTACATACTTAAAAAAACCCTTCTTATTATCTTTCATCTCTTTTGCAAGCCTCATCTCTAGGTGGGCTTTAGCCTTCCTCGTCGCGTCCCTGCAGGCCCTGACAATACTTCTATACTCCGCCCAAGAGGACAGGCCCTTTTTCCACATTTCATAGACCTTCCTCTTCCTTTTGATCTTATCAATGAGCTCCTTGCTCATCCACGCAGGTTTCCTGCCCCCCCTTCCCCGATTTCCTACTCTTAGGGTTGCACCGATCCTGAGCTTGGAAGAAGTGCTGTTCCAATTTCTATTGTTGCTACACACAAGAGGCTCCAACTCTGCCATGGCCTCACACCCTACCTCTCACAAACCCATGACAAAGCCAGGGGATTATCTGTTGGCAGACAGGAAAGCTAAGCTCTGTGCAACAGGCCATAAAGGAGCAGGGAGAAGAGCAGTTTTCAGCTCAAGGATGTGCTACAGCCCCAGCAATCAGCACTTTATAAAGCACAGTGCAGTCAAAATTTATATATCTCTTCATCACAAAATTGGCTTAAAATAGCTATATCTAAAACAATATAACATGTTTACTGGTTTTGTAGCTTCTGAGAATTTAAAACATTATTTCTGCACTGGTGTGCTCTGGGGGCTGCCTGCCTGGAAAGCAGCTTTACAGGAAAGGGCCTCGTGGTCCTGGTGGACACCATGGTGACCATGAGCCATGAGCATACCCCTGCCACAAGGACAGCTGAGGGGATCCTGGGCTGCATTACGAGCACCACGGCAGGTCAGGGGAGGTGCTCCTTCCCCTCTGCTCAGCACTGGCGAGGCCACAGCTGGAGCACTGGATCCAGTTCTGGGCTCCACAACACAGGACAGACATGGAGCTACTGGACAGAGCCCAGGCTGAGACATGGACACTTAATGACCTCCAGTGGCAAAACTGAGCCTTTAAGAAAAAGCAACACCTGGGATCATGCTAAAACTACAGATGGTGTTACAAAGCACTGCAGACAGTGAGCTGGGAGCTGATTTCCTGGAATTTCCTCTGTCTTCAGGCATTGCCCAGAGCAGGCATTGTAAGAGACTAATGGCACTGTAATAGTATTTGCACCATATAAACACAGGAGAACGCTCAGCAGCACCCTTCACACAGCCAGGCAGTCCAGTGGATAAAGGCAAACATACACACCTCTTCCCTTCCAAATTTGACTGCTTTAAACCCATGAGTCAATCAATCCTCTGGAGGTACATCAGGGCCCCCAGACCCCTTAAGTTTTTGCTGCAGCAAAGGGCGAGGGTTGGAGTGGACTGAGGCTGTCTCCATTGCTTTTCTCTGTGCTGTGGCTTTTACCTACAGCTCAAAACAGGGTGAAATGTTCTTCAGGGTGATGAGAGGCTGTTTTCTGTATTGCACATTTCAAGTTACTGAATGGATGCTGTGAACACAGAGATGGGAGGGAGAAGGGCAAGAGAGCATCAAGTGGCCGTTCGCTTCAGGTACAGTCAGAGTTAACAACGCAGAAACACTTGGAACTTCTCTCCTGGTGGCTGTGTCACCTGCCATCCCAGCAGTGTCACTGTCACTGGGACCTGCTCCTGGGCCTGTGGATGGCTCAGACACACACCTGGGAAGAATAAGCAGTTATCATAGAATCATAGAATATCCCGAGTTGGAAGGGACCCATAAGGATCATCAAGTCCAACTCCTGGCACCGCACAGGTCTACCCAGAAGTTTAGACCATGTGACTAAGTGCACAGTCCAATTGCTTCTTAAATTCAGACAGGCTTGGTGCAGTGACTACTTCCCTGGGAGCCTGTTCCAGTGTGCAACCACCCTCTTGGTGAAGAACCTCTTCCTGATGTCCAGCCTAAACTTCCCCCGCCTCAGCTTAACACCGTTCCCGTGAGTCCTATCACTGGTGATAACGGAGAATAGGTCACCTGCCTCTCCACTCCCCTTCACGAGGAAGCTGTAGACTGCAATGAGGTCGCCCCTCAGCCTCCTCTTCTCCAGGCTGAACAGGCCAAGCCTCAGCCGCTCCTCATATGTCTTCCCCTCTAGGCCCTTCACCATCTTCGTCGCCCTCCTCTGGACACTCTCCAACAGTTTTACATCCTTTTTGTACTGTGGTGCCCAGCGCTGCACACAGTACTCGAGGTGAGGCCGCACCAGCACAGAGCAGAGTGGGACAATCACTTCCCTCGACCAGCTAGCAATGCCGTGCTTGATGCACCCCAGGATACGGTTGGCCCTCCTGGCTGCCAGGGCACACTGCTGGCTCATATTCAACTTGCTGTCAACCACAACCCCCAGATCCCTCTCTGCGGGGCTGCTCTCCAGCGTCTTGTTGCCCAGTCTGTACGTATAGCCAGGGTTGCCCCGTCCCAGGTGCAGGACCCGGCACTTGCTTTTGTTAAACCTCATGCGGTTGGTGATCGCCCAGCTCTCCAATCTGTCCAGATCTCTCTGCAAGGCCTTTTGACCCTCATCCAAGTCCACAACTCCTCCAAGTTTGGTGTCATCAGCAAATTTGCTCAAAACACCTTCTAGTCCTACATGCAAATCATTTATAAAAACATTGAAGAGGACTGGCCCTAAAATGGAGCCTTGAGGGACCCCACTGGTGACCATCCGCCAGCCAGATGTGGCCCCATTTACCACAACCCTTTGAGCCCTGCCCATCAGCCAATTGCTCACCCATCACATGATGTTTTTGTTAAGTTGTATGCTGGACATTTTGTCCAGTAGGATCCTATGGGAAACCGTGTCAAAAGCTTTGCTGAAGTCCAAAAAGATCCCATCAGCTGGTTTCCCTTGATCGACTCGATGGGTGATCTTATCATAAAAGGAAATCAAATTTGTTAGGCAGGACCTACCCCCCTTGAACCCATGTTGGCTGGGAAGTGATCTAATATGCCATGCTGGGGCTACTAAAGACCTTGCCAGCCAACTCTGCCTCCAAGCACTGCTCAGAACATTCCAGCATGCTATTGTCTACAGCTTGGCTTTTGAAATTTATACTCTAATGCTGCTGAGGTGCTCCCTGTTTGGCCAGACACTGTGCTCCGGTGAAATCCACAGCAGGCAGACTCAGGCATGGCTGATCACCCTGCTTGGGGGAGCACAGCTCACACTGGAGCAGTGCCAGTTCCCCACCTTCTCACCCAGGCCAAGTTAAAACTATCACCTCTCTCTGCTTATTCTGCCCTCACTCACCAGCCCTAAAAAGGCTCAAGGTAACATCATCCAGGCTCAATGCTAAGACCAGAAGGCAGCCTGAAACTCAGGCAGCCAACATCTGGGTGCCGATCCCCACAGAAGTTCAAGTTACACTTATGAGCAGCCAAAAGCATCCAAAGAGGACTAAGATATGATCCCAAAACTTTTTAAAATGTCCAGTCTTCTATCTCCTTTTATAACTAATACAGAAATACATTCAGAGTCTGCCCTAGACCACCTACACCATCCCCTCCGTAGCCCAAGCTGGTTGTTGCACAGCCCCCTAGGCTGGACTAATGCCATGCTGCAGCCACTTTCAAGGACTGTAGCGGTGTCATCCTCAGGTGCCAGGACAGCATGTTTTCATGCACCGCCGAAAAATGCCAGAAGGAACGTTGCCAAGCATCTACCATGTAAGGGACTTCCAACCTCCATGCAGCCCAAAGAGAATTTCTTGGGAAAGCCAAGAAAGAGCAGTCTTGTGCCCTGTCTCTGCCTCAGCTGGAGTTCCTGGACGCTGCAGGAGTTCCACATGGGAGAAACACCCCTTGGTCACTCCTGGGCACATGTGGGGGTTTTACTCAGCTGGACAGCTGAGCTCCACCACAGCCGCTCTCTCACTCTATCCGCCCCCCCCAGAGGGAAAGGGAGAGAAAAAATGAAAAGTATTGAAGGACTGAGATAAAGACAGGAAAATCATTCAACAATTTTTGTCACAGGCAACGCAGACTCAACATAAGGGAGATTAATGCAATTTATTATCTATTACTAACAAGCTAGAGCAGTAAGAAACTAAAAACAAACTAAAAACACCTTCCCCCATCCACCTTTTTCCACCTCCTTCCCCCCGAGCAGTGCAGGGAAATGGGGGCTATGGTCAGCCCATGACATTTCGTCTCCGGCACTCCTTCTCGGTCACTCGCTGCCCCTGCTCCAGCTTGGGGTCCCTCTCACGGGATGCCGTCCTTCCCGAACTGAGCCTGTGGGGGCTGACCACAGGCAGCAGCTCTTTAAGAACTGCTCCCACACGGCTCCGTACCACAGGGTCCATCCCCCAGGAGCAAACTGCTCCAGCACAGGTCCCCCACGGGCAGCAGCTCCGGCCTGGGGCCTGCTCCTGCGGGGGCTGCAGCCTCCTCCAGGCCACATCCACCTGCTCCACCGGGGGCTCCTCCACGGGCTGCAGCATGGAGATCTGCTCCGTGTGGGACCCATGGGCTGCAGGGGGACAGCCTGCTCCACCAGGGGCCTCTCCACAGGCTGCAGGGCAACTGCTGCTGCATGCCTGGAGCACCTCCTGCTGCACTGACCTTGGGGTCTGCAGGGCTGTTTCTCACTCCTCGCTCTCCCAGTTGCTGTTGCCCAGCAGGTTTTTTCCTACTTTCTTAAATCTGCTCTCACAGAGGCACAAACAACATCGCTTAATGGCTCGGCTCTGGCCAGTGGTGGGTCCCTTTGGAGCCAGCTGGAACTGGCCCTTATCTAACATGAGGCAGCTTCTGGATTCTTCTCACAGAAGCCACCCCTGCAGCCCCCCGCTACCACAACCTTGCCACATAAACCCCATACAACATGGTGAGAGCCCTGTCTCACACCACACAAACCCTGTTTGCTCTCCCTAGCAGTCAGCAAAGGGTGGAATGAAAGGGGTTATCCTGTTCTCCCAAGAAGCCACCCTGGCAGCAGACCAGTCTGCGCACCGTGATCTACAGCCAGCCAGTACAGAACTTCCTCCAGAAGAGACACACATCCGCACACGCTTTTTTGTTTTTCTTTTTTTTTTTGGTTAGATACGCCCCCCATTGTTTGGCATAGTGTTATGCATAAAGAAAAATTTCTGTGTTGCACAGACATGACACAGTCCTAAAACGATCCCAACAGCCCCTCTCCCCATATCCGCTCTGCAGGGCCCGGGACTCCCGCTGACGCCGAGCAGCGGCCCCACGGCTCGGGCGCAGCCCCGCACGCAGGGACGGGGCCCGGGGCCGACTCAGCCGCCCCCTTCCCGCCGCGTCCCGGCCGGCACGGGCAGTGAGGGCCGCCCCGGCTTCCCTCTCTCCCGCCCACCGGCAGGCCGAGCCGCAGAGCCCGTGCCGGGCCCCGTGAGGCCTCGGTGCGGCCTCAGCCGCCGCGCAACGCGCAGGGCCCAGCCCGGGGCTCCTCGGCCGCGTAGTCACGGCTCTCCTTTCAGGACGTGAAAATGGCGGAGTTCTCCCCCCCCCTCCGCGGGGAGCGCCGGGGCCGCCTCGCCTGCAGGGGGCGGCGCGCAGCGAGGGCGCCACGGCCAGGAGCTGCCCCTGCAGCCGGCGGCCGCCAGGGCCCGGCCCCGCGCCCTGCCCTGCCCTGCCCCGGGACAGCGCGGCCAGCACAGCGCAGGGGCCCGGCGGGGGCGGGCCGCCTCTCCCGGCGAGGCTCGGGCAGGGCCTCCGGGCGCGCCTGCCCCGCTGCCCTTGGGGAGACCGAACCGCAAGGCTACCGCGCTGCTAGTCCTGCCTTTCGGGGAGAAAGAAAAAAATAAAACACGGAAAGGCAGAACCCCAGCGAGCCCGCCGCAGCGGCGAGCCCGGGCTGGCAGGGGCGGGGAGGCGCTGGCCGCAGCCTCCGTCCGCCGCGGGCCCGGGCCCGGCAGTGCCCCCGCCGCGCCGCTTACCTGCACGGCGGCGCCCGGCGGCCCGCACCGCACCGCACCGCACCGGGCGGCCCGGCCAGGGCGGTGCTCGCGGGGCCGCGCCGAGCCGCGCCGGAGCCGCACGGGCCGGGAGCGGGCTGCGCAGATGCGGGTGACAGCCGTGCCGCCCCGCCGCTGCCGGGCTCCTCGGCGCCCGCACGGCCCGAGGGCAGCGGAGCCCCGCGCCGGGAGGGGCGCTGGGCGGCTCGGGCCGGCCGCGTGCGTGAGTGTGAGTGTGTGCACGGGGGGGGGGGGGGGGGGGCGGTAATTGGGCAGGTTGAGAATGCATGCACTTAATGAATGCCGTCGCCATGGTAACCCGTGTATTCTTCAACGCTGCAGTGTCAATTTTTAATCCGACCGCATGATTTTGGGGAGCTGCCTGGCCGCGCACGGCGGGTCGCCACGGCAACGCGCAGCCCGGGCAGCCCCGACGCGGCCGCGGTGCGGAAGGGGCCGCGAGGCTCCCCGGGAGCCGCCCGCTGCCCGCGGTGCCCTCCTCCGGGCCGCGCCACCGCCACCCTGCCCGGCCCAGCTCCGCCGGGCGCTGCGCCGCGTCCCGCAGGCACGGAGCGGGCGGCGGGGCCCGGCCGGCGAGGCCCGGGAGCGGGGCGCGGCCTTGGAGCAGCGGCGAGCTCCGGGGCTCCCCGGCCCTCCGGGCACCGCCGGTGCCCAGCATAGAGCACAGGTGGGACCCGGCACCAGCAGTGACCGCCAAGGACCAGTCAGCCCAGCCGAGGCAACGGCTGCCAGCACGCGGGCAGCAAAACAGCCGTGGGGTGGGAGCGAAGGCCAGTGCTGACCAGCACAGAGCTCCAGGAAGGGGAGCACACCCGCTCGAGTGCAGCTCTTGGTGCCGGTTCTGGGCAAAGCAGAGAAATGCTGCACGCCGCTCAGCAGCAAAACAGCGCCTCTGCTTACACCCAAGCCCTGGAGAGCTGGTGTGGACAAGGCATGGCAGCTTTGATTGCTGTTAGAGGGAACAACCCCACTCAGGAACTCTGATAAACTGTGGTGGGAACGGTAAATCCAGCTCTGCCACGTTGTCTTGCCTCCACCCCTTTTCATAGCAGAAGCAGGTAGTCATGAAGCACTTTGTTCCCACAATACTGAGAAGTCGGGCTGAGCTTGAGGGCCCCAGCATCTCCCATCCTTGCCTTGCATTGGGGTTTTGAGGTGGCTTAAACATGATTTTCACCCTTTTTCAAAAATTAAGCTTGAAATTGGGCTACATCAGGCAGGAGGCATGAAAGATGGCAGCTCCTCTAAGTCATTAATGTTAACCTAACTCCCCTGGAGAGCAATCAAACTCCATCGCTGATGGTAACATATCTACATCTTACCTAGCAGTTAAGAGACCTCCAAGATCAAACTAGTTCCTGAGGCCTTATCTGAAGTAGGCAGGCGTGTGCTGCCCCAGTGGAGAGCGAGGAGGACCTCCTTAGCACTCATTCCACAGGCACAAAGAATAACTACAAAATATTAACATGAAATCTCCAAAGATCTCTAGGAAGTGAGGAAATGTAGGACTTGCTGTTGCTCAGTGCTGAGCAGTGCTTAGTAAGTGCTGGTCAAAAAACAGTACAGTTTGTCTGTCTACCCTGTAGAATCTCATGGGTACAAAAAATGTGCCTTTTGGACATACAGTGTTTGTCCTGCTTATCCACAGAAGGTTGGAGCTAAAGAAACCAAGACCAGAAGCAGAACAAGAAGTGCAAAAAGGTGTACAGCTGTTGAAAACAGCACTTGATACACGTTGGACAGGCTGGGAGAGGCAACTTTCTGTACACCCCTCAGGCCACATCCTGCCATATGAAATCCGGGGTAACTGGTATTTCTGCTTGCTTTGGGGAGAGCAGGAGCAAGCTCTTTGTGTCTAATGTAACTGCCACTTTCAGTAGTCAGTGCCTACCAAGAGACATACATACAAGACATAAATCCTAATGCATTCCTGCTGTGCGGGATGGCAGTACCCTGCAGGTGGCTGTGCCTGCCACTCCTCACCTTCAGTCATATCTCACACTCATTTGACCCAACAGCCTGACTGAGACCTTGCAAAACATGAGGCAACATAAGAGTTTGAACTACAAACTGGCACGCATAGCTTCTGTTTTATTAATTCACTGGGCAAGTCACTTTGGTTCTGTTCCTCAGTTTCACTGTCTCTAGAGGGTTTTCATAAACTGATAACTATGAAAAATTCTGCTTATAGTTGTCAGACGTAATAGGTGACACCCAAATTATGGCAAATGGTGGATTACACTTTCAGCTCATAGAGCAACAATTATTAATCATCAGAGAATAGACCAAGACAAGGTAACTAAGAGGCACTTTTAAAATATTTTATGCTGTCTTCCCAGTTACTGGCAGCATTTACTCTAGGCTGAGTGGCATGCCTCTACCAGGCAGCTCAGCAGAACAGGATTTGCAATCCCAGGGCAGCCGTTGCACACTGCCCCTCAAGCTAATTGCACAATGTAACTGTTGTGCCACTACGATCACGAAAGACTGTATGCAGCATTATTTTCTTCTCATGTTGATGCTGAGCAGTGATGCTGACACTGAGCAGAATAAGGAACACAAATGCTGCACAGGGGAAAGGTTTTGCACTTTACCCATTTCTAGGAGCAACATTTCTCTTGACTAGCAGATAAATCAGGTGCAGTTGTACATTGTGATTACACCAAGCAGATGAGACGTGATCTATTTCACACCTACTTACCTAACAGCATTAATATTTACTACTCATATACACAACATAATCTGTTCCAGGAGCTGCACAGACCATTTATTTGCCAAATTCCACCTACACCTCCATCCACATGAGAGCACAAGCTGCATCTTCCAGTCACCTCCAACGCTGGCTTCACCTCCTTGATTTTCAGTATTTTGGACTGAAATCACTGAACTGTGGCCCTGTTTAATCAAAACATTCGAGCAAAACTTAAGGTTTTGCTTTTAAAACAAGTCAAAATACTCCTTTTTTAAAATGTGCATTAGAGATTTCTAAATCAAAGCAGGTCACGCTGCAGGAGCAAATTTCTGTGAACAAGAGGATGTAGCCCTGTAGACAATCACCCAGGATCATCTCCAAAACTATGAACCATTGTACATACCTTCCAAAACATGTGCTAGTTGTAGACATCTTCCTATTGCCACTACTCTTCCAGCAGTATAGATTATACCAATTGCTGTAATCTGTTCCCTTGCATGCAGGTTACTGCAGCTGTGTTTATTTAGTTAAGCAACTTAGACATTTCATTGAAAGATGTTGCTAAAAGGAATTAAGCTCAAATCTCACAAAGCCAGGTAAAATGAAACAACTGAAACTTCTTCAACATCTGCATACACGTTTAGCAAAAATAATAGCGTAAAGAAGCTTTGAGAGTTAAGAGCCCACATTGCACTATTCAAGTCTACCTAAACACAAAACAAAACTTGTGGAAAAAGGGTGGATCGCATTAATGCTTCCAAAGCTACAGGTCACTCATGACAAGCATTCTGACTCATCACCTACATAAACACTTTCCTACTGTCTGCCAGAGTTTGAGACACAGCGAAGGTGTGAGGCATTTGCACCATCTACCTTTAAGGCAGATATTTAACATCATGGAAATAACTAATTTATGGAATTTGCAATTGTGTCAAACACCAAAATGTAGGAAGAGACATGTTTTTCAAAAACAGGAACAGGTTTGAAACAGACTCCAAATACCGCCACAGAGGTTCTAAACTTGACTTTTTTTTTTAATGGTACAGCATTGATTTCTCCTTCAAAAACTGCTGACACTAACATTTAAAAATCAATCCTTCAATTCATGTTTGATGACAATGCGTATTTTTTCAAGAACAAATTTATATTGCATTAGTTAGGACACCTAATACATAAGCACATCCCCCTGTCCTGGTTTCACCTGGGATAGTTACTTTCTTCCTAGTAGCACGTACTGTGTTGTGTTTTGGGTTTAAGATGAGAATAATGCTGATAACACAATGATGTTTTAGTTGTTGCAGAGCTTCTGTTTAGTCAAGGACTTCTAAGCTTATTGTACTGCCCCATGAGTGAGGAGGCTGGGGGTGCACAAGAAGACGGGAGATGACAGAACCAGGACAACTGACCCCAACTGGCCGAAGGGACATTCCATGCCATATGGCATCATGCAGGACAGTAAAAACTCAGGGGGGTTGGCTTGCAGTTAAGGGTTAAAATTGAGCTATGAGCAACACCAGATGGTTTTGCCATCACCTACTGCTGCTACTGCAGGCTGATGGAAAGCACACGCTACAGCCCCACAATACGGCTATGCATGCAAGTCTTCTGTGATCTTTTTTTGCTCTTCTATGAAGTTTAAGACATTATTCATGCAAACTACACTTTTGTAACATCTAAAAGAGATCTCAGAAATAGTCGTACTTGTGAACACACCTGACACCAGATTGTCTTCCACTGCCACAAACAAGTGACACTAGCAGAGCTAAAGGGATTGTTTTTTTTTTGTTGTTGTTTGTTTTTTGTTGTTTGTTTGTTAGGGGTTTTTGTGGATTCTTAAGGTTATAGAAGGCCTAGCACTTAACTGCACTGGCTCAGTATCTGGCACTATTGAAATCCTACTAGCCTGCCACAGGAAAAAATCCAGAAGGATGCAGGTGATACCAAGGAATTCCTGTTTCATTAGTGTGGTACAAGGCCATTTATCTTTGTATAGTAACCACGGGAGACATCACACATTGTTCCAGTAATAGTTAAATAGAACTTCAACATTTAAAGGAGTTATAGGCAGGTTGGTTAAATCCAATCTAGGCCCTTCCTCCAAGTATTCACGAATAAAGATGACTCCAAACAATCATTGTCCTAACAATCTTACTTTAAAAAGCTAATATAGTTGGTAAAAGCCATCACTAACTAATGCACTGTTATGAGAGATGCTAACTGCTACTATAAGGCCAATACAAACTCACACTGGGAACTGGTCGTAGAAACCAACTGTCATTAATATCTACAGGCACATGCAAGAAACTAATTATTTTCTTGTTTTATTACAAATTTATTGAAAACATACATAGCTTCTAAGCTACTGATCTCCAAGCTCACAATTCCTGTTTTGAGGAGCATGCGTTTTACCAAAAGATAATTAAAGGGCAGCAATCCTCCATGAAATCTAACCTACTCCCCCTTTTTTTTTAAACCAACATGCTTTTGTGTCAGTAAGTTTCAGGGAGGTATATTTCCACACACGTAGCACAGAATCATCTGACTTCTGTTAAAAGTCCCCACTAAAACCCCCACTGTTGAAGCCCAAAGCAGAGAAAGTACAACCTGCAATGATCAGAACTTACAGCACGTAAGTTTGCTAGCCATTCCGCTAAAGTATACCTTAACTAAAACCTCATTTCTTTAAAAAAAAAAAAAAAAATCACTTTTATCACTAACCCTAGTAGCCTGCTCTCATTCCAGATGCAGAAAATAAACTTTGATACCAAACACTCTTCAGAACTGTGGATCTAGTTATAACAGAAATATCTGCAAAACTCCATGTAGGAAAGCTCGGCACAGCAGCTCAAACAGTGCAGATTTTTTCCATGCTTGGGTGTCCTGGTTTGAGTTAAGATAGAGTTAATTTTCCTCCTAGTAGCTGGTAGGGTGCTATGTTTTGGATTAGAATGAGAAGAGTGCTGATAACGTGCTGCTGTTTTAATTGCTGCAGAGCAGCGCTTACACTAAGCCAAGGACTTTCCAGCTTCTCGCTCTGCCCTGCCAGCGGGCAGGCTGGGGCTGCAGCAGGAGCTGGGAGGGGACAGACCCAGGACAGCTGACCCAAACTGGCCAAAGGGGTATTCCGTACCATATGGGGTCACGCTGAACAATATACAGGGGTGGCTAGCTGGGGTGGGGGGCCAGCTGCTCGGGAATAGGCTGGGCATCAGTCAGCAGGTGGTGAGCAATTGCATTGTGCATCACTTGTTTCGTACACAGTAGTAGTAGTAGTACTATTATCATTATTATTTTCCTGTCTTAATAAACTGTCTTCATCTCAACTCACAGGCTTCACTTTCCCATTTCTCTCCCCCATCCCAGAGAGGGAGGGGGGGGAGGGTGAGCAAACAGCTGTGTGGTATTGAGCTGCTGACTGGGTTAAACCACAGCATTGGGGTAGATACAACACTGAAAGTGTGCAATACAGAAGTAATCCAATCTTCTGCCAACATAAGCCTTGAAATGACTTCAGTTCATGTTTCACTAGGAATGTGTGCTTATGAAGCAGAACAAGCTTCACTCATCTTTAGATCCCTTCTTCTACTAGAACAAATACTAGTATGTAACAGGCAAAAGCTGAAGCTGTGATAAGGAAATAGCAAGAAGTGTTTAGCTAATACAGCAACTCCTGGCAAGTTGGCATCAAGTCACATTTGAATGCAGCTCCTAGTACATGATCCAATTTATCTCAACAGGTGTCTAAAAATCCTGGTAACTCAGAGATGCTTTCACATTCAGTCACACTTTAAGGACAATGAAAAACTAATGAATTTTCTAATGAATAACTGTCTGGTTGACTAGCTCATCTCAAGCACAAAACCAACTTTATTTCAAGAATTCCCAAGTCTCCTGCTAAAACAAAGTAGTTACTCCAGTAAAAGAGGTAAGTAGGATAAATTGTTATTTCCCCAGCATTCTCCCAGAAGTCCATAACACTGTAATAAACACAACAGCTTGAGTCACCAATTTAATTTTATACAAGTCAAACTACACATTGTATAAAGAGTACAAGGCAGTTCTAATGTTTCCTATTGCATGTTACAAAAATCAATTTAGCTATAAAGGGGAATTTTTGGGATGAGTTCTATTCCACAATTTAAGTGAATTGGCAACTGTGGTTTAGCAAAGCCTTTGTTAAGACTAGAACTCTAGCTCGAAGAGATTACACTTCCAGTAAAGTTCAGATTCACACACAATAGGATTGTAGTTCTATTCTGAAGCAAAATGTTAACATAAATGAGTCAAAAGGGAGGGAAGACAGCTTTATTTAGCTAGTTTTCATATCCAATAGATATTTTGAGCTGACAAACCATACAACATACTAGTGACTTGGACCACATCCAAGAGACATTAGTGTCTGACAACTGTCACTTGATAGTCAAGCAAAAAAAATGTCAGAGCACTTTCATTCTTTTACGTTTCAAAAGTATGACTTGCAGCAATACTGTATGACACAGGTTACAGAGTACCTTTATTACCTTTAATACAGTCACAGTATCGGGGGGGGAATGTTCTTTTGGCAAGTTAAGATGCAACACAAATGCTCCAACTTGAGTTTATTGCTGGTCTAAGGTTTTCCTAGTAATGTTAACAGTTTATAGTTTTGCAGCCTGCTCCCACAAATTAAGATAAGCTAGAGAATTATCTGACCTGCTCAGCAAGGCAATCCTACCTTTGGTAGCAAGCTGTAAACCTATGAAGCCAATGATATTCAGTTCTAAAACCACGAAAAAATGAAAAAAATGATACTTTCAAAAAAGCCCAGATTTAAGCTTGTTATATTCATTTTTTAATATAAAAACCACTTTACACTTAAGAGTAGTTAAGTTACTCCTGTGGAAATGTTATAAAATCAAAGTTTTAGCTGAATTTCTAAAAAAAAAAAAGGGGGGGGGGCTTTTCCTGCTTTGTACCACCATCTGATCTTGTAATTTCAAATTTAGGATACAAATTAAACCTTTATGCCTCATTACTTAGTTCTTAGGCCATCTGCTCCTGCAATAGAAAAAAACTTCTGAAGTACTAACGTAACACTAATGGCCTGACAAGTAGGAAAAATGTTCCATAATAGTGTGCAATTTAAGAGGAGAGTTCTAGTCTTAATCTCTTGAACTAGATCTTGATCGTGAGCGAGACTTTGAACGAGATCTGGAACGGGACCTCGATGCAGCTCTTTTGGGTGGTGACTCTGAACGAGCCTTGGTAGATGGCTGCTGCTGTGGAGAATTGGAACGAGACCTACTCCTTGACCTGGATTTAGACTTAGCATCTCCTTTACCATTTTCTTTGGGAGATCGAGACCTGGACCTGGACCTGGACCGAGACTTCTCAGACTTCTCCTTGGATCTGCTGTGAGAGCGCGAACCCCTGTCAGACTTGGGTTTCGATTTGCTCTTTGATCTAGACTTCCTGCTTTTAGATCTGGAACGCGAGCGGTCTTTGCTTCGTGACCTGGATTTAGATCTTTTGAAAAGAAAGACAGTTACTCTACATGAACTGAAGTACACTTATATTATAGCTGTTGTAAATAGTTATCAGTTAATAAGCAGCAACTCCTGTACTAACACAAATCAATGTATCGCTTACCTGGAACGACTTTTAGAGACACTACGGGACCTGCTGCGGCTGCTCCTACTCCTACGACTTCTGCTTCTAGATCGTCTTCTAGATCGTGACCTAGAAACATTTAACGTTAACATTTAACATCCCTTATTCTTTGTCTGGTGTACCCTGCTATGCCATCTAACACAGAAAAACTATTAAAGAACTTGTCAGTAATACACCCACATCAAGACATACCACTAATCCACCCAGACTCAATATACTGTCAGCCAATTACATCTGATGTTTCACACAAAAAATTCTCAACACCAGCTTTGCCATATCACATAAAATAATTCCTTCCACATTTCTCAGGAATTGCCCTATTCCTAGAATATCAATTGAAGGTAATTACTGTAGGCCAGCCTACATATACCCATTCTCAAGTTTAACTGGTCTTGATATAGAGAGTAACACGTCCCAAAAGTTACCTTGACCTGCTGCCAGAGTAAGATCGCCTATGGCTTGACCGTGGCTTGTCTTCAACCAGCCTGATTTTCCTTCCGTTTATCTCTGTGCCATCCAGTTTGTCCAGGGCACGCTTCATGTCCGAGTACGATCGGAACTCAATTACTCCTTCATTTGTACGTTCTTTGTGAGCATCTGCATAGGTTACCTCCCCAGCTTGCCTCATGAAAATCCTTGAGAGTAGATGAAAAGTTACACAACCACTCCATATACTTGTACTCTGCAACTACATTAGCTTAAGATGAGTCTGAGCAGATGTAAAAAGCATTGTGTGCATTCACGTGCACATTCATACTTCTCAATTACTTCTACTTAAATCAAAATGAACAATTACATTAAAAGGAAGTTATTGGTTCCTGCTAATCACAACATGCTCTATTATAGAACATTAATACATACTTTCAAATCCTGCCAACTACAGCGACTGGAAAGGTTTTCAACAATCAGTCTGTACTCTGTACGAACAGGCGGTCCATATTTATCTCTTCCAGATTGTCTCCGACTGCTATATCCGCCACCACCCCCACCTTTATTGTGCAAAGAAATAAAGTTAGATTGTCTTCTAGCATGAAGAAAACTAAAATGTTCTGAAAAAGTTAGTTAAACAGTTATATTTACTGGAGTAGGACTTTATTTCTCTATGCCTCCAATAAACTTTCAATTTTGCCATAATCTATATTAATGGCAAATCAAACAGACTAAAATCCTACAAGTCTGTCCTCCTAAGATCTGTTAGAGAGTGACTGCTCCTTATTAGATTTCACCTTGCTAAGTTTTATTTTACAGAACATTGTAAAATATAAAACTTAACTGATTACATGCATTTCTACATTTTACAAAAACGTTTACTAGTTACACTAAGTACTTACATCACAGCATGAGGTTTTTGGTGGTGGTTTGGCCACAAAACACGCAAGGTAACAGTCACCTAGTTCAGTTTAACCAGTTTTGTCTTAACCCTTGGAATCCTCACCATCACCCTGCGTCTAATGGCAAAAGGCTGCTGTCGTCATGGCTTCCGGTAAGGTCAGCCAAAGGGTCATAGGGCAAGGGTCACACAATGTATGGAAAAGCCATGGCCATCAGGAAAGGCAGTCATCTTAGCCTCAGTGGACACAGCCTCAGCCCCACTGGTCACTTTTAAATTGAAACATCAAGGACTTGTTAAAAAGTTTGAAATTGAACATGCAACAATTTTAAACAACATACATTTGATTTAAAAAAAAAATACAGATTCCCACCCCCCCCAACACAAAGAGTCTAGAGATTACTGAAAGTGAGCCATAGTACTTTAATTACAGTACCAGGCCAGTTAAGTTAAATATAGCTCAGCTCCTCAAGAAATTACACAAGTTAGCTGAGCACAGAAACGTTTACAATATCCCCCACTTAAGACAGTAATTTCTTGCTTGAAATCCTCCCCCACCCATTACATGAAATTTTACAACTGACTGCTTCTACCCCAACTATGCAATGGTATTTATTCATAAACATTAGTGATGGAACATCACTGATTTATCTAAATGCTCCAAAGAACGTTGGAGCCTTTAAATAGCAGAGCATATAGTTTCTAAATAACAAGAAACCCTTTCTAGAAGGGGCCACAATTTTGCAGCCAGAATTGTTTCACGTATTTGCATTTGTAGATTTCTTAAGGGGGTACCTGAGTGCAATGCTGGTGCCAGGAAGAACATCTATTAACACTATGTCTACAGACAGCTCGCTCCCAGCGATGCACCAGGTATCCCCTGCTCCCATACTTGCAGAGATAGTGCCAACCCACCCCCAGAGCCCCAAGGGACTCGGTCCCATCCAATCTATCACCCCAGGCTCTGCCCTGCCAACACAGCCGAGCTGCCTCCCCTTGCCTCCAGTCCCTTGCCCGAAGCAGCCCTGTAACCAAGCAGAAAGACGGGCCCATACTCACTGCGACTACTGTAGCTGTATCCATCCCTGTCGCGGCGGGGGCCGCGGGCGTGCTCCACGATCACGCGCTCCCCGCACAGATCCTTGCCGTTCAGCTCATAAACGGCATCGTCGGCGTCTCGGGAGTCCTCAAACTCCACGAAGCCGTAACTGGGGGGAGAAGGCACGGGCCCGTCAGCCACAAGCCCAGCCCCGCAAGCACCGACGCGCGGCGGGGTGGGGACGACGCGCCCGACGGCCCCGCCTGGCTCCTCGCCGCCCGCCCCCCGGCCGCTCCCCGGGGGCAGAGGCTGGCAGCGCGAGCCGCGCCGGGACAATGGGGGCCGGCCCCGCCGCAGCGCCCTCGCTCCCCCCCGCGCCGCCGCCATTTTGAGTCGGGCGCCACGCGGCAGCGCGGCCGCGAGAGCCGCCGACAACATGGCGGGGGGGGGGGGGGGGGGGGGGGGGGGGGGGGGGGGGGGGGGGAGCTGCCAGGCGCGGCCTGCCCGGCCCTGCCGGAGAAGGCGACGCGCGGTACCGGGCCCGAGGCGTTCGCCCGCCGGCTCCCGGCACGGCGCTCACCCGTTTTTGAGGTCGACCTCGAGCAGGCGGCCATAGCCGCTGAAGAAGCGCTGGATGTCCTTCTCCCGGACGTGGTAGCTCAGGCGGCCGATGTAAACGCGCGGCATGTCCGCAGCCGGAGGGGGAGGGAAGGGGAGAGGGGAGGGAAGGAGAAGAAGGAGGAGGAGGAGACGAACGCGAGGGAGAGGAGCGCGGGGAGAGGGTGCCCGGGGGCCCACGAGCACGCTCCGCCGCGGCCTGCTCCGCAGCACAATGGCGCCCGCTGCCCACGGCCGCTTTATAGAGGGGGGCGGGGCCGGCGCGGACGTTACGGCGAAGGCGGGGGGGGAAGGGAAACGCCACCGCGGACGTCATCACGCTCCCACGCACGGGCAGAAGCGAATGCGGGGGGAGGGGGGGAGAGCGGCGGACGGCGTGCCTACGCGCGTGCGCAGAGCTCGGGGCGCGCTCCGGCGGGGCGGCAGCTGGCGCTGCGCGCGCTCCCGGCTGTGGCGGGACCTGACCGAAGGTCTCGGCGACGCCACTTGGCGCACGCGCAGTGGTGTCCGCCGCGGGGCGAGGCCGGGGCCTTGTCCGCGCTCCTCCGAGCCGCGGGGCCCGGCAGCTGCCGCGCTGCGGGCCGGAGCCCGACGTCTGCGGGTTACCCGCGGCGTCCAGCTCACCAGCTCCGCCCGGTGCCCGGCCCGCTGGGGTGCTGGGAGGGGACGGGTGGGGGTGGGCGGCCTCGTGGGGCTGTGCTCAGCCCGTCTGGGAACAGTGCCCCGTGAGCTAGCCTGGGCTGGGCGCTCTAAACAAGCCCCTGGCATTGAAAAAAACTCCATTTCTGTAAGTAGTAGCAGGTCTCTAGTGGGCTGGGAAGCCCAGTGGCCTCTCTTCAGGTGCTTTCCAGACACAGTTTACTTGGGAGCCAGCCTTTATGTCAGATAAAAGTTAACAAGTTCCATGTCCTGATTTGCTTTGTTGTAAATAAGAAGCACCCTCCCAGTATATTAAAGCCACTGTTTTACTCTAATGGGCTTTTCACAGTAATATGACTACATAGTATATACTATGGTTTGTATATTTGATATAAATAGATAGAAGTGTTTTCTAATAAGTTTCTTTTATATTGTATACTATACAGGGGGAAAGAACACATTTACTTCTACTCCTGAATTTTCTCAGCTGCATGAAAAGCAGCTCATATTCACCTAATGCATTACCTAATGTAAATTATGAACATTAATGTCAGTAATATAACCCAACGAAGACGCCAAGATTGCCTTCAATTTTAAGGATGTTGCTCCACTCCATGAGTTAATCCTCAACAAAGCAATTACAGAGGTTGTGTTAAAGAAGTTGGGGAAATCTCTTACTCTTGTTTTTTCTCATTTAATAAAACCTTGATTCGTATAATAGAAGAGACAACAGGTGACCCCTTTCTCTCCATCATAATGGACAGTGCTGAGAAGGTTTTATTAGTTTACGGAATCTTCTCTGTCTGCCTTAGAAAGACGCTGATTATACACCAATTTACAAGCCTGATGTATTTTTTCTATACAATAAGCACCAGGAGATACTTTGACTTGTGAGTAAATTTAACCATTTACTCAACCAGGTTGTAGTGTTCATCAGCTCTGTGCTGGAAGTTTAAAAGGCTTTGCTTAATCCCACAGAGCACAGCACAGAGGGGAATGTCACAAGATACGCTGTACCTTGTGCTGAGCATACAATGAAAGATCTCCTGGCAGAGCTGATGGGTATTTCACACTCATGAGCTTTCACCTATTCCGTTTGCAGGAAAGTTCTGAAGCACCAATACTTTCTAAGTAACAAGACAGGAAAAGTATTTTAGCTGTATGTTGCTAAAATGCAATAGCGTTCATAAGCCTGTCCCATGAATAGCAATGCCATTGTGATGAGTTTTGTATACACAGAATGGAAGGTTTCTCTTACCAAAATTTTAAAATAAATTATAAATAAATAAATCATTTAATAAAGTCATTTGTGTCTTTGAGATAACTGCCGGTTATAATATGTGATCATTAAGGTCCTCTCTCCTCTACAGCTATATCCTATTATTTTCCACTCCTGTTCTCTAAGAGGATAATGATTCACTGACCCAAATTTCAAAAATATCAGATATGATTATTCATTTGAAATCTGTGCTGGCAACCACCATGTAGGACAGCTGCATTCTAACACTTGGTGGAAACAACCTGATTATGTATTTCTCGTTAAAATGTCCTGTGTTTGGTTTAAGATAATGTATAAGCCTGTACATAAGTTCAAGGATAAGGAAAGCTAAGCCTGTTCTTAAGGGCTTCCCTGCAAGTGGATGCTCTTCAAGATGAGAGCCTCAAAGGAACTGCCTTTTCCAAAAGGACTGCAGCTCTGTACTTTCCACACAGTCCATAAAACTTCTATCTCATAGGTGATGACACTCAATTTCAACATCTCTGCCTCTTAGTACAAGGAATTTCTTTCCCCTCTCCAACAGTAAAAATAAGTTCTTCACGACAAAAGTGTTATCCCTGCATCCTCTGATCTCTGAGACTTTCAGTTGAGGTTTATTTCACTGCTTTTTCTTGGGAGAATATTCCCAGACAGTGTCTCAGAAATGGAGAAAAAATAGTCTGTTCAGCTAAGGGCTGGAGCATAAATGGGTACAGATAGTTGTAGGTGTGGTCAGCCCATGACATTTCATCTCCGGCACTCCTTCTCGGTCACTCGCTGCCCCTGCTCCCATGTGGGGTCCCTCCCACAGGATGCCGTCCTTCCCGAACTGAGCCTGCGGGGGCTGACCACAGGCAGCAGCTCTTCAAGAACTGCTCCCACATGGCTTCGTACCACGGGTCCATCCCCCAGGAGCAAACTGCTCCAACCTGGGTCCCCCACAGGCAGCAGCTCCCCCCAGACCTCCTGCTCCTGCGGGGGCTTCTCTCCACGGGCTGCAGCTCCAGCCCGGGGCCTGCTCCTGCAGGGGCTCTCCATGGGCCGCAGCCTCCTCCAGGCCACATCCACCTGCTCCACCGGGGGCTCCTCCACGGGCTGCAGCGTGGAGATCTGCTCCGTGTGGGACCCATGGGCTGCAGGGGGACAGCCTGCTCCACCAGGGGCCTCTCCACAGGCCGCAGGGGAACTGCTGCTGTGTGCCTGGAGCACCTCCAGCCCTCCTGCTGCACTGACCTTGGGGTCTGCAGGGCTGTTTCTCACTCCTCTCACTCTCCCAGCTGCTGTTTAGCATCGTTTTTTTTTTTTTTTTTCCATTTCTTAAATATGCTGTCACAGGCGCAAACAACATCACTTATTGGCTCAGCTCTGGTCAGCAGCGGGGCCTTTATCTAACATGGGGCAGCTTCTGGATTCTTCTCACAGAAGTGGCCCCTATGGCCCCCTGCTACCAAAACCTTACCACGTAAACCCACTGCAACCAGTAAAGCACACATGCAGAACAGCACATGTGCTGAACCCATCCAGTGACAGAGGAATTGTGCAGTTATCTCCACATGCAACAGTGCCCTTTTTTCCAGAGAAGTATCAGTAGCCTATATGCACATATTCAATAACGATACAGAGGATGTGACTGTATGGGATACGAAGTCCCTTATTTTGTGGGATACTGATACAAGAGCATTGACTGGCACATCTTACAAGCCTCTGAGGGCCCCCATTATACACTCTGGGAGGACATCTTAAAGCTCTTTGCAGATGGCCACAGAGAGAGATTTGCTGAGGCCAATGGAAAGTGAGGGAGGAGTCATGCTAGGATCCTTGTAGCTTTGTTTCCTTATTTTGTTCCTATGCTTGAGGAAGGATAAAGGGTCTTCAGGGTTCCTCCTCACTGGGTGCTATGCCCTGTGTCCCCCTCCAGTGCGCTCTCAAGCCATTTTCAAATCCTTGATTCCCACACCTCTGCCCTTTTTGTCACTGGTTGTGGGACAATAATCAGTTGCCTGTTTTTCACGTTGTTTCTTTTTCCTCTAGCATGCTCCTATCTTACAAGGCATGATGGCTGGGTTATGACCAGACTGCTGCATAGTAAGAGAACAACAAAAATCGCTCTATTCCAGGGCCATTTAGAGAGCCATTTGACCAGCCTTGGCTGTGATTAAAGGTTTTATCTAATGCCTTCTCTTATGGTCTGTTGGTAACCCTGGGAGGCAAGGAGTGGCTGTAAAAGTGGTCACTGATGCAGTGACCAGAGATGAAACTTGCCTCTTATACAGGCCAGGAAGACTGGTGGACGTTGCTCAAAGGAGATGCAGATAGGATCCAATTACTTTCTTCTCCAGAGGGACATGTATTTCTGACCCCTGGGAACCCAGGATAAATGTCTCAAATGCATGAGTTTTGTGGCATGACCTACCAAATCATCTGTCTCTGCAGAACTGTAAGTCACAACTCTCTAGTTCAAACCTTTGGTGCTTTTTCCAGGGCACTTAAGACAAAACAGTCAACAGAGGAATGGAGGAAGATAAATATTACAGTCTTCACACCAATCCCAGAGTGACAGGTGGGAGGAGCATTATAAAAAGAAACTACAATTTATCTTTTTTCCTCCTAATCTCTTGATACAAAGGCTTGAAGTCTAATTATTCATAATCTGTGAGACACAAAGCAGAGCTCTGGTAACCTTTTCAGGGTCTTTTATTGTTAGTCCAATAAAAAGTATCACATGTAATTTGTCTGTCTTGTTGAGTACTAATATTTGGCTAGTGATTATTTCTTATAATCTGTTGTCAGCAGAGCCCTTAGTGTGAAATTGATGATCTTTCTCCAATCTTGCCAGCAGCAGGTACAGACATATGTGTGTGTCTCATGAAAACAGCATTAAATATGCATATCATTAATTTATTATGTATCAGTTATTTGCTGCAAGACTGGCATCTCAGGATGCTACAGCCAAGTGTCTGAAAGCATTTCTATGTGTTTCTGTTGCACTTCTCTCCCATCAACTATTCCCTGTCACATAGCTCTGTCAGAGAACCCAATTATGAACTCAGCGTGCTGCTCAAGAGGCAAAATGTGCAGGCTGTCAGGAATGCTTTTTTTTTTTTTCTTTTGTCATGTTTTTACATAGCTTCTTTGGGTGAATCCCATAGTCATTGGTACTGGAGGGCAAGTTTCGATTCACAAGCAAAATGTGATCTAATGCAGTTCTGGCCTTTGGCAAATGTACCCAGTACTGTGCTACCTGAGACCAAACATCCCATCATTGCTGGGTATTTCACTGCTGCCATGCCTGCAGTTTCATTTTGTGTGCAGGGAATGGAGGCTTAGGGAGGCTTAGGGTATGAGGTCTCCCAATAGCTGTCTGGCAGGCCCAGAGATGAAATAAAAAGCTGCTAAGGGCCCTCAGACCATCTTCCTTCTCTCACATGGCTCCTCTCCCCAGTTTCAGGAGCACAGCAGAGGATAATGTTATCTTCCTTAGAATGGGAGGAAGAAGGCAAACTGACAAAAGAAGTGCTATCTCAGAGATAGGACACTGCAAATTAACATGCTTTTAATGGATGATTTCCTATGGATTTTTAGTCCTCCAGATGCGTCAACCTGTTAAAATGTAAGAGCTCCAAAAGCTGTCATTATCCAGTCAGGGCACAAACTAGAAAATGTTTTGAAGTCAGCAAGAGAGCTGAGGCGCAAGAGGTGTTAACAGCTCCCAGGGGCTGTTGTTAAAGCAGCTCATTCATCTGCTGTGCCTTAGCAACTCCTTCAGAGCCATCCCTAGGTCAGACCCAGCCACCAACTAATGAGTGTCAGCCCGGGCTTTGAGCTTTGGAACAAAACTGGACCTCCTTATGCATACATACAGATCTGCAGGATGGACCATAACAGTTTCTGTGCATTAGTGGTTAGAATGTGACTTTTTATTCCCTGTTTTTGTTTGTTTGGTTGTTGGTTGGTTGGTTGATTGGTTTGGTTTGTTTCTTTTCAATGTGTTCTTGGGTGTCTTATATGCTCTGTGTGTACTCTCTGGACATAATCTTTGAAGTGCCTACTGGCTTTTGTGGCTTTTAGTCTCTTGCTTCCTGTTCTGCAAAAAGATTTCATTCCCCCATCTGCCCTTTATCTAAGCAGTATCCCCAGTAGCACTGTCCGATGTGATGTGTACTATTTGCATCTCCTACATGGTCATAGATTCCATCAAAAATCCCTGTCCAGGTGGATATCTGCTTGTCCCTGAGGAAGGTCACAGGAATATCATCTGTTCTTTGCCCAGACAAAGCACTAATTTTACTCTGAGACAAAATTTCTTGTATTATTCAATTTGGGGAGTATATCTAAAGTTCTGTCATTTCAGTTTGCCCCATATGTATGTGTGTGTAAGACTGATTGACCTATCTATATGAAAAGTGTAGATATAGCTGCCACATCGCTGTTTTAATAATGTCACAGAATGCATGTGAAATCTTTGGCTGAGCTTAGACCAAAAAATCCTCTGATTTGGGATCTCTCAAAGCCTGCATCCCCAACCTCTGAGACCTTACAAGAATATAAAAAGTGAGTGCTCAGTGAGGTAATAGTGATTTTTTTAATATGCCTCCTATTCAGCATCTGATGTCACTAGAAGAGCAGGGCAAGGATTCCCAGCTTGTTTTTCTTTCAGTGATTCTTCTGATGAAAATTTCACTTTTTGAACCTGTTGCCTCCAAGCAGAATAGGGCCTGGGGATGTTAGCACTGACTCCAGTCTGTCTGGCTGTAGAGATGATGAATGTCTGTCATTTTTTGAAATGTTGATGAAGTTATTTTTATTTCACTGGCATTTTGATTTTTTTTTTCCTGCCAGCCCTCATTACTGCCCTCCGCTGTGATTCACTGCCATGTTATTTAGCAATGGTACTGACTGCCCAGCAGAGGGGTGCAGAAACCAACATACAGACAGCAAACTCGCTCCCATTTCCCCCATTTTCCCATCCTGGTCTCTCTGATGGGCAGCTCCCACTGTCATGGCACAGGATGCCAGGCCCACTTGCAGCAGCGAGGCTTTGTGAGCCACAGCAGCCTCATGGCTGAGGACCATGGAGTCACAGGAGCTTGGGACACTTGTCAGCCAAGCCACACTGCTGGAGCCAGCGCTTCTGCCCTGAGCAGCTGTGGGACAGCATGGGGATGGCAGGGAAAGGGAGAAGGCAAGTATGGGAATGTGGTAGATGGGATGAGAAGAGGCCTGCCAAGCCATCCAGGATCTTGTGGTGCTGTGGCCCAGCACCACCAGCCTGCTCCAGGCACAGTGCTGTGAGCTGATTTTGCTGCCCTGCAGCAAGCAGTGCACAGAGATGACACCAGCCAGGTGTCTGCCAGCACAAGGGGTTTTTGACCAAGATCACAAGGTAAAGGAAACCACCAGTAAACCCCCTCTGCTGCTGCATGAGGTCAAGGCAGGTTGTTTTAGGGACTGATAGAGTTCCCAGTCTTTTCCAGGTGATGGTTGGAAAGGCAAATTGTCCTTGCCTGACCTGATCTTATGTACACCTGTATCACCAGCACAGAGCTGCAAGCCAGTACAGGGCCTAGCTTTATTTGCTTGGAGTGGTGGGGCTGGACACCTTCAAGAGCTACCAAAACATCCATCTCTGTCCACACCAGGGTAGGCCAGCAAGTTTGAGGCAGTGTGTGTGCATATCTCTTCAGGTGCTCTGGCTGTCTTTAGATACCATCAATAATTTGAGTGCGTCATGATTTGCCTGTGAGTGGTGGCTGTGCTTTGTTCTCCTCTTGCATCCTTTTTGTTCCAGCTTTTCAGTCACGCTTGGCTGTAGGTTGGTCTGCCTTTCAGACAGCTGTCCATTACGTGTGTTTTCCTGACAAGACACTTAGGGGCCTTCAAATTATGTCCAAATTTCCTTCTCTCCATCTGCTTTCCAGCCTCTGTCCATCTGCTCTCAGTTCATGTCAGTTCTGGCTGAAATGTGTTACCACAAGATGGCTCTTTGGAGGTGCCAGCATAAAGAGCCTGCTAGGGCACCCTGATAAGCGCTCACCTCTGCTGTGCCTGCTCCGTTCCCCTCGGCACTGCCAATGCTGCCTGCCAGCTCCATTGCAAGGCAGTAAAGGTGCTAGGAACGACTGTCACTGCCTGGTCACCATGCCACAGCCAGGGCCTGCCTGCACCCAGCTCCACCTGTCCCCATAGGCAGCCCCTATGCTGTCACCGTGTCCTTGTGCCTGTCCTTGTTCTGTTGTCACATCCCCTGCCAGCCCTGTGGAAGGCCTCGCAGCTGTTTATGTGCGGCTCCCCCACATCTCCATGTGTATGGCAGAGATAAGGAAGTGCTCTCAGGGAGAAGGGTGGGATAAGCCTGGCCTCGTGCAGGTGGGTGGGGATGGGGCTACAAACCACAAGTCTGGTTTGCGAATTGCCAAGTCCCTTTGCATATCATCCTGGGGATCTTTTAGCCTCTTGTCCAGATATTCTCCTTGCTTCCTGGTGTACTGCATTTTTTACTAGGAATGAAAAGCAGAAATTCTCTGGACTCAAGGAGCTGGGGCAAGTGGAGGGACCTCTTAGCACTGTGGAAGAGTTATTGACTCAAACTGACGTCACAGAAAATGCTCTTTGCATTTAGCATATTATCCACAGCTCTTTTTTTATTTCTTTTTAAGCCTCTGTAACTCCTGTGAATCCCTTCTTTGAATCCTTCTCTATGAAACTTATTTAGCATTAAAAATCCCACTCCTAACAGTATTAATAAAATCTAAAACTTTCTGGGCTGGAAGTTGAAAGAGATGGTCTCCCTGGAGAAGCAACCTGTCAGATCTCCTTCCAAACCAGAGGCTGGAAGTAGGGTTTGCAGCAGGGAGAAAGATGAATAGAAGTGTTTCTGGAAGGAAGTGGCGGGTTAAGGCTTGACAACAAAATACCTGACCTGCCAGTGCCGCTGGCATGGAGCTGGTGGCACACGGAGGTTGTGCCATGGATGCCCTTTGATCTGCCGTCACTTCCAGCAAGGCCAAACCTTGCTGGCCTGGTGGAGGTTCTTTTGGGATGCCGGCAGGGATTTCAGCTGGAGTACCATTATGAGGCCAAGCAGGAGAGTGGGGCTCTGCTCCCAGAGGCCCTGAAGAAGTATGGAAGAGCCCCAGTCTGGTGAGCAGAACAGAGATTTTGGGGAAGAGCAGACAAAAAACGAGGTGGTGGTGAATGAGGTTATGCCACCCTTCTAGTATAGGGCTGATGGGCCAACGGAGGCATCCCGATTCATGGGACCTGGGCTGATGATAAAATTTCTGTTTTTTAAAGAAAAAAAAATCTTTGTAACAATAGTTTTTGATTTGACTTGCCACAGATATTACTGAGTAGATGGTTTCTTTGTTTACTTCCATTTTGAAGGCATTCCAAATTTTTGTATAAAAAAAGGAAATGATCTTCATTTTGGACTTAATTTTACCTTAATTTTTGGACTTGCTGACAGACTTGTTAAGAATGGTTTAGTTTTCTCTGAGTACAAACCTAGGTAAAATATTACTTGGGAGTAATTTAATACAGTAAATCTTTTAATGGCGTTTTTCTTGCTTGGTTGGATTTGTGTGTGTGTGGTTTGTGGTTTGTTTGTTGTTTTGGTTTGGTTTGGTTTGGTTGTTTGTTTGTTTTCCAGTAAAACCTGAAATGCATCCATTGTTCCAGAAAAATAAAATCTGAGTTATCAACCATGCCTGTAAGCATTTGCCACATGGTATGAAGACATTGGAGTTGGCTGCTCTCCTGGTACCTTAGTGGTGCCTGCATACAGCCACACAGAGAGCTTAACCAACCTTCTCAAGGTCATTGGCAGCAGATCTGTGGGTTTCAGCTGAAACCAGGTGTGGGCCTGAGATCTTTCATGAGATGGCACAGAGGACCTTGAAAGGCTCTTGTTATCATCACGGTGATCTTGCCACCATGTTACATCTGTATATATCTTGCTACCATATCTGTAGTGATGTAGGTGATGTGCAGAGAATTCTGCACTGTCTCCAGCATCTGGTCCTGCTCCAACACAGAGCTATCATAAGCTGGGATGAGCCCTAGAGAAAGATGTCCCACAGTCATCTCAGTCAGGGTATTGCATTGATTGTCAACATGAGAGCCCTAGGAAAAGCCTGAACACCAGGGTCAGACACTCAACATTTTGAAAAAGTAGGTATGTTCAGTTATTCCCTGAACCACCAACCACTTCTGAAAACTTCTGGTCTTTGTTCAGTGTCCTTGGAAATGAAGCCGTGAGCCAGCTCATAAGAGATTTAGGTGCAATTTGGTCAGACAAATCTTTACGAGCGTTTAAGTTCTTTCAGCAAATCCAACCTCCCAGGATGCATTTAAATGTGCCTTAGTCATGCCTTTATGCAGCCCTAGCTTATAGTCTCTACATGTAAGAGCTACACAGGCAGGAACAGGGCTGTAAGTGGAAAAGGAGACTGCACAGGTTATGGTGAGAAGTTCTGGTATTAGAGCTGAAAACTTGTTAAGCCATTTGCAGGTACTGTAGGAGAGAGATGCTGTTTAGGCAGTGTAGGAACTGGAGTGAAATGGTTGCATTTCAGCCCTGCACTCAAACACTTGGACAGGGAGCACTGTGAAGGCAAGTCAGAAACTGGCCCAGACCCTGCATATCCCATGCCCTCTCTGGGATAAGATATTCCTGATAAGATATATCAGGGTTAGGATATATCTGGGATAAGATATATTTGGATAAAATATCCCTGATAAGATATATCAGGATAAAGGAGGAGTTTGCCTTGGTTGATGAAGACTGGGTTAAGGACCAATTAAGCAAACTGGACATCCATAAATCCATTGGTCCTGATGGAATGCACCTGCAGGTGCTGAGGGAGCTGGCAGAAGTCATTGCTAGGCCACTCTGCATCATCTTTGGTAAGTCATGGGCATCAGGAGAGGTGCCTGTGGACTGGAGGAAAGCAAATGTCACTCCAGTCTTCAAAAATGGCAAGAAGGAGGACCCGGGTAACTATAGACTGGTCAGCCTCACCTCCATCCCTGGAAAGGTGATGGAACAACTTATCCTTGGCGGTGATTCTAGGATTCATATCAAGGATAAGAGGGTCATTAGGGGCAGTCAACATGGCTTCAACAAGGGGAAGTCGTGCTTGACCAACCTGATAGCCTTTTATGAGGACATAACCAGGTGGGTAGATGATGGAAAGGCAGTGGACGTGGTGTATCTTGATTTCAATAAAGCCTTTGACACCATCTCCCACAGCATCCTTCTGCAGCTAAACTGAGGAAGTGTGATCTGGACGATCGGGTGGTGAGGAGGACTGTGAACTGGCTGAAGGGAAGAAGCCAGAGGGTTGTGGTCAATGGGATGGAGTCGAGCTGGAGGCCTGTATCTAGTGGAGTCCATCAGGGGTCGGTACTGGGACCAGTACTGTTCAATATATTCATTGATGACTTGGGTGAGGGAAAGGAGTGCGCTGTCAGCAAGTTTGCTGATGACACAAAACTGGGAGGAGTGGCTGACACGCCGGAAGGCTGTGCTGCCATCCAGCAGGATCTGGACAGGTTGGAGAGTTGGGCAGGGAGAAACTTAATGAAATATAACAAGGGCAAGTGTAGAGTCCTGCATCTGGGCAAGAACAGCCCCAGACACCAGTGTAAGTTGGGGACTGCCCTGCTGGAGAGCAGCAAAGGGGAGAGGGACCTGAGGGTGCTGGTGGACAGCCGGATGACCATGAGCCAGCACTGTGCCCTTGTGGCCAAGAAGGCCGGTGGAGCTGGGTCTCTTTAGCTTGGAGAAGAGGAGACTGAGGGGTGACCTTATTAATGTTTATAAATATGTAAAGGGTGAGTGTCAGGAGGATGGAGCCAGGCTCTTCTCGGTGACACCCAATGATAAGAGAAGGGACAATGGGTGCAAGCTGGAACATAGGAGGTTCTGCTTAAATATGAGATGAAAATTTTTCACATTGAGGGTGACAGAGCACTGGGACAGGCTGCCCGGGGGGGGTTGTGGAGTCTCCTTCTCTGGAGACTTTCAAAACCCGCCTGGACGTGTTCCTGTGTGACCTGATCGAGGTGTTCCTGCTCCGGCAGGAGGACTGGACTAGATGATCTTTCAAGGTCCCTTCCAAACCCTAAAATCTGTGATTCTGTGATTTTGTGATCCCTGAGGTGTATGTAAGGGTAAAATTCAGCCCAGAGGGTGACACTTTCATAAGCAAAATGCCTCACTCAGCAGTATGAAAAAGCAGTCAGCCTGTCTCGCATGCTATTACCAGTGACCTTTCCTTGCAGTTCTGTGCTCCTGTTTACCAATATGGAGACATCAGTACCTTCTAATAATGCTGGAAGTGATGGGAAGGGATGGGGAATAGATTGCTTGACCTGACACTGCCCCATTTGCAAGTATTTAGCCACCTCTTCTCAGTCCTCATGCAGACACAAAGGAACTGGGCCAGCAGCAAAATTTGTGCTGCTCCTAGCAAGCTAGAAAGGCTTCCTACTCACAGCAGCTCACTGCAGGAGTGGACCAGTCTGAGATAGGCACTAATGCAAAAGAAGTCAGCTTGCAGATGTGTCTGCAATTCCTCCAGGATCCCTGGGTGCCGGCAGCATGCTGGAAGACCAGGCATGGACTATAACTCTGCAGGCCCCAGTGCTATCCAAACACAGCATAAAAAAGATTTTTACTATGTGGTCTAAGTCGTAAAAAGCTGACAGTCAACGGGCAGACATGAGGTCTCTCCTTCTGGGAGAAGGCTGGTGACTGCAGTGCCCCAGCAATGGCTGAGCAGCGGTTCAGGCCCTGACCCACTCAGCACGTCCCACACCTGCTGTGTGGCTAAGCTTGGGTTCTCTAAACGCCTTAGGGCTTAGAAGGCTTAGAGAGCCTTAGAACAAAAGGCTTTCCCTGTCTGGGATCCAGTATGTTATATTAGACAGTTTGGGTGTAGTTATTCCATTCAAATAATTGTTGGCTGCTGAACTGGCCCTTTTTTTAAGCAGCTATTTTTTTTTTTCCTCTTTCTGTCCCACTACTTTCTCTTGAGATATCCTTGGCGCAGCAGCCATAGCCTTATCTCTAAAGCAATTTGCATTCCTTAGATTCTCCAAGAGCATCTCCCCAGGGCCCCAGCTGACAGTGAAGAGCATTGATTTCCCCAGGTGACCAAAACAAGCGTCAAGGTGGGAATAGCTCCAGCAGCCACATCTTCAGTACCAAACATTAGACCTGTTAGAGAAGCCAATGGTACCTCCATCTGGCTGCTGCTGACCCCAGAGCATCTCAAACTCTTTGAAGAGCTGGCAGCACATATTAGAGAAACATGTTTCTCCTTGGTCAAAAGAAAGCAAGGAAGGGTAATAGACACAAGAGGTGACAGTCTAGGAGTTCGCTTGCTCACAGTTAATGAATACCCAGGCTTCTGGCTTCCTGAGCATCTTTCCTACATCTTTGCCTCCTAAGGCTGCAGAGAACAGGTCTAGGATCCCTTCTTGTCCTGGGTGTGTCTCAGCCTCGCACTTTGGGCATCGATGGGATGAGGTTTAAAGCTTGGCCACAAAGCAGGTGTGGGATGTGCTGAGTGTGTCAGGGCCTGAAGAGGATCATCCATTGCTGGGGCACTACAGTCACCAGTCTTCTCCTTTGCCTTGCCCAAAACTGCTGTGCTCTTCCCAGAAGGGCTCAGGGGCTGGTTTGGGAACAGTTCCCCCACAGTGGGGAAAGAAGCACTCCTGCTCTCCTAAGTGGCTCCATCCCCAGCATGTGGAAAAAAGCTCATGGTATGCTTCAGGCACACTTACCCATGACAACTGGCTGCCAGAGTTCTTCACAAGCAAGAGAAGTAAGCATGCTCCCAGGCCATCATGGGATGAAGATGAGCCCAGTATGCCTCATATGCTCCCATGGGCTGCAGGGTGTTTCCCATTCCCTGAGCAGGTTGCACCCCAGTCCTGCCTGAGCTGTCACTTGCCTTTGTTCCCTGGACTGGCCACCAGCCCTCCCTGAGTGCTTGTGACTGAACAAAACCCCTGTCTGATTGAAATGGCTCAATAATGCTTACTATTTCGGGATAAAATGCTTACTATTTCGGGATACTCACGTAACACCTCAAAAGCCACCCTCGCTGCCTTGTGTGGGGCCTGGAGGTGCCTGAGTGCAGCACTGAGCAGCTCCCCACCACAGAGCTCCATGGGGTGAGAGCCTCTAGGGAAGGAAGATACCTGTGGTGGTAGTCCCCTGGGTCTACTGGAAGTAGTGGGATGCCTTTGCAGCCATACAGGTGTGTCAAGGAGAGAGGGGTGCTGTGGCAGGATGAGCTCCCAGGGGAACTGAGGGGAAGCATAACACAGCTCCTAACCTTCAGAAGTGTCAGTATCAATCCCCTCACACAGTGGCTACCAAAAAGAGAGAACAAGAAGAAGTAACTGAGTTGGCTGTGTTGTTATTTGACTGCAGTAAATTTTCCCCGTGTAGAGACAGCAGTCCAGCCTGTCCCATCCTATTGGTACATCCATTCCAGGCTTATCACAGTCCGGGGGTTTACCCTGGGTTCCTGGATGGGTCACTGGAGGCATCGACTTCTTTGAGAGTGATTAGGGATTAGTCATTCAGCAGCACTTGAGAAGACAGACAGACTATCATCTCGGAGCATCCTCAGGTCATAGAATCATAGACTCATAGAATGGTTTGGGTTGGAAGGGTTTTTAAAGCCCACCCAGCACCTCTCCTTGTTGGCTCCTCTGTCACTTGGAGAAGGAAGTTATCAATTGCAGGAACCTCCTGGATTGCCTATGTCCTGCTGTGCTGTCCCTCCAACAGATATTGGGGTGGTCCTCCATAAGGACCAGGGCTTGTGAACATGAAGCTGCTTCTGTCTATCTATAGAGGGCCTCATCTGCTTGGTCTGTGGTAGACTCCCACTATAGTGTCCCCTGTCCCTGCCCTGCCTCTATTCCTGACCTATAAGCTCTCAATAAGCTCCTCATCCATCCCCAGGTGGAGCTCCATGCACTCCATCTGCTCATCGACATAGAGGACAACACCCTATCAATCATCACCTCTGCCTGTCCTTCCTAAAGAGCCTGCGTCCTTCTATTCCAACACTTCAGTCATAAGAGCCATCCCACCGCATCTCCATAGTGCCAATGAGGTTATAGCCCTGCAGGTGTATGTACGCCTCTAACTCCTCTTGTTTATTTCTCATGCTGCGTGCATTTGCATAGAATCATTTAAGTTGGGCCTCCAATGAGGCTTTCTGGCTGGAATTCCTTTGTGCTGTTTTTCAGGTGCTCTTCTCTGGACCTGTGGTCCTTTTCCAGGCTCTGGGCATCTACTGCTGGCACTGGCATCAAACTGGGAGGAGTGGGATGGATTGAGGTTCCTCTTGCCCAGCAACTTTAGCCCTCTCTCACCAGCTTGGCAAGCCTGTGACCAAAGATGCTCTTCCCCTCTTCTGACAGATGGACTCCATCAGCTCCCAGCAGACCAGGTTTCTTAAAGTGAGTCCCATCGTTTGAGTAGCTGTCCTGGTTTCAGGTAGGACAGAGTTAATTTTCCTCCTAGTAGCTGGCAGGGTGTTATGTTTTGGATTAGGATGAGAAGAGCGCTGATAACATGCTGATGTTTTAATTGTTGTAGAGCAATGCTTACACCAAGCCAAGGACTTTTCAGCTTCTCGCTCTGTCCTGCTAGCGAGAAGGCTGGGGGTGCAGCAGGAGCTGGGAGGGGACAGACCCAGGACAGCTGACCCAAACTGGCCAAAGGGGTATTCCATACCATCTGACGTCATGCTGAACAATATATAGGGGTGGCTAGCTGGGGTGGGGGGGGCGGCTGCTCAGGGATAGGCTGGGCATCGGTCAACGGGTGGTGAGCAATTGCATTGTGCATCACTTATTTTGTACACATTATTACTATTATTATTATTATTATTATTATTATTGTTATTATTTTTCCTGTCTTAATAAACTGTCGTTATCTCAACTCACAGGCTTCACTTTCCCGTTTCTCTCCCCCATCCCGGAGAGGGAGGGGGGAGGGTGAGCGAACGGCTGTGTGGTGTTTGGCTGCCAGCCGGGCTAAACCACAACAGTAGCCAAAACCCTGGCTGTGCCACCAGTCCTGTGACCATCTGTTGATTCACCAGATTCAACTGGTCCTATCAATCCCCTTTCCTTTGACTGTGAGGACTGATGAAAAAATATCTGCACTCCACAGTCCATAACTGCTGCTCCCAGGGCTCTGTAATCCTTCTTGACGCTCCTCAGGCTGTTTCTGGCTGCATCATTGGTGCCCATGTGAAACAACAGCAGCAGATGTCAGTGGGCATCAGCAGCAGGACAGTCAGTGGACTGTAATAGACTTGGTAGTCTCTCGGTGACATCCCTGATACAAGCCTCCAGTAAGCAACACCCCTCTTTAGAGAGTACATCAATTCAGCAAATGGGTGCCTCTGTACCTCTGAGAAGAGAGTCACCTAATACTATCACCTGCCACCTTTTCTTAGTTGTGCTGGCTATTACATGGGGAGCAGATTGGCTGCCTTACTCAGCTCCAGTGTCTCTCCTAATTTGGCAGGTCTTTCCTTTTCAGTCTGCAGAGCAGTGAAGTGGTTCTGTAAGGGCACCTCATGCTGCAGGGGAAGTCTCCTCTTCCTGCTGGTGCCTGTTATTACAAGCTTCCATTATTCTGCATTATTGGCTCTCCTCCCTTCTGTGTGTACTTGTGGGGGAGTTTTTGGCTGTTTGGCCAGGGGCAGTGGGGCCACTGCAGGCTGCACTTGGAACCAGCTAACTTGTTCTCAGCCTTTCTGATACTGCACAGCTTTCCCACTGCCACCTGCAGCTCAGCCACCTGCTGCAAGAGATCCTCTCCTGGGCAGACCTTTTGCAGCTGTGGTGGTTTTACTGAGGTGGGCAGCCGAGTTCCACCACTGCTGCTCTCTCACTCCCCCTCCTCAAAGGGAAAGGGGGAGAAAATACGATGACAAGGGCTCAAGGGCTGAAAGAAGGGTGGGGAGATCGCTCAGCAATTATCGTCATGGGCAAAACAGACAAAGAGTAGGGAGATTAAAGAAATTTATTACCTATTAGTAACAAGCTAGAGAAGTGAGAAACAAAGAAAACAACTAAAAACACCTTCCCCCATCCATCCTTTTCCACTTCCTCCTCCTGAGCGGCGCAGGGGAACAGGGAATGGGGGCTGAGGTCAGTCCATAGTGCTTTGTCTCTGCCGCTCCTTCTCGGTCACTCTCTGCCCCTGCTCCCCGTGGGGTCCCTCCCACGGGATGCCGTCCTTCCCGAACTGAGCCTGCGGGGGCTGCCCACAGGCAGCAGCTCTTCAAGAACTGCTCCCACATGGCTCTGTACCATGGGGTTGATCTGTCAGGAGCAAACTGCTCCAACCTGGGTCCCCGAGTCCCCCACAGGCTGCAGCTCCCCTCAGACCCCCTGCTGCTGCGTGGGCTCTCCATGGGCCGCAGCCTCCTCCAGGCCACATCCACCAGCTCCACCGGGGGCTCCTCCACGGGCTGCAGCGTGGAGATCTGCTCCGTGTGGGACCCATGGGCTGCAGGGGGACAACCTGCTCCACCAGGGGCCTCTCCACAGGCCGCAGGCGAACTGCTGCTGCATGCCTGGAGCACCTCCTGCCTCCTGCTGCATGGAACTTGGGGTCTGCAGGGCTGTTTCTCACTCCTCTCACTCTCCCAGCTGCTGTTCCCCAGCAGTTTTTTTTTTCCCCTTTCATAAATATGCTGTCACAGAAGCACAAACAACATCGCTTATTGGCTTGGCTCTGGGCAGCACTACCAAAACCTTGCCACATAAACCCACTACAGCAGGCAGATCTGCTGCCTGTCCCTGCCCAAGGGGAAAGGTCTAGGCATGTCCAGCAGCCTGAAATCTTCACTTCATCCCCCAACTTCAGCAGCTCTGTCCAGGTGGGGGTATCAGCCACAGCTGGGGTAGATGGTACAGACCCCCAGCCAGAGCTGCAGCCTTTGCTCTTAAGCAGGTGCCCGCTATTCCCTATTAAGGGTCAGGCAGGAGGAATGTCCTTGACCAGTGCAGATGGTCACAGAATGGTGCTGGACGCTTGGCTATGTGTACTTGGAGTTGCCCACTCAGCCAGTGGGATGGCCTTCTCTGAAGATGTGCCCTCTTTGAGCACCCTCCAATGCACACTACCACACCACCTTCTGGTTGCCTCTCCTGTTTCCTGCGCTTCTGGCCACTAGCATGCCATTTTATTTTATTTTATTTTATTTTTTGATGAGCCATTTCTCATTGGAGTGAAACAAGAGGGCATGTCCCTGCTCAGAGTCATCTTTGCTTCTCATCCCTGGATCCATCTAAACCTGCTTCCTCAAATCTGTGTAGGACTTGATTCAAGGTACTGTTTCCACCAACCTCTCTCTAGCCAAGGGCAGCTCAACCGTTCTGCACATCAGACCTGAGTCTCAAGTGAGGTGTAAGTGAAGCTGGGAGCAGCCAAGTGGTACTCACTGTATTTCGGGTGGCTCTGCTGGTGTCCTGGAGCTGTGGGGCCAGCTGAAGGCATTCCACCAGTCTTCTTGTGAGAGACTGATTCAGAAGTTCAATCATCTCCTTATGTGAAGCCTCAGATAAACTCCAGTATATTACAAATGATTGTTATTTTTTTGAAGACCTACTGCTCAGAGCTTGCTGAGGCATAGAGCATGTCTGACATGGGACAAAATGGAATCTGGCCCAGAGGACCCAGAGTTATCATTGCTGCAGATGGTAAATGCCAGTTGTAGTGCCCAGCAGACAGGTGTTCATGGAGGCCCCCTGTTACTCTCTTCTTTTTCTCTCATCATATGAGCATCCATTGTCTTGGCACACAGAAAGAAGTGATGTTTTTGCTTCCTGCCTAGCAAAAAAGAGGAGGGTTTTCAGACTTGCTAGGTGAGGGTTGCTCAGTGTGGAGTGGGACATGGACTAGGTCTGGCGGGTCCTAAGCACGGTTCCACAGGGAGTCCCTGTATCACTGTGCCAGGATGCAGCACCTTCCAAATCCTGGGTTACAGTAGATCTCGTGGACGAGGGCGGAGATGAAAGGGGAAGCTCTGGCCCCAGTGCTGTTTTGGTGATTTGCATAATGTTGGGACTCTGCTGGGCCATTCTGCTTTGCTCAGCAGTTCAGGTGCTGATGCTACAAGTTGCTGGGTGCTTCCTACATCCAGCCAATGTCCTCTGGTCCTCATACACTGAGGGACTGGATGATAGTTTGTGCTCCAGCATCTACCTATTGGTTTTCTCTGATTCATGAAAAGTTGGCAAAAATGATCAAAGCAGACAGTCAAAACTCTATTTTTCCCTATGGATTATTGGTGGCAGAGTTTTTGATCACTTTCAAGGGAAGACCTAGTTAGTAAGTAACTGAATTAAGTAGTAGGTGCAATATATGAACTGACTTTTTGCTGCTTTTGTGCTGTCATGAAGATTATTCATACCAACGAAATAATGGTTTCCATAGCAACTAATGTACTTAGGAAGGGAAGAACTGGAGACACAAATAACAAAGACAAAGCCCAAATCTCTAACGCTAAGAGGCATATACAAACATAATAAACCACAGTGCAGTGCACTGGGATGGCTTCAGTATGTGCTTCCTCCGACACTATACAAGATGGCATATTGGGGTTGCCACAAGCAGAGGGGTATAGGGAAGAAATTGGACAGGGCAAAAGGCTGGCAGGATAGCAGGCTGTGTGACTTGGTGCAAGGGCCATAATATCTTCCAATGTGTTCAGGTGCTTGTTACTGCAGAATTTCTTGGTGAGCAACTGCCACAGCTCCCCTTAAAAGCATGGCAATTTTAAAGCTAGTTCAGTGCATGTAGAATCAGCAATGCACATGGAAGACACAAAGGAATTAAATCTTCCCTTCACCTCTGCTGTTGGGCCATACCTGACTTTATCTGGGTAAGTGATTCACCAGCTGTGTGCCTTATTCTGGCTGTAAATCCTGTTTCTGCAGCCCTGAAATGCAGTGATCCCATAAGCAAGAGGAAACTGCCTCAGCCTGGCAGCATCACCCTCTGAGTCGTTTACTGAATTACAGGGACTGCAGAGGAATGTGTCCATGAGCATCCCAGCTCTAACCTACAGACCCCAGCTTATCACCCTTGGACATTACTGCAGGTTGAAAATAGCTTTTATATCTCAGCCTGCCAAAGAGCCTTTTGGAGGCTATTAACTGCAAGAGTCTAAAGAACAGGTTGAATGAGCAGCCGTGAAGGCAGGCCTGGATATTGTCATCCTTTCTCAGTGCATGGGAGGGACACTGACTTCTAAGGAGTCCACATTCCAGTAACAGCCTGTTATACTGCCACTGCCCAAGGAGAAGTCCTTGTTTTCTGCACTACATTTCTGTCTTTGTGCTTAGAACAGAGTAATTCTCTGGCCAGGGAAGAGGATTTACTCATGAAGCAGTCCAACAAAAGGTCTTATTAGTTGTCAGCTCTTGCTTGAAATGCACAAGCCTAAAGTCTCAGCTCAGCAGGAGCCTAGAGTGCTGTGCCGGACTTAGTCCCAGCACTAGACTGTCACTGTGGAAAGAGACAAAGAAAATGAGAACTGGGCAGGCATGTTTGCCACCCCTTGGTACAAATGCAGAACAAGGCATAGAAGGATTGCAGGCTGGTTTTCCAAATCTCCCAGCATCACTCAGCACTTCCCTTGTAAGAATCCTGGTTCCACCTGATGTCAATGTGTATGGGAATCCCTGCTGGTTTGGCTGGACTAGGGTCAGATGAGGCCTGCACACATGAAACCAAGACTGATCTCAAATGACCTAAGTGCTGGAGTCCTACAAGTATCCTGTAACCAATATAACTAGGTCTATGTCCATCAGATAATCCTGCTCCACCATCCTCTGGTGGAAGAACCACCACAGGTTCTTCCAGGCTTTCTGTACCAGAGTCAAGAAGAGCACAGCAAAGATTTTATACTGGTTGGTTAATAAACCAGACAAGTCAGATAATTGTTTCCCTGAAGTCCTACAGCCACGCACTTTTGGTTAGGAAAACCACTGTGTGTTTTGGATTGTCTCGAACCTTGTGGCCAATGTGCTGGCTGAAGTGTGCGGGCAGTTTGATGGCAGGGGTTGCTTAGGGAAGAGATAAGGAAGGAGGCACTGTGCTGAATCTAAACGAGCAAAGGAGGACAGTTAAGACTGACAGTTCCCTTCTGGCTCTGGACCCTGAGCACTGTGAGCTGTGGACAAAAGGTCCTGCCAGGCAACAGACCCTGAGGCTTCAAAGGCTGTGACAGCCTTCTGAAATCTCTCTTGCAGTCTTTCTCTTTTGAGAAGCAGACTGTGTATGTACAACCTGGCAAGGAGGATGTCACCCCTGTTCTTTGTTCTTTTCTCCAGGAAAAAGGGCCTAAAAGTGCCATCACGACTCAGGGTCTGCAGTTTTCTTTTTCTTTTTCTTTCCCTTTTCCTTTCTCTCTCCTTTTCTCCCTCTGTTCCTTCCTTCCTTCCTTCCTGCAGTTCCCTTTCTGCATCTCCAGCATACCTAGGCATATGCTATTTAAAAAAAAAAACACACTTCCTGCATGCTCAAATGCTTTTGCCTATTGCAAATATCCCCTGAGGTCTTTTACATAAGTAAGTGATGGTTTGCTGAGACAGAAGAACATTTGCAAGAAATACAAGAAATAGCATTGCTCCTTCCTGAGGTAAACCCAAATCTCAGCTTTTTAGTCAGGAAGATGAAAGAGGGGCAAATTAAGATGCTCTTTTCCAACACAAACCAGAGTTCCGCCCTTTTCAATCCAGAAAGCACTACAGCAGCTTTCATGTAAAGCCAGTGACAGGCTCCACATGGTCCCAAAGGGACCATCACCCCACAAGAGCAGCATTCGTTGTGAGGAGGGGCCCTGTAAATAGCTCAGCAGAGGCTGTGACTCACCTTTGAACACAAGATGGTCCCCAAGAGGTACTTCCCTGCTTGAGGCAGGTAGGAGTATTCGGCTGGGTGTTTGTGTCTGTGTGCTTCAGACACCATGCAGACACTCCCACCTGGCCTCCAGCTGCAGTTATCCCATCTGCAGGCATTTGGTGCCCATCACAGCACCCTCCAGCACGGGGCTGATGCGGAGGCAGGAGACCCACCATCTCTGAGATGGAGACTGTGACCCAGCTGCCCCCCCACACACCATGGCCCTGCCCTTTTCTCCAGCCCCCAGCCTGTACCTGCCCAGCCCCGGGCCCTACAAGCTCACCTCATGCACCCCACCACAGCAGAGCCCCCCACACCCCGGCCTGACAAGAATCCCTGGGCTCCATCTTCACGGGGAGGCAGGGACGGGCCAGTCCGGTGAGCCCCATGGGGCAGTCCCAACCAGCGTCACAACCACTGGGAGGGTTTCCAAGGGCAATGCAGTGGGTTGGGGGCCTCTGGGAACTCCTTGCTGGCTGAGACTGCTGGGGATCTCCCACAGTGTTAACAAGCAGCTAAAGATCCAATGCTGTTGCCTCCGGCCTTTTATGCCAAATTGAATCCAGAGGATAGAAGAAGCTTGCCTGTGGCTGTCAATGCTGTTTCTCTGCTTGGGAAATGGCCCTGCAAGCTCTGGCACCTCTGGTGGCTCCTCTGCCACCATCTGGCTCTGCTATTCTCAGCCCTTTGTCTACAGTCCTTCCGATTTTCCTCTTGCTGCCTTCATGGTTCTGGATCTGCTGAGTTCCGTCTCCTTCTGCCCAGGAGGAGGACTGTGGTTGCACATGGAAGGATCAGGCCAATGTTCCTCATCCTTCCCCTGCACATCTGCAGGCCACACTGGGGTTTGTGTGAGAGCAGATGGCACCGAAGTGGCTGAGATCTCACCCTGGTTGTGTCCAGCTCTAGAGGTGAGCTTGGTGCACGGTCTCACAGAAGCGAGAGGCCTGCAGTGCTTCCCGGCTGTTGGTTATTGTTGAAGAGCATCTTGGCAGAGATACCATGGCAAAGTAGCAAGAGAGACAACACCTTTCCATCGGCCATCTTCCAGCCCGAGTACTGCAGCTGACAGTAAACCACCAGGCAAAGTGCTGAGCTGTGTCTGGAGTGTTAGAGGGACTCAGAGAGTACTGACCGCAGCCTGGCTGGCTGGAGGGAGAGCTCATGAGCCTATCTTAGTCTTCCCTCTCTAGGCCATCATGCAGAACACCTGCCTCCCACTGAGGGCAAACAGCACAGCACATGATTTGGGGGAAGACAAATGGTTCAGGCATGATTGTCCTCAGATTTTTTTCACCTTTGGCCACCTCAGAAGTATCTGGGCACAGAGCAGATAGGCCAGGATTTTCAGAAGCAGCCACTGATGCCAGGTACATGAACATTTCAGTGATCTGCTATGAGATGACACCTGTGAGACTCAGCAGGATGTGAAATATCTCCCTTCAGAAAACCTGAGCTGAGTGGGTGCTCCCAGGCTCCAACCCAAGGTCCCTCAGCTGGAGGTATCAGTGTCCTGTATGCTCCCCTGTCTCCTCTACAGGGTATTGCTGCTCTGAAATGGAGTTGATGGGATGAAAGCATCACTGCACCTCTGCTTCTTCTGAATGAGCTCCAGTGCCCTGGATAAATTTGCTTGTGTTGGTGACTGAAGCCAATGCAGTGAGGTGGGATTCTGCTGCCAGACAGGTGCTGGTCTGGCAGCCGCTTCTGGGGGTGCTGGAGACAGGCAGTGGGGTCAGTAGTGTTGTAGCCAGGGCACACCAGTGCGCATCTCCATGAGTCTGCCATTGCTGGCAGGGGCTGTAGGTAGAGCCTCAGTCCCTGATCTCCAGTTCTGACCATCAGGTGGCAGCAACAAGGCAATGTCATCATCGCAAGGCAGATGAATCAACGTCAACTCCAGCCAGAGTTAAATCCTAACTTTCCAAGCTGCCTCATAAGAGAGGTGAAGTCTTTGGTGACTTTGTACCTCTCGTTAAAGGCTTTGCTTGCCAGCTGGAGAGGAAACCTCACTTCTCTGTCAAGACAAGGGAAGCAGCAGACTCTTACGGTATATAAGAGTAATATTGTGTTTACACAAAACACAATGATACAGCCAATCGTTCGTGCATGGTGGGCTGGTAGTGATGGCTATAATATGCAGAAAGAGCTTATAGCTTATTGGAGTGGCTAACTGGACTGGTCTAACTAACTGGGCTAACTGGTCAGGATTTAATGAAGTGAAAACTTGGTGGTAAGTACAAACTTACCTACAGGAGTCAAATGCACCTGCTGGCAGAAGGGTCTCAGAGGCTGGGCCCTTCGCTGGCAGTGCTGGATGTGCCTTTTGGCCCCCCTGCGGGGGTGCCTGAGCAGCAAGTGCTGCAGCAGCGGGCACAGAGGCCTCCCAGCCACCCAGCGAAATCAGCAGCCTTGGAAGAACATCCACTGGTGGACACTGCCCATGTTTGCCACCACAATGAAGACTTCAAGGTTGAGTGATGCCATCATCCCAGATCTTGTGCTGCTGCTTTTACTACAGAAAGTCTTTAATCACCTCCTATCAAATTTCCCCTCACTGTTTCTAGGGAGTAGGACATTTTCAGGCAATTACTTTATTTTACAAAATTGTGGTGGCTTTATGAAAGGTGAGCTCATTGCTGCAGAGAAAAGGACTGCCTTGGACCAAGGTGCACTTTGGTATGACTGCAGCCACATGTCTAGGCTCTGTGTGGGGCTTTAGTGCTGGAGCTATGGAACGGGCAGGGTATGGTATGGCATGGCGTGATCATGGTATGTACTTTCTTGCACAAGGACACATCTCCCTGCAAGCCACCACCAGCAGCACCATGTTCCCAGGAGGCCAGTGTCTAGGCAGTTCACTTCCCAGCCCTGTAACATGTTGTTGCCTGAGTTTGGTCCTCCCAAAGCAGCCAGCTTGCCAGGGGCCTGCTGGATTCGCCCTGAAGCATGACCTGGTACCCCATACCCACAGGCCGTGCCCAGAAGCCACGCATGGCACTGGGCACAAGTCACGTCATTTCTCTGCCACGGGTGTAGGGGACCGGGGCTGTGCCATGGCCCCTGGGCAGAGTCTGTTCCTGCCACCTTGGTAGCCTCAGGTTTTGCCTTTGGTGTGGGGCCAAACCAGAGCTTGTCCTCTCTTGGTCAACTGGAGCACAAATCTGTGTTTCCAAAACCTGGTGAAAAAAGGCTTTTGGCTTTAATATCTCTCAGTGCCTCTGGATTTTATAGTAAGCTGGCAGTCTCTTGGCACTCTTCATGAAGCATGCCTAAGTCTAAGTGTGAGCAACCTCCAGCTGATAACCTAGGGCTCACTAAGACATCAGCTTATTGCCACGTCATTTCCATTTTCCTTAATTTCCTCATGTTGATTGTCTCTCCTTCCCCAGTCCCATCTGATAAGAGAAATAAATGTACAATTGATTCACATCCAGCACTCAGCGTTTCAGGAGAGGTCTCTCCAACCCTTTACTGAAAGTGGAAATAATCACATTTAAATGTTATGGCTGTATCTGGGGCTGGTTTGGACTTGGGCACAGGGATTTAGTGCACAGGGTAGGTTCCCAGCAGTAGAGCTCATAGCTACCCAGCAGTGTGAAGCCTTCCTGCACTCAGCTCCCCCCGTGGGCTCTGCCTGCTGCTCCAGGGCTGTGGGAGCCACATCCATGGGTGCAGCGCCCAAGTGGCATGTGCAAAGGCTGCAGTGAAATGCACTGCCACAGGGCTGTGCTTTAAGCACTACGAAATACCACCTTTTTCACAAGAATCTCCACTATCTCATTGCTCTCCTGATAGATGGCTGTCCAAACAGAGCTCAGGGCCTTTGGACAATAGTGAGTGTTCTTGTTCTCTTCAGCGTGGTCAGGTCAGGTCTTGCACAATGCCTCAGTGACAACGCAGACTTTACTTTGTCATGCACCATGCCCCTTTCCCCATGGCCTGACAGCTTGTACTTGATGCAAGGACCTCCTAGCTCCCGCTCTGCAGGTTAATTGTCCTCAGGTACAGAAATGTTAATTTGACTTTTTCCATCTTTTCTGACATTTGTCTCCATGCAGTACCTTAAGAGCACAGGATTCACTCTTCCAACACAAACCTTGAAGTTTTCCATGTAACCTGTTTTCTTCGTCCTGTTTCTCCACATCTTTTCTGCCCTGCTAGGAACATTTTTCTTTTTCCCCAGCTGTGCTCCAGGCTGACTGCCTATTTCAGAGACAGGCTCACCTTGCATGGGCCACCAAATAGCCTTAGTGTATGGATGAGACAAACTGCAGGGTTCGGGTTTGCATTTGGTTTCTCCATCCCTGCATACCCTTTACCTACAAAAGAACCTGATCTTGGCCCATCTTCCAGAGCTCCTGCAGCACTTATCTGCCAGGAAGGTCTGCTCTCAGAAGACTTTGTATGGCCTCTAGTCCTGCTGAGCATGTAAGCTGTGATTCAGGGACAAAGAAGAGGCAGAGGAAGTGCCATTTTTCCTGAGTTGGGGCTACACTCTAGGGTTGCTGGACTCAGTGGGTGAATGATTCTACTGCTCAGCAAGGCATTTCCCCCAGTCTGCCTGAGAAAAACAAACAAACAAACATGATTTTGATCCCTAGGGCTTCTCTAGAGTATTGCAGAGCTTCAATTCACCAGCATGCACAATGAGTGCCTGAGTAGCACTTGAGGAGCAACCAATTAGCTCAATATAATGAGTCTTAAATACTTGCTTGTCATCTCCCTCTTATAGCTGTTGCCTGTGTCTTTTTGCTCAGGCTTGTATTCAGGTTTCTATAGGCATTCAATCCCATTTCTTTGCTTGTGTGATTACTTACAATTCTTGTTTAAATTCTTCTCATTTTCACAGTGTAATTAGGAAGAGGAACGACCTTTGTTCTGTAGTTAAAAAGTAATTAATTATGCTTTTTGCTTCATGGTTGTTTTTTAATTAGGACTTTGTTGATGTCTTTTGTCCTTGGCAGAAAATAAGGGCTAGGGCATATATTGGCTGCAGCTGTGCTGCCCAGGGCTGAGAGGGGGGCTGCCTGGCCTGGCAGAATCCACAGAGGTGGCCACAGATGTTCCTGTTTGCACAGATGTTCCCCACCACATTCACATCCTCTGTCCATTGTAATCAGGGGCATTTCATCCGCCCTCAGCATTAAAGTAACTGGAAAAAGCTCTATACAAGTGGGGTTTTGCCTACTTTTCCTTGTTCAGGTCTGTAAGTATTCCCTGGCACTTTCCTACAGGACTGGGGCACCTACACCATCACTAGACAAGCCCTGTCCCTTCCTCATAGCTGTCATCAGCATGCCCCAGTTATCAAGCACCTGTCCTAGAGTGATGTGCATATGACACCAGCATGGCTGAGGATGGAGACCTGTGTAGGGGTGTGCACTGGTATTAAGCAGTTCCTGAGGACTGAGAAGATATGCTCTGAAATCTAATTGCTTCCAGAGTTGCTGGTTAGTGTGTAAGCAATAGCAACATACACATGGGGCTGAGGAGGAAACGAACACTTAAATTCCTCAGACCAAAATATGTGGAGTTGCCATGCCCTTTGCATTTCAGGCTGGAAAATCCTCTGTATCCCGTAAAAGAACATCTTCACATGAAGGATATATTTCAAATGAGGAGTAGTAAAAGGATCCCCACTTGTGGCTGGGATAATGCAGGTGGGTTGGTAAACTGGGGAGGAAATCACAAGCTTCAAAAAACAGGCTCAGGCACCATGGCAGAGCAATGCTGCGTGCCAGCCAGGCTCCTCTCTGTTTAGTTTTCAGGAAGGGTTGATGCAGAGAAGTGGGGCAAGTTGGTTGTTCTGAGAGGCACCTCTCTGGAAGGCATGTCGTAGGTATCTTTAAGTCCATGATTTTGCTTGAATTTACCTTTTTGTTCAGCATATGTGGACTCTGATGGCAAGGGGACAAACCTGGAGCTGAACTCCTGAGCAAGTGGCTAGGAAGGCACTGGTGGGGTTGGAGTGTGATGGAAGTACTGGCATGGCACGTGCCTGCAAGTTGTAGGCGCAGGTGGTTGATGGCAGTATGTTGGCTGGGATCAAGGCAGTGCAACAGCTCCATCCTGCATGTATACTCACGTGGTAGGCCATTCTGGTTTGCTGCCATACACATGGTACCCATCATCTCAGTGCAGGAAGATGGTGAGGCACGGCTGGATCAGGGGTACAAGCAGCCATGTGCTCCCAGAAGGAGGTAGGCTTGAGACAGTTCAGTTTGCAAGAGGAGGAATCCTCATAGGACTGTTTGGTGGCTGTGCCCTGGGCTGGAAGAGGATCGGGTGTCCCGTGTGCTGCTCCTCTGCACCTCCTGTCCTCACCTGCCCGGAACTCCTAGCCAGCTCTCACCTGAAGATTGCTGAGCAGAAATGTTCCTCAGGAGAGCCTGGGAGTTTTCCAGGCCCAAAGTGTCTATGTCCTGCCAGCTTGTTACTTGTGTTCCTGTGCTTGCTGTGCTCTGTTGACTGCTCCTGAGAGTGGTCTCAGCTGTTCTGGCAGCTGGGCTTTGCTTCTTGCTGGTAAAAATCATATTTTTTGTGTGCAAGTTTGGTTCATTCTTCATATATGCAAAGGAGATCAGTATCCCCCCGCTCACGTCGTTCTCTATGTCTGAGGGCGTTGTCCAAATGCTTCTCAAACTCTGGCAGGCTTGGTGCTGTGATCATTTCCCTGGCGAGCCACTGCCCAACCACCCTCTCAGTAAAGAACCTTTTCCTACCACCCAGCCTGACCCTCCCCTGTCCCCCTGCCATTCCCTCGGGTCCTGTCGCTGTCCCCAGAGAGCAGTGCTCAGCGCCTGCCCCACCGCTCCCCTCGGGAGGGAGCTGCAGGCCGCCATGAGGCCTCCCCTCAGCCTCCTCCTCTCTGGGATGAACAAACTGAGGAACCTCAGCTGCTCCTCATATTTCTTGCCCTCCAGACCCTCACCATATTTGTAGCCCTCCTTTGGATACTCTCTCATAGTTTTGTGTCCTTATTCTCTCGTGGCACCTAAATCTGCACACAGTGCTCGAGGCGAGGCCACACAAGTTTGGAGCTGACTGGGAGTTTATTGTTACTGCAGTCATGGTCCTCCAGCTTAAGGCTCAGGGGTTCCCAGCACCCATCATTGGTGTTGAAAACAGAGGCAAAGAAGGCATTAAATGCTGCAGTGGTGGGATGCTGGGGCAGGGAGCAGCCATGCCAGAGCAGGGAGCTCAGCTCACCTGGCCTCCCAGAGATGGGATGCCATCCCATCTCTGCTCATCCACGATCACCCCAGCTCTGCTGGGAGACCACCCCACTCCTCCCTTGGAGCAAGGTCTCAGGCTGCCCTGCAGCTGGGCTGGGTCAGAGGGAGCGGGTTATAGCTGAGAGGTGGAGGGCAGCCCCTGCCCCTGCCCGATGGCCAGGCATAGGACATGCAGTGCCAGCCTGGCTCCGCTACCTGCCTGCAGCCAGGCAGAGTCGAGGCTGCCTCAGGGAAGCCAGCAGTTCTGTGAGGTACTCGCAGTGAAGGTGTACGTCTGGTGTGCATTTCCCCAACCAAACCCTGGCATACTCCTTGGGCAGTCCTCGCACACATTCTCAGCTCTGCCTGCAGCCGCTCCCTGCCCCCAGACCATCAGCAGTGTGCCTGATGGTGAGGACCAGTTCTGGATTTTCACAAGGTAGATGGGTGACAGGAGCTGTCACACCCAGCAGCATCAGCATGACCCTCCTGCTAAGCTAACCCTTCCTGTGTGAGTGCTGGGTTTAAATGGATATTTTCCTTTAAGGAGCACTTTCAGTGCTGTTACGTAGGCCAAAAATATGAGATGTCATGCATATATTGAATGCAAAGTCAGGCACTTTTGAGGCTGATTCTGTTGGAAGATGCAAGATAATTACATGTTTAAAATCCTTTCAAGGGAGCTTGGCACCAGGCAGCTGTCATGGTGGGTAGGGAAGCAGGCCAGACAGTGCCCGTCCCCCTGAGTGCCGGTAACAGGCGCTGACAAGCTGTGACACAGCACGAGGACGGCACCGGCAGATGCTCTTGCAGAGGAGCTCCAGGGGTCTCGGCTGACACCCGGGCAGGGGCTCAGCCTTGCGGTGCTGCCTGCAGAGCCATGCTAGGGCACCACAGCAGGGCCAGGCATGGATGCTTTGATGACAAACCATGGGCTGGCCCTCTGGATTTCCTTTTTTTCTTTTTTAATGCTTGTCAGATAATGGCTGCAACTGTTAGCTGAACATTGGTTTCAATGTTAGGAATGGCAGGTACTTTTGGATGGAGATTATTTGCATATAATAACACAAAGATTCATCCATAGAACAGCTCTCCTGGAGCACAGTGACATCTGCCGTGCAGAGAGCCAAGACAAAGCCCACTCCCCATTTGTAATCCCCTGGAAGCCACTAAATAGCACTTGAACGGTGCATAAGCGGGGTGAGGGCTGTGTGCCAGACCTCTCCTTGCAGAGGAGGATTTTATCCCAGATGCATTATTCAACAAAAGGTGTCAGTCCAGCTTTTTGCACTAGCTGAAAGAAAAATCATAGCCATTTGAAGCAAGCTTTTTGGAAACTAAAATTATCTTCACATTGCAGTTCTTCTCCAGTAATGACAGCAGTAAATTTTCTAAAATTCTGAGTCAGATGTCAAGAAATAGAGTAAAAATGTAATTGGCTCAAATATCATAAAATTTAAAAAAGGATCAGAGTGCCAAGATGTTTTTCTTCTTTCTCCTGTTTCTAACTAAGCCTTTAAGACTGTGGTGCCATGGTTTTGGGGGTGTGGGGGGTGGGGACTTGCAAGGAGCTATTGAAATTTCCTGTCTCTTTTTGTTTTTTAAGGCCAGTGCTTACCTGCTTTGGTCTCTACAATCATCTCTCACCAGCAAAGCACTTGCTTACATTTCCATGCTGTCAGGCCAGGGGCTCACATGTGAACCCCTTCATTCTCCATTTCCTAAGGTATTTTTGCCAATGACCAAGTGTAGCATCTGTAAGAGACAGGAGCCCTTAGTATTATAACTAACAGCTGAATGTAAAATGAAGAGAAAAAACCCTGTCCGTTCCCTCTCTTTCACTGACACCTGCATTGGCCAAAGAAGCACCTGCAATTTGTACAGGGCAGGAGTTTCTCTTACCAGCTTGTCTGTTTGCAGCAGGACACAGGGGCTGTGGATGTGGACTTCTCTCCAGACCGAGCCAACAGACCCACTACAATAGTGCCATGGACAAGGAACTGTGCCCGTGGGCTGGCCTCACTGGCCTTTGCTATCTAGGCCCCTGTAACTACTGCCCTGGCAGCCCCCTCTGCAAGCACAGCTGTGAAAGGTAGCTGCAGCCCTGAGCAATGAGCATCGCTTGGTGCCCACAGTCATCCATTCTTTCTGGAGACCTTCCCCAGGCTTTTGCCCACTCTGGGAAGCAGCCTCTTGTCCAAAGGCTTGCTGTGTGCCAGGACAGTGGGCATCGCTGGGTTTGCGGTGGGGATTCAGGTGTGGCAGAGAGGTGCTGCGTTTCCCAGCCTCCTCCTGCACCCCCCTGCCCATAACAAGGGCCACTTCATCTGCTCTCCTCTCCTGCAGTAGATCTGGCTCCTCACGTTCATCATCCCTGTCTGCTTGCTTCTCTGTGTTGCTCCCACCTTGCAGAGCACTTGTGCAAACTGGCCAGTGTGGAACCTGCCTTGGATTGACTCCTCACTCCTGCTCCTGCCAGCTGAAATAGACAAGACAGAACACATTTCCTTTGGGCATCTTTCCTGGAACAGTGAGGGAGCTGGTGGATGTTATTGTGAGCCCACTCTCCATCATCTTTGAGAGGTCATGAAGAACAGGAGAGGTGCCTGAAGACTGAAAGAAAGCCCATGTCACCCCAGACTTCAAAACAGCAAGAAGAGGACCCAGGAAACTACAGGCCAGTCAGCCTCACCTCCATCCCTGGAAAGGTGATGGAATCACTCAACCTGAAGGTCACGAAGCACATGGAGGAGAAGAAGGTGATCAGGAGTAGTCAGCATGGGTACACCAAGGGGAAATCATGCTTGACCAAGCTGATAGCCTTCTGTGATGGAATGACTAGCTGGGTGGATGAGTGGGGAGCAGTAGGTTGTCTACCTTAGCAAGGCTTTCGACACCGTCTCCCATAACATCCTCATAGGCAAGATCAGGAAGTGTGGGATGGATGAGTGGACAGTGAGGTGGATTGAGAACTGGCTAGATGTCAGAGCTCAGAGGGTTGTGGTCAGCAGCGCGGAGTCTAGTTGGAGGCCTGTAGCTAGCGGTGTCCCCCAGGGGTCAGTACTGGGTCCGGTGTTGCTCAACATATTCGTCAACAACCCGGACAATGGAACAGAGTGCACCCTCAGCAGGTTTGTGGATGACACAAAGCTGGGAGGAGTGGCTGATACCCCAGGGGGCTGTGCTGCCATTCAGAGGGACCTCGACAGGCTGGAGGGTTGGGCCGAGAGGAACATCATGAAGTTCAACAAGGGCAAGTGCAGGGTCCTGCACCTGGGGAGGAATAACCCCAAGCACCAGTACAGGCTGGGGGCTGACCTGATGGAGAGCAACTCTGCAGAGAGGGACCTGGGAGTCCTGGTGGGCAGCAGGCTGACCATGAGCCAGCAACATGCCCTTATGGCCATAAATGCCAGTGTATGCTGGGGTGCATTAGAAGAGTGTTACCAGCAGGTCAAGGGAGGTGATCCTGCCCCTCTACTCAGCCCTGGTGAGGCTACACCTGGAGCATTGTTTCCAGATCTGGGCTCCCCAGTACAGGAGGGACATGGAGCTCCTGGAGCGAGTCCAGAGGAGGGCTGTGAAGATGATCAGGGGATTGCAGCAGCTGTCGTATGAGGAGAGGTTGAGAGAGCTGGGCCTGTTTAGCCTGGAAAAGAGAAGACTGAGGGGAGACCTCATTAATGGATATAAATATCTGAGGGGAGGGTTTTGAGAGAATGGAGCTCACCTCTTTTCAGTTGTGCCCAGTGACAGGACGAGAGGCAACGGGCACAAACTGAAGCACAGGAGGTTCCGGCTCAATATGAGGGGGCACTTCTTTACTGGGAGGGTGACAGAGCACTGGGACAGGTTGCCCAGAGAGGTTGTGGAGTCTCCTTCTCTGGAGATATTCAAACACTGCCTGGATGCCATCCTGTGCAACATGCTCTAGATGATCCTGCCTGGCAGGGGGGTTGGACCAGATGATCTTCAGAGGTCCCTTCCAACCTCATTCTGTGCTTCTGTGTTCTTGCAAACACACAGAGGAAAGTTTCTCTTTGCTCAGCACACAATTTCCATCTTAACCTTTCTTAGGCCAGTACTGTAAATAATGTAGGTCAATAACCTTTCTTAGGCCAATTGTCTTCCAAAATACCACTCTGCTTTGCAACCTAATCCAACCTTTACCAAAATCAGTGGGAATCTCATCAGAGCCTGCACACTTTGGACTGATGTCTTTCCCTGTGTTTTCCTGGTTTCTAGCACAACAGAGGGAGTGAAAGGAAGAGAGGTTCCACACTGCTGCCTCATCTGGCATCACACACACTTTAACAAGATGCTGAGCACTTTTGTTCCCAGGCATAGCAGTTGCACAGGTCATGCTGTAGGACGCTGCTCTCAGCCAAAGTGTAGCTGTTTGTTAGCACATAGTATAAAACGGATTTCTGAACCTGATCCAGGAAAAACAGGGCTGGCAGGGGACTCAAAGTGTTGAATCCTTGCCTTTTTATGAAAATGGGAAAAGCACAAGTACCGTTTTGTCACGCTTATTTGTGAGTGGGAGGTAGAGCAGCTGTGCAACTATGGGTCTCCTGCATGGCAGAAGCTGTTCCCACATTGGTGCGTGTCCATATGATTATGTCAGGGAAGTGCAGCAACACCTACCACACATCCAAGAGCAGATCTGCTGAACACTTGTAAGCAGTCCAGTGCAGGCACAGGGAGAGAGGAAATCCTCCGGGGCTCCACCTGCTGCTCGTCACTGGCAGGCAGCCGCCTGGCCACGGGCTGCCAGCAGCCTCGGACGCTGACCTCTGCCTGCGTGCGGCCAGGGGGTCCCTGTGGTTCTGTGTCCAGATGTCAAAGGAAAAAAAAAAATTTCTGCCTCAATCAGCGTCTTTTTGGAGTTCAAGAAAGATAACGCCCATTTCTTTATTTGTATGAAGATGAAGCAAAAATCATAATGTCAGTGTCCTTTTTAGTAGCTGGTCTGCCAAACTTACCATTGAATCTCATGTATGGCAGTCTCTGAGTCTGCTTATCTCTGGCTGTACTAGCAATGCATTTGATCAGCTCCAGCAGTTGTGGATGAAACCACATCTGGCTCCATTTGCAAATGATATGTCATGTTGAAGTGTTTTATGTAATTTCTTTTTTTTTTCCTTTTTTTTTTTTCTGTTAAAAATGAAAGAGAAGATAACGTGATTAGAAATGTCAGGCTTTGTGTGGTGTGGGTGGGATGCCTGTAATTTCTCAGCCAGAGTAAAACTGTTATTGAGAAGCTCTATAAAGGCAGACAAGCTGAAAACATGTTTTTTTTTAAACAACACACGAGAGGTTTACAATCTGTCATATGCGTCTAATTGGCTTTTATTATATGTGCGTGCTGATAGCCTCCAAATATATGCCCCATCATTCATCCTCTGCTGCTGTGCCTCACACAGTGCCTCCTGCGGCTGTGCTGTCATGCTGCTGGCCGGGCAGCCCACAGACTTTGCCATGCCTCTGCTCCCATCCGTCTCCCCATCCCTTCTGAGTGCATCCCCTTTTAAAAGGAGACCTTTTTCCCTGGTGATTATTGTTCATTTTATTTCAATAATAAGACTGAAAAGCCCTTCACATGCTAGACGCTGTGCAGAGAGAGAAATGTTTGTTTCTGGAAGAATATGAGTATTAGAAAAAATCAACAAATAGTCAGAGAAGGCATGTGAAGTCTTCAGCTGCTGATTGCTGGGTATGCCACCTCAGCCAAAGGCCGGATCACTGACAGGTGCCTTTCACTGCAGATTGTCCTACACTTATCCCAGTGAGCATGGGTGTGGCTCTGAGACAGCACCACCCTCCCTGCGGCTGTACCATCCTTTGCTTACTCACATTCACATGCCACATCTGCAAAAAGCAAGGTACAGACCCCCTCCCACCTAACCTCTTCCTCAGGGGCCAGGAGACAAGCTAATAGCCTGAGATAACTCAGCTCACACAAGAACTGGATGAACAATTTACTCCAGGGTATTTTTCTGGAAGCCATTTTACTGCAATCAGACTTTCTGTATGAACTGTCGATGTTTAGTGACTTATGTTTTTAAAAAAGTTCTTTAAAATCCTTCCTTTAAAGCACATTCTGAAAGTATATTTTTTATTGTAAATTTATAATATAAAACATTTTAAATTATCAGAATGAAATGTAATACTTTGTTGAAATGTAACACTTCCAAAATGATTTTTGGCATGAATGTATGAACATGACAATTTTTTACATGCCTGCTTCAGAAGGAATTTCAAAATGTCAGAACTTCCTGAATAATAGTGATCCTGCTGCCCTCTCTCCTCTGACTTTGAGTGGGAAAATTCTGAGCTGCTTCATGCAGAGCGTGGTTTACGTTCTCCAGGTGTTGAAAGCAGCTGCCAGGCTTCAAAGGCTGATTATGGGCTCCCTGTGCACAGGTTGTATGCCAGCGTGTTCAGTCTTTGGAGATGACATAAGATTGTTGCTGCTGTTGACAAATCTTTTCCTTTGGGTATTTCAACAACAGTCAACAAGTTTCTTCACAATTGCTCTCTGCAGCTCACAGTCCTGGTAAGCAGATATACATACATAAAGTGCTCTCTCCAATATTGGTCATTTCCAAAGGTGGCAAAAAGGGGGCAGAGCTGGTGAGAGCTGAAGTTGCACACCCTGGAAGCCAGGGTCGGTCTGCTGCTCCTGGGGAGAAGCAGCCAAGCAGCCCGGCAGAGGTTGGGACTCTGTCCCACAGACATTGCTGCCTCCCTCCTGCTGAGGAAGTGTGATCCTGGTCTGCTAGTCCTTCCTGTGTCTGTCTGGTGCTCCTTGGGCCCTTTGAATTTGTGTTTCTATCTCTCATATGTAGTGACATTACCATATCAAAGGGAGCCCAAGCTCCCCTGACACTCATGGTGTTGCCAGGGACTTTGCATGAGAGACGTGGGTAATTACTTCTCTTCCTCTCTTGCTAGACATGAGAATTTATTAGCTGCTTTATTTTGATTAGCTACTTTCTATCTTCCAGGACATCATCTCCTTCAGTAATGCATATGAACTTGGATATGAGGAACAGTGTTTTGGTATTACAATCCCTGCTCACCTGGACGAGAGCCCAGGACAAAGAAAGAAGAGGAAGAGGATCTGCGCTGCTCTTTGGAGACAGACCACCATCCACCTACCAACCTGATGAGGCATTTAAAACTCTAGGATCATCTCATCTATAGCAAGTGTGGAAAAACAAAACAAAAGCATAACAAAACAAAATAAAATAGCCATCCCTTTGACAAGCAGATGTGACAGGTTCACTTTGCACAGTATTTTGTATTACACCTTTACCCAGCACACATGCAATATAAAGATTGATTCAGGTTCTTAAATCAGAGTTATTCACCCTGCTTTACAGGTGAAATTAATCTTTTCCTTCCTGGGCAGAGACAAAACCTCCATCCTCAAAGCCATTGCTGCTGGGCATTCAGTGTCCTTGGCAGGCCAATCAGCTGTGAATAACTATCACATCCAACATAACCTCCTTTCTGCATGCAAAAAGAATTGACAGACTTTCTTGTTTTCGGGCAAGCTGATCGTAAGCATGCATTCCCAGCCGTATCCGTGCAAGCTGGCACTGCCACAGAGGCATAGTAGCCCACAGCAAAATCAAACTCCACTGCAGATTATGCAAGCCATCTACAACTGATCTTTCAGGCTGCTTCTCCCACTGAGACTTGCTTTTAATATTACAGTCTATTGATTTCCTTCTTGCCTGCACTATCTTCTCAGCCCTCAGCATTTAGCGTGGCCAGCAGCTGCTGGGGATGGGCTCTGAACCTTTGCCTCACCCGGCAGCAGCCTCTGCTTTGCTTTGTTCGGGTACAATTCCACCTCCCTGCTGGTCTGCATGTGTCAGGTTTTTCTGACATCAAATAAGAGGTGTAAAGGAAGATTGCCACCATGCTGCTGCTGCCTCCATGCCATCCACACTGAGACCAGGTGCTCTAGCTTCAATGACTGATGTCTGGGTGGGAGCAGGTCACCTGTGGCACAGGGACATGCAGGGCATGTTGTTTTTGTCTTGTAGGATTCCCTGCAGTGTTCCCTGTGTTCAGGACATAAAACAAGTAAAAGCAGCAGCAGAAAAGGAGTTAGCCCCTGGCTCCTCGGGGAAGCAGGAATTAATATTTCCATTCTCTAAATGGGAAAACTGAGGCATGGAAAGTGATGCAACATCAAGCAGAAAGGGGACTGAGGTAGAGCTGACTGAACAGCAGAGAAAAACTACATATGGATTTTTCCCGTAGAGCATCCCTGTTTCCCCTGGTTTTGCTTATCCTTCATGCTCCCCATTGGGAACTCCGCATCCAGCTCGACACACTCTGTCTTACTCCACGGTGGGTCATGGATGTGCCATTGTTTTCCTTCCAAGTGCCCTGCTTACTTTGCTGCTGTCTGGGTTTCTGGGTGGTGACTGCGTCTTGCAACTGGTGCCTTGCAGAGATGGGACATCTTGTGCTTTGGACATGCTCAAAGCAGCCGTGTCCTCTGCGTGGGCAGCCCATGTACCCTGCCACTGTCCTTGGCTTTGGGAAAGCAAGTTAGAAAAAAATGGTTACATAAAATGTCACACATGGAGCTGCACAAAGGCAGCACTGCCTTCTGCTCCCTGTCCCACCCGGCAGTGCCTGTCTCTCCATCTGTTTGTCCCTTGCCATTCTGGCTGCCATACAGAATGGCAGTGGGGAAGGACACGGCACTGTAGCTACATATGAGAGCAGGGCTGGGCTGATGGGGGTTGCCAGGCTGAAATAAAAAGAAAGAAGAAAGAGAAAAGTAGTATTTGTGGCCTGGAGTTAAAGAAGCAGCAGAAGCCCAGCACGGTCAGGCCGGGGCTGCCACTGAATGCTGCTCCACACGGTCTTCTGGCTTTTTCTCCCATGAAGGGTATGTGCCTCTGCCTTCCCACCCACTCTCTTGCAATTCCCCAGACCTTCTCTGCAGCCCTGTGGATATCAGGGGTCCTAACCATACTAAAGGCACTGCTCTTCTACTGCTAAGGCTCTCTGCATAGAGTGTTTGGAGACTTTTTTACTTCAAAGTATTTCTTAACTTTTTTTTTTTTTAAAGAGAAAACTAAATATCATCATGGTTTAAATTTCCCTTTTTGGATTAGAAGACAGAAGTATTTCTGTCTATGAAGCAGAAGTAAATAAAAGCCTTTCTTGTGACCTGCAGCCATGGACAGCACTGAAGTGCAGCAGCTTTGTTGGGGAGCACAGGACTCAGATGCTAAGCAGCATCGTACCTGGATGTGCAGGGAGGGGGCTGCTGAAAGCTACCTGTGCAAGCTTCCCATCTTGCAAAAAGATCCTGGGAATTGTTAATGTTCTTTCTTAGTCCAGTTTAGTTATTTTTAGTGTATGTAATTTTTGATGTTTTCTTAAAATGATTAAAATATCTGAATTCAATAAAAGTCATCATTAATGTGGACATCTAAAGAGTTAATACTACCGCTGAAGGCGGGGGGGGGTCTCACATTTGTGTCAGGCAGATCCTCACTGGCAAAAACTAGCTGAGAGGTTTAAGAAAGTCAGCCTCTGGCAGAAGGGAAATGGATGTAAGAAGTGTCTGCTCCTCCCCTGAGACCTGGGAGAACATCAGAAGTGCCCAAGAGCAAAATAGAGAAGGACGAGGCTGGAATTTTCTGTGGAGTTGTGGCAGCTCCTGGCAGCATGTGGGCTGACAGCAGACATGCCTGACTTGCTCCCATCTCACACCTCTGTCTAGGGCAGAGCAGCAGACACAACCAGGAGCTACAATCCCCCCATGATGGGCTGTCCTGGCCACTGCCCCTGCAGGGAAAAGAGGCTGTCTGTCCCCACGAGCACAGCAGCCATGCCACGAGCAGCACCCCAGGTGCACCCACACAGCCACAGCGCAGGCGTAGGGCTGCTGCTGCTCCCCACTGGCAGTCCGAGTCAGAGGTTCTGCCTGTGTTTTTAGAAGTGACCTCCAAAGAGAGGCCATTTGCGACTGCTGGACCTGCAGATTGCAGAAGATGCACTAGGAATCAGCACACAATGTCAGAGAAGCAGGTTCAGAGAGCACGTTTTCAAAAGCACTCCAGTGCCTAAAGGAGTTGCTGGGGCTTTGGGGAGCTGAGGCCTTCCCAAGCATCTGCCTTCATCCAGGCCAATGGCCCAGCACCTCTCATGCACCTCACTGTGTCTTGAAGTATCCTGATGAAAATGTCCCTGTGGGAATCTCAGTTCAGGTAACTAGATCTAGGGGCATCTGCAGTCTCAGGCCTTACTTAAAACATGGGCCTGTGTTTTCTGGTGCTCCAGGTTCTGTCCCTGTAAAACAGGAAGAATGAACCTTACCTTCAGTTGGAGCTGAGAGCTCCAAATGAGCCTTGAGCTTCATTTGGTCAGTGAGAGCTGGGAAGTCCTTGGGAGCCTTTGCTACAGTGCTACAGTGCTACAGTGAAGCCAGGAAAGCCGGATCATGTGCAGTGCTCAGCCTGCTCTTAGTGGGCCAGCATTAGTTACAGGAGTATGGTCTTAACTGGAAACCTTACACAGCTACTTAAGGCTACAGTGTACTGTGAATGGTGCATAGTTTTATATACTCAAAAAGGAAAGCCTGAACCTATTCTGTCACAGTGGTAGACAGAAAGCTAATTTTGCTCTGAGAAGGCTAATTTTGCTCTTCAGCACTGAGAGTGGGCAGAGAAAGCCCAAAGTAGGCTCAGGGGCTCTGAACATTTAGACTAACAGTTCCACAGGAATGTTTTGGGATTGTTCCACATCTAAGAGTAAGAATTGTTGGCCTTGCTTTGGTGTTGCCAAGACCCCCAACCTGGGCATTGTCTTAATTCTGCTGTGGAGAAATGAAGGGGCACAGACATGGGCAGAGCCTACCTCCATCTCTGCCAGCCATCCTTCAGGACCTCCCACTCTGCCCCTGCTCATCGTTCCCTTTACACCCCCTCCCTCCTGCCTGCCTTCGCACGGCTCGACCTGGCTCTTCCCTTCCAGACTCCTGCTCTGGCCCCCGAGGCCTGGCAGAGCTCAGCACACCACTGCAGCAATGCTGCTCCGGTGCTTCCAAGCAGCAGTTGTATGAGGAAGACACAGAAAAGGAGCCTTTAGCCCCCCTGTTCTGACAAATTTAAATTAAATAAAAAAGCCCCAGCAGCCCTCTGTACATGAAGACATCATAGCTGCAGTCACTTGGCTGTCTGGTTTGCTGCTGTTCTGCTGAGATAGCCTCCCCAGCTTGGCTTTAGAAGTCAAGGGTACAAGCACAGAACTCAGAAGCAGCCGCAGGGCTGGTTTGAGGAGGAGAATTACCTGGGACACCCCTCCCACACACACTGTGTGCTCCTGGGGGGCTTCATGTGTCCGTGGGGCTCATGCAGGCAAAGGTCCCACTGCCTTCCCCCAGCCTGGAGGGTGTGGGCAGCCCATGGCGGAGCACCCTAACGTGAAACCCTCCAGGAGACCCAGACACCAGCACTGCCCAAGCCTGGCTCTGGCATATCCCTCCTGGCCATGGCTGGAGGAGGAGGGTAGCAGACCATGCCTCACCTGTCCCTGCCACGGGGGAGGCCATGGGTGGCTGTGGTCTGGCTGGCTGTGTGATCCCATGCAGGTCACTGCCACCCTGCAGCACTCATGGGCCCTCCTGGGTCAAAAGTTCAACTTTCACCCAAAAGCAAAATGTTCCTCCCCTTCACCACGGCATAAGCAGGCTAGAAATCTGATGAGAGTCCAGCAAGCCAAGGGCAGTGTCACTGGGAAAAGAGCCTCCTTAGGTAGAAGAACAAAACATTAATGTTTTCAGAGCCCAAACAGCATGTTCTGTGTTCAGGGTTGCATTTCTTCCTTCTTCACATCTGCACCTCCAGGACAGCCTGGCTGCCTTGTGCACATCCCGAGCCAGAGGACCGGCAGTGCCCGCTGAGCCCCGTGGCTCTGGCACTGCCTGCCCTGCAGGAGCCTGGCTGAGTCGTGCTGCGAGCGGGGTGCCCGGGCAGGGATCATGCTGGGACTTTTTCTTTGCTCTGTGAAAGCCTGGTGTGCTTTGAAGAACTGTATAAATGTCAACCCACTGGCAGCACTCCCGGGTAAGACAGGGAAATGGGTGTCAGGGCCCAGAGGCATTGCTGATGGAAAGCCATTCTTCATGCAAAAAAAGGGTCCCGGAGCAGCTTCCTTTCTGACCCTCCTTCAGCTCTTGTTTTCAGAGGGTGCTGCAGAGAGCTGTCCAGGCTTTCAGAAAACATCTTGGCTGGAGGTCAGCTCAAGGCCAGGCTTAGCAAGGATGCTGGAAGTGCCTTGGCAGTTCTCTTATGTAGCTGGTGCCAATCCCTCCAGAGTGAGAGAGAAGGAAAATGAAGCAAACCTCACATCCTAATGACTAGGATTTGCTTATCATTTATCTGGGTTTCCCACTGATTTTTTTCCCCATCACTCATCAGGACGGACAGTGCTAGCACAGTGCCCAAGCAGATAGAGCCGCACTTGCTTGTGCTGCCTGCTTTGCTGCAGAGTGACTGTGGCTGACGGTCAGCCGGACACGCTGTGCCAGGGAGCTGTGTCAGAAAGGAAGAAACAATCAAGCTGGGAAAACCCAATGTGAGGCTCAAGGCATCTCCTACCTCCTGTCTCACCTGAACTTCTGCCTCAGTTTCCTGTCTGCCTTCAGTCGCCTCTCTGCCGAGGAAATGTGTGTAACCTCCAGCTTGTCTGAAGGCCCTGTGAAGCACTGTCTCATCTGCTCATCCCAGACCTAGTCTGCTGTGACTGCAGCCTTTGGTGTCAGAATAATTCTGGCTTCTGATTTTAGCTCATCAGTGGCTGTAGAAACACAGCTGTGGTCTCTGCAGCTCTGTGTATGGCATGGAGTTCACACCAGCTGCTTTTCAGCAACTGGTCAGATGCATCCTCCTCTGGCTCTGGTGGTCTGCCCAGTGCCTTTATCCTGACATGTCCACCATAGGTGGTGGCTCGGGAGCAGAGAGAATCCCTCCTCCCCATTTCCCCCTCCTGCTCTGGGAGCAGAAAGCAAGGAGCCACCACCGAGTGTGGCAGAGCTGATGTAGGATGGGGTGGGGAGCTGGGGACCAAAGAACTCTGAAAGTGCTGCTGTGTGTGGCTGCCAGTGCTCCCTGGGTGTGACACTCAGGACCCAGCAGCTCATGGAGTCGCCAGTCAGGCACTGGCCTGGGGGCCTCAGAGATGATGACGGGTGAGCCCAGAGCACGGGGCAACCCTGGCATCCTGCCCACACCCTGGCACTCATCACTGCCCTTGTGGGAATGAGGGAGGGTTGATAGATGCCATCCCCCCACCTTGTTTTTCCCAAGGTGCTTTTTTAATGCAAAATGCCAGCGAGTCTGTGCAGTGTGAGTAACTATCTGCCCATTATGGCATCTGTGGTGAAAATTGCCTGCCAGACACCCAGGCAGGGGGTACAGAAATGTACTGAAGAGTAGCCTGGGGACATGAAAATGGAGCGTTGTTTTAACCCCCTGCCTTTTGCAGAAGGCCCTTCAAATGAGAAATACACTTCTCTCTGCCAACATCCATCAATCTCAGCTGAATGCACAGACAAGTCCCCTTCTCCTGAGGAATGTGAGTGAGTGTTAGCACAGTGGCAAGGGCCAGGAGGAGGAAAGCCACCTGCAGGCAGCAGCACTGTGCACTGCTCCTCATGCTCTTAGCACCACAAGGGCAGGACGGTGGCATGGGTTTTGCTGTAAGGAGGAGTTCCTCAATGTCCAAGTACAAATTCAGTTTCCCAAGAAACTGGATCTGGAGAGCCCAGAAGCTTGATGGCCATCATTAGGTGCTCCAGAGAAAATGTGGACACCCTAAATTAGCTATGGCGAAAATATGGATCCAGTCTCAGGTCTCATCTTGAGTTATGAGCATCATAGAAACCAATTGCTAGAGGACTTTCCCTGAACTGGTAGATGAGGGCTGGGGGAGCAAAGTCCCAACCACTGTAAGCGAAGAGCAGGTTCAATACCACCCAATGAAACCAAACGAGTACAAGTCTATGGGACCCGATGCTATGCATCCCAGGGTCCTGAGGGAACTGGCTGATGGAGTTGCCAAGCTTCTCTCTATCATATTTGAAAAGTTCTGGCAGTCAGGTGAAATCCCTGGTGACTGGAAAAAGGGAGACGCCACTCCCATTTTTAAAAAGTGTCAAAAATAGGACCTGAGGAACTACAGACCGGTGAGCCTCACCTCTGTGCCTGGGAAGATCATGGTAAAGGTCTTCCTCCTGGAAGCAATGTCAAGGCACACGCAAGACCAGGAGGTGATCCGAGACAGCCAGCATGGCTTCACCAAGGGCAAATTATGCCTGACCAATCTGGTGGCCTACTAGGATGGAGTGAGTGCATCAGTTGACAAGGTATGACCAATGTCATCTACCTGGCCTTCTGCTAGGCCTTTGACACGGTCCCACATGACATCCTGATTTCCATAGTTTGGCGGGTGGACCACTCAGTGGACAAGGAATTGGCCTGAAGGTCACACCCAGAGAGTGGTGGTCAATGGCTCCATGTCCGGATGGAGACCAGTGATGAGTGGTGTCCTTCAGGAGTCTGTCTTGGGACCAGTGCTATTTAATATCTTGATCAAAGACATATATGATGGGATCAAGTGCACCCTCAGCAAGTTTGAGTGGTGCAGTCAATTCACCAGAAGGAAGGGATGCCAAAGGGACCTGGACAAGCTAAAAAAGAGAACCCATGTGAACCCAATGAGGTTCAACTAGTCTAAGTGCAAGTCCTGCACCTGGGTCAGGGCAATCCCAGACATAAGACCTGCGAGAAGAACTCATTGAGAGCAGCCTGCAGGGACGGACTTGGGGGTTCTGGTGGACGAAAAGCTCAACATGAGCCAGCAGCGCATGCCTGCAGCCCAGAAGGGCAACTGCATCCTGGGCTACATCGACAGAGGAGTGGGCAGCAGGTGGAGGGAGGTGATTGTGCCCCTCTGCTCTGCCCTCGTAAGGCCTCATCTGGAGTCCTGCATCCAGGTCTGGGGCCCTCAGCACAATAATGAGGTGGGTCTGTTAAAGCGGGTCCAGAGGAGGTCCATGAAGTTGGCTAGAGGACCTGGTGCTGGAGCACATCTCCTATGGGGAAAGGCTGAGAAAGCTGGGGCTGTTCAGCCTGAAGAAGAGAAGTCTCCAGGAAGACCTCAATGCAGCTTTTCATTACTTAAGGGGGGTGGGGGGCTTATAAAAAAGATGGAGAGTGATTTTTTTTTTTCAGGCAGACAATGACAAGACAAGGGGGAATGGTTTTAAACTAAAAGAGGGTAGATTTAGGTTAGAGGTTAGGAGCAAATTCTTTGCTCAGAAGGTGCTGAGGCACTGGAACAGGTTGCCCAAAGAGGTTGTGGATGCCCCATCCCTGGAGGTGTTCAAGGCCAGGTTAGACAAGGCCCTGGACAACCTGATCTAGTGGGCATTATCCCTGCCCATGGCAGGGGGGTTGGAACTAGATGGTCTTTGGGGTCCCTTCCAACTTGGGTTAGTCTGTGATTCTATGATTCTATGGGCAATCCACCACAGCCAAGGGGGCAGGATGAATTCACTACTGCTTCCATAGGCTTATGCAAAGGGAAAATCACTGGCATTTCTGTGTTGAGACTTCTGCCTGGTTCAGGTCTCACCTACAACAGCCTCAATTTTAGCACGTCAGGACTTTCAGACATTTGACACTTTGCCTCCGGTGACCTGGGCTCACTGAACACATTAGCACTGTCTCATCTTCAGCACAAAGCCTGCCTGCACTACCCGCTCATGAAGGCCATTAACCACCATCTTGCTGTACCAGGGTGCAGGGCTCTGCAGACAAGAATCATCCTGAAACATCCCAGGGGATTGGGAGGGGATAGGCACTCTCTGCCTTCCATTTCTGATGTCATCATGCAATGTCTAGACAGCTCCAGTCACCACATTTATTTGTCGTGCCAAGTACCTCAGGTAGGGAGGAAGACATCCAGTGTAACAGAGGTGCTTGTTCTGAACTATGGAGCTTGATAGCCTTGCAGACAAGCTTGTTGGTAGGAGGTACAGAGCCACCCATGTTTGTAATGCTACCATTGCAAAGTGTGCCCAACCTCTTGCTGTGCCTCAGTTTCCCAGTGTGTAAAACAGATTGCCATATCACTGCCCTGTTGTTGGTATACACTGTTGTTGTGCTCAGGGATGGTGGGTAAGCAGATCTCATATACACATAATGAATAAAACTGTATCAGCAGAAGGGAGATCAAAACAGCAAAGTTGTCTGTTTTTCTCATCAGTATTTCCGTTGATGACTGCAGTTAACCTTCTTTGCCCTCACTTAAGACAGATCTGGCATGTTGAATGTTCTTTTACAGGCCTTAATTACCGATACATTTCCTGTTCTCCCAGACTGGAGGTCTGGCACATCTGAGCAGGCTTGTCTCTGTCATTTTTTTTCTTTTTTTTTTTTTTCACTTCTATCCACACTGGCTTTGCTGTGTCAGCCAGAGCATCAGTCAGCCCACCTCCCTGGCAAGGGTTAGTGCTGCTTCCTGAACCTCTCCCTGGAGAGCAGAGCAGCTCCCCAGGGCTCCCCTATGCTTTATTCTGACAGCCCCTGTACCTCAGTGCATGCATATGGAGGCATCTGAGCTACCTCCCCTCTCTGCCAGCACTCACCGCTTTTTTCCCAGCTAACTTGCCTTTCTGAGAGCAAAACATTTTCCTGTGGTGCTGGAGCAGCTGCACTCTTAATTCAGTTGAGCACTTCCGCTGTTTTAATTTAATGCAAGTTGCTTGTATGGCATAGCTGAGCTGGGCTCATTATCCACATTGATAAGATTGTCCTCAGCCTTCTCTTCTTCAGACTATACAGTTCCAGCTCTCTCATCCTTGGCTTGTATAATGTATGCTCTGAGCACATAATTATCCTTGTGACACTTTGCTGGACTCTTTCTCTCTCCAGTATGCCCACATCTCTTCTCACAGGGGGGAACCAAGAACTGGATACAGTGCTCCAGGTGTAGTCTTACCCAGAAGGATTTCCTCCCTTACCCTGCTGGCAATGCTCTTCCTAATGCTGCCCAGAATGTTGTTGAACACTTTTGCAAGGGCACATTGCCTTCTCATGTTCAACTTGTCCACCAGGACCCTGACCAGGTCATTAATGAAAATGTTAAACAGTCTTTGCCTTGGTACTGAGCCCTGGAGGACACCTCTGGCCTCCACCTGGACTTTGTGCCACTGATCACAACTCTTTGAGCCCAGCAGTTCAGCTGGTTTTCAGTCCATGCCACTGTCCACTAATAGACCATAGTTCATTAGTTTGTCTATGAGGATGTTATGGGACACAGTGTTGAAAGCCTTGTTAAAGTCAAGATAAGCAATATCCACTGTGCTGGGTCTGTCTGGGATGGAGTTAACTTTCCCTGCAGCAGCCCACACAGTGCTGTGCTCTGCACTCGTAGCTAGAACAGCCCTGGTATCACTCGTGTTGCATCTATTGCAACATAGTACTGGCACCGCATCAGGACTCCCTCCAAGCCCCCAAGAGCCAGCAGGCTTGGAGTGGGCAAGTGATGGGGAGGGGACATCACCAGGGCAGCTGACCTAAACCGACCAAAGGGATATTCCATAACACCTGATGTCACACTCAGCAATAAAAAGGGGGGCTCTCGTGGGGGAGGAAGCTGTCCTCCTGAACAACCATTACGTGTTTTGAGGCCCTGCTTCCCAGGACGTGGCCAAACATCGCTCATTGATGGGAAGTAGAGAATAACCTTTTTTTTTTTTTCCTTTTCTTTCTGCACTTTCACGCAGCCTTTTTTTTTTTTCCCTCTCCCTTTCCCTTTAATTAAATCATCCTGATCTCAAACCTTGAGCTCTTTGTGTCGTATTTTCTCCCCCTTCCTCTTTGAGGAGGGGGAATGGGAGAGTGGACGTGGTGGAACTCAGCTGCCCACCTGAGTAAAACCACCACATCCCCTCAGCCACCAAGCTAGCCACTTTGCTATAGAAGATTATCAAATTGATTGGGCATGATTTCTCCTTTGTACATACATGCTGACTAGTTTCAATCACCCTTTTGAACTTCATATGCTTGGAAATGAATTCTAGGAAGATTTGCCCCATCATCTTCCCAGGAAACTACGTGAGGCTGGCTGGTCTGTAGTTCCTTGGATCCTCTTTCTTGCCCTTTTTGAAGATAGGAGCGATGTTTTCTTTCTTCAGAAACCTCTCCTAATTGTCATGACTTTTCAAAGATAAACCTTGCAATGGCCTCGCAATGAGTGACATTGGACAGATCCCTCAGCACTTGTTGGTGTATCCTATCAGGTCCCATGGGCTTGTGTATGTCCAGTTTGTTTAAACGTTCCCTAATTCTCCCCCTTACCAAGCATAAGTCTTCATTGCACCAGACGTTCCCCTGATGTGGACCTGGGATTCCTGAGGGAAAACCTATCAGTAAAGACCCAGACAAAGAAGGCATTGAGTACCATGATGTTTTTCATGTGCATTGTCACCAGGTCCCCTACCCCATAGCCATAGTCCACATATTCTCTAGTCTTCCTTTGATTGCTGTTGTGCCTGCAGATATCTTTCTTGTTGTCCTTCACATCCGTAGAGACTTAACTCTATGTGAGTTTGGTTTTCCTAACCTCATCCCTGCACACTTATACAGTGTCTCTGCACTCCTTGTGCACTGTCCTCCCTGCTTCCACCTCCTATACACTTCTTTATGCTTGGGTTTTGTCAGGAGTGCTTTGTTCAAGCACCCTGTTGCCTTTGGCTTGATTCCTTGCTTGATGGGGTAGTCTATTCTTGAGCTTGGAGGAGCTGGTCCTTGGAAATTAACCATGTTTCCTGGACCTCTTTCCTCATCAGGAGTGCATTCCACAGGATTCTTCTAAGGCGATGCTTCAAAATGCCAAAGTCAGTTCTCCTGAGGGTAGTGACCCTGCTCGTTCCTTCCAGGATGCTGAACTCTATCGTCTCATAGTCACTGGAACCAAAGCTGTCCCCAGCCTTCACATCCCCAGCCAGTTCTTGTTGACAGGAATCAGATCAGAATTTTTCCCTTATTAGCTTCTCACAGAATCACAGAATCACCTAGGTTGGAAGAGACCTCCAAGATCACCTAGTCCAACCTCTAACCTAACACTAACAAGTCTTCCACTAAACCATATCGCTAAGCTCTACATCTAAACATCTTTTAAAGACCTCCAGGGATGGTGACTCAACCACTTCCCTGGGCAGCCCATTCCAATGCCTAACAACCCTTTCGGTAAAGAAGTTCTTCCTAATATCCAACCTTCTCAATCACCTGTGTTAGGAAGTTGTCATCAGTGCTCTCCAGAAACCTCCTAGATTGCTTGCACCCTGATGTATTGCCCCTCCAGTAGATAATGCAGCAGTTAAAGCCCACCATTAGGACCAGGGTCTGCAAACATGAGGCTTCTTCCAGTTGTCTGAAGTTGCCTGAGGCGTTCGCCTCATCTTCTTGCTCTTGATCAAGTTGCCTGTAGCAGACACCCACAACTATACCACCCATCTGAAGGCAGAGCTCCACACACTCCTCCTGCTCCCTCACACAAAAGGCAACTCCCTTTCTTTGGTTTCTTTTAAGTGATAAGACACCAGGGGTGACCTACCCCATCCATGGAGTAATTCAGGAATCTATGGAGAAAAAGGCTCACAAGTAACATCAAAAATGTGACAAAATGCTAAGAGGTCCTTCAGCCACACAGTTCCCAACTTTGGCTCTAGACCTTGCAACCTTACTCACAGTCTCCATTTCGGCAGACAACTGCATTTCACATTGCAGAGTAATCAAATCTGACAGCTGATGTCTGGCTCTCAGTTTCTTTCCCATCTCCCTCTGTTTTCTCTTTTCTCTCTTTCTATAGACTTTCATTTATGTCTTATATTTAATGCTTCCCCTTGTTTTCTTGCAGATTTTAGAGCTGCCTGAATATGGCCATATTCCAAATGTCATGTCCACTCATGTAATGCCTGTATTTTCCTGCCAGATTTTGCCTTTCCTAAGTAGGATGCAGCTTTCTGCAGAAAGTGCTGCACTGCTCTGCTGCCAGTGTCACAGCTGTGACCATTGCCCAGACTGGCCTTCCCCAGGCACAAACAGCACCTGCTTGTAGTAACTGCTCTGGGAAGAGAAAGGGCTGTGGCTTGTGAACATGCAAACACAGACATGGTTTTCCATTGGTATTTTAGATGAAGGGCAGAAGCATATCTCCTGTGTTGCTGTACTGATGAAAGAGCAATGCACAGACTGGAGAAGTGATTTGGCTAAGCCACCCAGCTGATCAATGGCTTTCAGCCCCAAGCAGATCTGGTTATAGGCTTATATTACAGTCAGTGGATGCCAATGCACTAAAACTCTTGGCTCTAATACAGTCGTTTTCACAGAGCCAGACTCTTCAAAGTGGCTGGGGATCTAAGAACAAAGGTAGTAAATGTGGTATGGGGACAGTTTATGTCTCCAGTCCTAACTGGAGACATTTCCTTTCTCACCCACTTGGAGACAATTTGTGCAAGGACCTGGACCTCCTGCTCTGCCCAGCCCTCCCAAGGGTTCTGGTTTGCATCAGCTTTCCATGGCCAGATTGCATGTTTTGATGTTTTCCTCATGCCATCTGCACTGATTTATCTTCCTTCATTCTAATCATGGCACACATTGTGGGTAATGAGTGATGGCCAGGCAGGTACAGGGCAGGCTCCCTTTTCAAAAAGGGAGGACCAGTCAGGTACGCACGGCCCCTGGCTTCTTGGCGCACATTCCCCTATGGTATGGGCAGAAATGCAGTGCTATATGTACCCATGGGCTTGTGTACCTCTTGGCAGCAATAGAAGTGGAAAGGAAAGCAGGCTGAGGTATCCTGGGCTGCACTGTAGAGTTTATAAAGGAGCCCAGGCAGATATACCTATTGTACCAGGGACCCAGGAGCGGCTGGGTCCTGTCTGCATGATGTAAAAAGGTGGGTTCTGGCACAGATGTGAATTTGCCAAGCGTCTCCATATCCTTGTGGGCATTTATACACTTACCAGCCACAGCAAAGCAGGGAGAAATGCCCACTTCTGCTGCACTTAATGGCTGTATGAGGTGCAACTTCTCACCTGAGCTTTGGGAAGGGATGGAAGGTAGCAACTAAATTTCTAAAACTACAAACCTTAAAATATCATAGACTAATTCATACCTTTACAGAATCACAGAATGGCTGAGGTTGGAAGGGACCTCTGAAGATCTGGTCCAACCCCCCTGCCAAGCAGGATCACCTAGAGCACGTTGCACAGGACCACATCCAGGCGGGGTTTGAATATCTGCGGAGAAGGAGACTCCACAGCCTCTCTGGGCAACCTGTCCCAGTGCTCTGTCACCCTCCCAGTAAAGAAGTGCCCTCTCACATTCCCCCATGCTTCGGTTTGTGCCCATTGCTTCTCATCCTGTCACTGGGCACAACTGAAAAGAGGTGAGCTCCATTCTCTCAAAACCCTCCCCTCAGATATTTATATCCATTAGTGAGGTCTCCCCTCAGTCTTCTCTTTTCCAGGCTAAACAGGCCCAGCTCTCTCAACCTCTCCTCATACGACAGCTGCTGCAATCCCCTGATCATCTTCACAGCCCTCCTCTGGACTCGCTCCAGGAGCTCCATGTCCCTCCTGTACTGGGGAGCCCAGATCTGGAAACAATGCTCCAGGTGTAGCCTCACCAGGGCTGAGTAGAGGGGCAGGATCACCTCCCTTGACCTGCTGGTAACACTCTTCTAATGCACCCCAGCATACACTGGCATTTATGGCCATAAGGGCATGTTGCTGGCTCATGGTCAGCCTGCTGCCCACCAGGACTCCCAGGTCCCTCTCTGCAGAGTTGCTCTCCATCAGGTCAGCCCCCAGCCTGTACTGGTGCTTGGGGTTATTCCTCCCCAGGTGCAGGACCCTGCACTTGCCCTTGTTGAACTTCATGATGTTCCTCTCGGCCCAACCCTCCAGCCTGTCGAGGTCCCTCTGAATGGCAGCACAGCCCCCTGGGGTATCAGCCACTCCTCCCAGCTTTGTGTCATCCACAAACCTGCTGAGGGTGCACTCTGTTCCATTGTCCGGGTTGTTGACCAATATGTTGAACAACACCGGACCCAGTACTGACCCCTGGGGGACACCGCTAGCTACAGGCCTCCAACTAGACTCCGCGCTGCTTACCACAACCCTCTGAGCTCTGACATCCAGCCGGTTGCCAATACACTTCACTGTTCACTCATCTAGGCTGCACTTCCTGAGCTTGTCTATGAAATGCTCTGCAAAGCAGCATGGTTATGGATTACATGAGGCACAGCCACACAGTCTAGATGCTGGCTGTTCTGCTGACGTGTGAGGTGAAGTGAGGCCACACATGACAAATAACAATTACAGGCTGCTGTTTCCTGCAGGTTATTAGAGGCTTGCATTCTGCTGCTAGTGTGAGGGCCTAATGGAAAGAGCAGGGTGGTCAGTGGGGCTTGCCTTTAGCCAGAGGCAGGGGATGATCCAGGTCATAGAAAGTCTCTTACATTTTGCTGGCAGGGTAGAGTTAGAAAATCAGCTCTGAAGATAAAAGCAGAGCCTCCTTCTCCCATGTCAGCACCCAGCTCCAGAGTGTGAAGGAGGACACTGAAACCCCAGGCAGGAAAGAGAGAGCCATGCTGAGGCTAGCTAAGGCTCCCAGGAGCTGCACTCTGGGCTGTCCCTCATGGCAAATGTCACAGTCCTCAAACTGAGGGGCTGCAGCCACCTGGTCCCTATTAATCAGTAGCCTCCAGGGTCAAGCCATATTCAAAATGATTCACGTACCCAGTGCTGCTACAACACACCTGGGACCACAGATGAGACCCTTACAGTGATGTGTCATCCGCTCCTCAGGCTGGGCAGCCCCTGAGCCCTGGCTTCTGCATCCCCATGGCTCTCTGCAGGACTGCTGGCACCTTCTCATCTCTCCCTGACATCACATGGTGAAGGGGCCTGTATAGGGTTTATGTGGCAAGGTTTTGGTAATGGGGGGCTGAAGGGGTGGCCTCTGTGAGAAGAATCCAGAAGCTGCCTCATGTTAGGTAAGACTCAGTTTCAGCCGGCTCCAAAGAGACCCGCTGTTGGCCAGAGCTGGGCCAATAAGTGATGTTATTTGTGCCTCTGTGAGAGAGCATTTAAGACAGGGAAAAAAAAACACTGCTGGGGAACAGCAGCTGGGAGAGAGAGGAGTGAGAAACAGCCCTGCAGACTCCAAGGTCAGTGCAGCAGGAGGCAGGAGGTGCTCCAGGCACACAGCAGCAGTTCCCCTGCGGCCTGTGGAGAGGCCCCTGGTGGAGCAGGCTGTCCCCCTGCAGCCCATGGGTCCCACACGGAGCAGATCTCAACGCTGCAGCCCATGGAGGAGCCCCCGCTGGAGCAGGTGGATGTGGGCTGGAGGAGGCTGCGGCCCATGGAGAGCCCCCACAGGAGCAGGCCCCGGGCTGGAGCTGCAGCCCGTGGAGAGGAGCCCACGCAGGAGCAGGGGGTCTGGGGGGAGCTGCCACCTGTGGGGGACCCAGGTTGGAGCAGTTTGCTCCTGACGGATGGACCCTGTGGTATATACCTGTACTGGAGCAGTTCTTGAAGAGCTGCTGCCTGTGGGCAGCCCCCGCAGGCTCAGTTCGGGAAGGACGGCATCCCGTGGGAGGGACCCCATGTTGGAGTAGGGGAAGGGAATGACTGTGAAGGAGCAGCAGGTGATGAAGTGTTGATTGATATCTGACCACAGCCCCCATTCCCAGTTCCCCTTTGCCACTTAAGGGGAGGACATAAAAGAGGATGGATGGAGGGAAGGTGTTTTTAGTTTTGGTTTGTTTGTTTGATTTGACACAGACACAGACACAGATTTCTAGGTTGGAAGAGACCTCAAGATCATCGAGTCCAACCTCTGACCTAACACTAAGTACTCCACTAAACCATATCGCTACATCTGAACGTCTTTTAAAGACCTCCAGGGATGGCGACTCCACCACCTCCCTGGGCAGCCCGTTCCAATGCTTAATAACCCTTTCGGTAAAGAAGTACTTCCTAACATCCAACCTAAAACTCCCCTGTCGCAACTTTCGCCCATTCCCCCTCGTCCTGTCACCAGGCACGTGGGAGAACAGACCAACCCCCACCTCTCTACAGCCTCCTTTAAGGTAACTGTAGAGAGCGATAAGGTCGCCCCTGAGCCTCCTCTTCTCCAGGCTGAACAAGCCCAGCTCCCTCAGCCGCTCCTCATAAGACTTGTTCTCCAGATCCCTCACCAGCTTGGTCGCCCTTCTCTGGACTCGCTCGAGCACGTCCATGTCCTTCCTGTAGCGAGGGGCCCAAAACTGAACACAGTACTCGAGGTGCGGCCTCACCAGAGCCGAGTACAGGGGGACAATCACTTCCCTAGACCTGCTGGCCACACTGCTTCTTATACAGGCCAGGATGCTGTTGGCCTTCTTGGCCACCTGAGCACACTGCTGGCTCATATTCAGCCGACTATCAACCAATACTCCCAGGTCCTTCTCGGCCAGGCAGCTTTCCAACCACTCATCTCCCAGCCTGTTGCTCTGCTTGGGGTTGTTGCGCCCCAGGTGCAGGACCCGGCACTTGGCCTTGTTGAACTTCATACAGTTGACCTCAGCCCATCGCTCCAGCCTATCCAGATCCTCCTGCAGAGCCTTCCTGCCCTCGAGCAGATCGACACACGCACTTAGCTTGGTGTCATCTGCAAACTTACTGAGGGTGCACTGGACGCCCTCATCCAGATCATCGATAAAGATATTAAAGAGGACCGGCCCCAGTACCGAGCCCTGGGGGACACCACTTGTGACCAGCCTCCAACCAGATTTGACTCCATTCACCACAACTCTCTGGGCCCGGCTATCCAGCCAGTTTCTAACCCAGCGAAGCGTACGCCAGTCCAAGCCCCGAGCAGCCAGTTTCTTGAGGAGAATGTTGTGGGGAACGGTGTCAAAAGCCTTACTGAGGTCAAGGTAAACCACATCCACAGCCCTTCCCTCATCCACCAAGCGCGTCACTTTGTCATAGAAGGAGATCAGGTTCGTCAAGCAGGACCTGCCTTTCATAAACCCATGCTGACTGGGCCTGATCGCCTGCTTGCCCTGCAAGTGCCGCGTGATGACCCTCAAGATAATCTGCTCCATGAGCTTTCCTGGCACTGAGGTCAAACTGACAGGCCTATAGTTCCCCGGGTCTGCCCTCCGGCCCTTCTTATAGATGGGCGTCACATTGGCTAGCCGCCAGTCAACTGGGACCTCCCCCGATAGCCAGGACTGCCGATAAATGATGGAAAGCGGCTCGGCCAGCTCCTCCGCCAGTTCTTTCAGTACCCTCGGGTGGATCCCATCCGGCCCCATCGACTTGCGCACATCCAAGCTCCTTAGCAGGTCGCCAACCATTTCCTCATGAATAGCGAAGGCCACATCCTGCTCCCCATCCCCTTCCGCCAGCTCAGGGCACTGGGTATCCAGAGAACAACCGGTATTGCCGCTAAAGACTGAGGCAAAGGCGGCATTAAGCACCTCAGCCTTTTCCTCATCCTTAGTAACTAGGTTTCCCCTCGCATCCAGTAAAGGATGGAGATTCTCCTTAGTCCTCCGTTTCGCATTGATATATTTGTAAAAGGATTTTTTGTTGTCTTTAACGGCAGTAGCCAGGTTGAGCTCCAGATGAGCTTTGGCCTTTCTAATTTTCTCGCTGCACAGCCTCGCTACATCCTTGTAGTCCTCCTCAGCGGCCCGCCCTTTTTTCCAAAGATTATAAACCCTCTTTTTTCTGCTAAGCACAAGCCGCAACTCTCTGTTGAGCCAGGCCGGTCTTCTTCCACGCCGGCTCGTCTTTGGGCACGTGGGGACGGACCGCTCCTGCGACGTTAAGATTTCCTTCTTGAGGAGCACCCAGCCTTCCTGGACTCCTCTGCCCTTCAGAACCGCCTCCCAAGGGACTCGGCCAACCAGCGTCCTGAGCAGCTCAAAGTCAGCCCTCCGGAAGTCCAAGACAGCAGTTTTACTGGTCCCCTTCCTGGCCTCGCCAAGAATAGAGAACTCTACCATTTCGTGGTCACTCTGTCCAAGACAGTTTCCGACCACCACATCTCCCACCAGTCCTTCTCTGTTTGTGAAGAGAAGGTCTAGCGGGGCACCACCCCTGGTAGGTTCACTGACCAGCTGCGTCAGGAAGCTATCTCCCACGCTCTCCAGAAACCTCCTAGACTGCTTTCTCCGTGCCGTGTTGTGTTTCCAGGATATATCCAGGAAGTTGAAGTCCCCCACGAGGACAAGCGCCGACGATTTTGCAACTTCTGTCAGTTGCCTATAAAACTCCTCATCCGTCTCCTCATCCTGGAGTCCATCCATTTGTTTTGTTGTTTGGTTGGTTTGTTGCTTTTTTGTTTGGTTGGTTGGTTGTTTTTTAGTTTCTCATTGTTCTAGCTTGTTAGTAATAGGTAAAAAAATTCATTTATCTCCATAAACAGCTGAGTCTGTTTTACCCGTGATGATAATTGGTAAGCGATCTCTCTGTCCTTATCTCAGCCCTTGAGCCCTTTTCATTGTATTTTCTCCCCCTTTCCTTTTGAGGAGGGAGAGTGAGAGAGCGGCTGTGGTGGAGCTCAGCTGTCCAGCTGAGTAAAACCACCACAGGGCTGTGGGACACCATCCAGAGCTTTGAATGATTCCTTCCCAGCACTCTATTCCCTGCCTGTTGTCAGCGCTGATGGACCTGGTGACAGTGCAGCATGGTGACAGAGCTCTGGAGTTCCTAGACGAACCATGATTTTCCTTGGCACCACTGTACTATCTACTGTCGTCCTCCTGTCTCAGCCTGCCACTGAGGTAGAGGGTCCATCCCAGACACAGCAGAACCAGGCCAACTCAAAAGGAGAAAGAACTTAATTTCCCATGCAATCTCATAGTGAATGTCAGACAAGCTGATTTTGGGTGTTTGTCAGCTATCCCAACAAATTTCTTGCACCTTCTTACTGCTCGATGTATCTCAATTTCTTAAGTACTCCAGAGCAGTCACACTCTGCAGAACTTGTCTTGCTCTTTTTAGACTACCTTTTGATGGACTTCAAAAGGGCTCTTGCACATTTCTACTGTCACATCGTGAACTGTATGACTCATGAAATCTTTAATTTCCTAAAAGCAGGCTGCATTAGTGCTGACAGAAGGGAAGAGGGTTAGAAGGGAAGGTGACAGTGGGAAGGAGGAGGTGGAGGAGAACAGGAAGAAATGTGGAGAGAAGGAGTAGGAGAAATGTGGAGAGAAGGAGTAGGCCTGGGACATGACTTGGGGGCAAGAATATGGCATGCAGTGTGAGAAGCAGAGTGCTCTTGGAATGCAAGTATTTCTGAATATCCACAGTTCCCAGCCAGTGTGGTCTAGGAGGAGTATGTGGCTGTTCCTTTACAGGTCCCCAGTCTCAGCAGCACATGTGGGTGCTGAGCTCTGCCCCACAGACTGCAATTCACAGGGCCTGGGAGGCTTGATGCTTACAACAGTGGAGTCAGCAGCAAGCAGGGGGACCTTGGTGGCTGTAGCTCTGGAAGGACGCTGGAGACAGCACTTCCTGGGACTATCTGTAGTGAAGAGAAAGGATCCAGACTTCTAAGGAAACCGCCTTTCTTTGCTCTCAGAGTTTTGGGAAAATGTGCTTTGATTCAAGAACAAGGCTGATATTTACCTTTTCTCTCAGTCTTCAGCTATCAGCTCAGGCCAAAACTGGTGATAGGGAAACCGGGAAACCAAGGAAGAAAGGAGTGAGCAGAAGACTGAGGCAGGAGCCAGAGAATGGGGAATGAGGATAGATGCAATGAAGAATAATGAAGAATGAAAGCAGAATAAGAACTGAACATGGAGGCCACCAGTCATATATACTCAGCAGTCCTCTCAGCCTGCCTTTCATGGATTGTAGTGTTTTAAGTTTCTCCAAACCTAGAAAATTCCCACATCAAGAATTTTTAACTTATCACCAAGACTGTTAGATACAACGCAAGCTAAGAGACATTACATGAGAACAAATGCTTAAATCCATGAAAATCGCAAGCAAATACTACATTTTATTATTTCTATATCAACTCCAAGAGCTTCAGAGCTGATTGGAGATAGTAGTGGGAGAGGAATCAGCAGAAATCAAGAAGAACCTAGGAAGAAGGAAGACAAAAAGCCGAGTGTTGTGTAGGTACAAAACTCATGAGTAAATCAGATTCAGATTTATACAGGCAGAATCCTATGTCACCAGAGAAACACTGACTTGCCAGCACTCACATAACCTGAAATCTGATTTTGCATCCCATTTACACTTTTTATTTCAGTCTAGGAATAGCTTTCTGTTTTTTTCTAGCCTTAAAATATCAGTTTGTTTTTGTGATTTAATGCCTTCTGAGCGGAATCCCCAGCATTTGGCATTTTACTACACAGCAAGCTCCCTTTGCATTTCCTTATGCCTTTGGGAACATATGAAATCTGTTTTTGTACCATGGACTCATTTTGCCAGGTGGGGAAGCATCACTGCTTGAAAGATATCCAGGCAGTCATCATCCTGAAGGTTAGAGAAACCTCTATGACAGGTACAGGAACTGGCTCCTGGGATGGGCTTTGGAGGGGCTATAGGCTGCCGTTGGCTTTGCAGAGGCTCAGCCTGGTGCGAGTGGTGCATTCTGGAAAATCTGGTTACTCTTACAGGCACTGAGCCATTGGACATGACTCTTTAAAAAGTTCAAACCAAGATGTCTCAACCTGAGCATCTGAGCTTTTCAGCAGGCAATCTTTTGGCCACGTTCTGCCATCTTTACCCCTTTTCAACTTCTCAGCCCAGTTGATAGCACAACCCCATGACAAAGATCTGTTGTGACATATCTCCTGTTCCAGATCCTATTGAGCCAGACGTGATGGGTAGCAAACGATGCATCACCAGCCTGACCAGGTAGCCACATCCACCCAGGTGTGATTTGCAATGTCAGCACAGGGACACGGTCTCTACATCCCACGAGCTGGCAGCAAAGTGGGGAGGTGAAGGATGAGGGATGGCAGCAAGTGGGTGAGTTTTGGGAGGCCTGACACACCTCCTAACATCTGTTGTTTCAGCCCTACTTGCAATGCCACCTACCTCCAGATGGCTCAGCTACCCCGAAGCTGGTCCCTGCTCTCTGTGCCCTGAACATTACAGCTGCCTGCAGTGGATCAGGAGGTGCCTGTGGAGGAAATGACTCATCGGACATCCAGCCACAGAGCTAATTGCTTCCCCTCCTATCTCACGCAGCTGGGAAGCAGGCTGTGGCCATGCAGCTCGGGCGCACATCCAGCCTTGAGTACCCCAGAACTTCAGGGCTAAGACCTTAGGATGTCTAGGCCAGGCGGGACCCACGAGTAGCTTTCTGGCATCACTGGCCTGGCATAACCTCCTCGAGGGCCTGCTGGGGACAGTGCCCTTCCCCAGTTCCCAGGGGAGATCTCCCCACTCCTTCTGTCAGTGGCTCCCCCACTGTCTCACCAGCTAGCAGACACACATGGAAAGTAGCAAAGCTTTGTCCTTCAGAGGGCAGCAAGGAATGGGGTCCCCATTTTGCAGTCTGCAGGAGCCCAGTTAATGGGTGATGCAGTAGGGTTTGCTGCTGCCCCATACTTCCCCCAATCATTTCCTGGGGAGGAGGAAATATGTCCAGCTCCATCGGAGCAGCCTTCCCACCATGTCCAGGTGCCAGAAGGCTTGGCCATAGGAGATCAACCCTCAGTGCTATATTGCCAGTGCCATGAGCAGAGCAGCCTTTGGTTGTCTGCCTAATAAACAACAAATCTGCCCTGGTACCTCTCAACCTTCTTTATCTCCGGTTGCTGGAGCCCACCTGCATTGTAGTGCACCAGGGTGCCTCAATGACACAGCCAATCTGTGGGTATATCCAAAAGAAGTTTAGCACCACTGGGGGAGCTCCTCCCTGTTGGGCTATTGCTGCACAGCCGGGCGCAGGAACCCAGCCAGACCAGCACGTAGATGTGACAGTGCCAGCCAGAACCAGGGGTCAGGCTGTGCATCAGTGCTAGGGAGCAGCAAGGAGAAAAAGAAGGACCAGGAGCTGAAAGAGTCCTTCTTTGGGGTGTCAAGAACAAAAGAATCTTGTAGAAACCTCTGCTGCGCTTCTGTGCTGGTAGAATGGAGACCATGTGGCCCAGGAAGGGCAGTTACAGCAGGGACCAGGGCATTTATGGCTGTAGCTGGCAGGCAGACTGCAGCACTGTCAGGAATTCCTCCTGAGCAGCATGATCATTCCTCTGCAGCCTAAACCCATCTGCAGTGAGGGGGTGGAGAGCCTTAAGCACAAGCAGGAAGCACTGTCAAAAAACCCTTGTCAGTGTTGTTATGCTAGAGAAATCATATCAAAAAAAAAAAGCGTCAGCATCACCACCTGCAAAAAGAGCAGGGGCTAGCACTGACAGCCTTGGAGCTCCCACCCACAATGTCAGCCCTACTAGCGACAGGCAGAGGGCTCATTTCTCAGGTCACTGCACTCTGTACAACCAAGTCTCAAGCCCTGGACCTAGCTGAACCCTTCTCAAGTGACAGAGCAGCTCAGGATCTCCTCCACTGCCCCACCGGGAGCATTGCACTAGCTCCCTGGTTCTCCATGCCTGAAAAAATCATGGAACAGATCCTCCTTGAAGCTACGTTAAGGCATATGGAACACAGAGGGGTGATTTGGGACAACCACCACGGCTTCACATGGCAAATCATGCCTGACCAATCTAGTGGCCATCTCTGATAGAGAGACTACATCAGCAGACAAGGGAAGAGCAACAAATGTCATCTACCTGGATTTCTGTAAGGCCTTTGACACAGTCCCATACAACATCTTTGTCTCTAAATTGGAGAGATATGGATACGATGGATGAACTATTCAGTGGATAAGGAATTGACTGGATGGCCACATCCAGAGAGCTGTGGTCAATGCCTGAAAGTCCAGGTATAGGTCAGTGATGAGTGGTGTCCCTCAGGGGTCCTCTGGGAGGTGATTCTCCCTCTCTAATCCACCCTTGTGAGACCCCACCTGGAGTCTTGCATCCAGCTCTGCCCCCACACACACACAAGAAGGATGTAGACTTGTTTGAGCAGGTGCAGAGGAATGGCACAAAAATGTTCAGAGGGCTGGAGCACCTTTCCTGCAAAGAAAGGCTGAGAGAGCTGGAGATGCTTGGCCTGGAGAAGAGAAGGCTGTGGGAGATCTCACTGCAGCCTTTCAATACTTAAAGGGGACTTTTAAGAAAGATGGAGACTGTTTACAACAGGACCAGGCACTGACTTAGGCTAAAACTCTTCCCTGTCAATCCTGCTTGGAGCTTTAAGGCAGGTGGCGATCAGTGCTGTAGCCCAGGGCAGGGTTTCTTGTGTGCCAACTGCACCTGGAACTTGAAGCTACCTGCTCTGCATTCCCTGCCTTCTTGTCCGTGAAAGCTCCTCCTGGTGCCCTGGGGAAATGAGGGGCCATGCTGAGCAGTCCCACCTCAGTGCCAAGGGGAGGCCTTGCCTGAGCAATAGCTGGCATGGAGGAATGAAGAGAACTTGCTCCCTGATGCCACTTTTTCCCCCTGCTGTACCCATCGCCTTAGGCAGGCAGCAGGCAGCATATTGGCATGTAGGGGCTCCAGGATTGAATCCATCAATAATACTCAGAGCTCTTTCATCATCCTGCTGACAAAGTGCTGCCCACCAGTCTGCACCACTGCCTGGCCACCCATACTCCCAGCACGGTGGGTGTCCCAACAGCACCAGTGGGCTGGGGAGCCTGGGCACCAAGGGAATGTGATGGGCTGAGTGCCTTCCTCTCTGCCAGCTAGATACCAGAGCACTGGTACATCACTTCAAACCCAGCCTAACAGCAACAGGAGCAATATCTGCTCCATGCACAAATCCAGATGGGTAACAATCCCTGGGCAGCACCTTGGGCAGCTGGCTTGGCCTGCAGGAGCAATTCCTGCCAAACTGCTGATCTGCCCAGAGGGGGTTTTCACTGGTCCTTTATGGCATTGCTGACCTTGTTGTTAACTACCAAGGGCTGGTGAGCTGCCTGCTGAGTCTGCATGCTCATCCCTCTATTCTGCCACGGTAGTCACTGACACATTCCTGATGGCCACAGCTAAGTTCTCTGCCTGGCATTTCTGGCATGTCTCCTATGCATCACCCAGTGGACCCAGGAGATGAAGAAGACCTTGGCAGTAAGCTGAGGTGGTTTGGTTTCTGAACCCCAGCACCAGTGAGGCAGCACAGTACTGGAGAAACAAAAGTTTCATGTTGAACTGTTCCATGGTAAATGTTTTGGATCTGCTCCTCGACAGTTCTTTCCACCTGGCTGATACCTGCTGACTATGCATTTAGAAAAGCAGGCCTGTTTGCATTTTCCAGAAGTGACACCTTTTTGTTTTGTTCCTTGCAGTGTTGCACTTAATGAATAATTCTGAGATTTTTCCTTCTTGAAGTCTGGATAAAATAAGTGCAGGAAGTTTTGGTGCAGGAAGAACAACAATGACTGCTGCTCAACTCAAGATTTTGCTGGCTTCTGGACACTTTCAGCTGCTCTCTGCTCCCTTTTCTATGCCACGTCGTATATATATGGTCCTCCAAGAAGTTCTGTGCACTAGTGGGGATGAGGGAGGGGCCACCATGGCCACTGAGCCCACATAGCAGCACTGGTGTGAAGAGCTCTGTTCTGGGCTGTGACAGGACCACCGTGCTCCTCCTCAGCCGATGCCACACCAGGCTGTGTCTCCTGTGCAGGGACTGACCCCTCCATGGTGTGCCTGCGCAGGCCAGCTGTGACTGCAGGGCTCTGGTGAGGCAGAGTGGTCCTGGCAGTCCTCTGAACTCAGAGGACATCCCCAGCAGGGGAGAAGTCATCAGCTTGTGCACGTGGTGCAGAAAGGGCTTGGCTCCCTTCATGATATGGCTGGCCAGAGCCGGACACCCTACCTGCTGAAGGATGAAAGAATATCCAAGGACCCCGATGGACCTGTCCTGTGAGGAGAGATTTATTCCCTGTCTGAAAGGATGAGTGACAAGAAACAAGGGGTGAACACAAGAAAGCTGGACAAAAGCCTGGAGCCCCAGGACGGGTGAGAAGGTGCTGTGGAGTCTGAGCAGGACTGAAGGATAGAGCACAGTGCAGACTCCTGAGATCTGAGTGGGACAGACACAAATGCCAGGAGAAAGGAGACAAACTGGAAGAGCTGGGAACATCACCCAGCCACTGAACATCGCAGGGACTCGGTGGGACAACACAGGCTGGGTACATCAGCATAGAAGGCAGAACCCATTCAGGATGGGAAAAGGGAGTAGGGCAGCACTGTTATACATCAGAGATGTATATATAAAGGTGAATATAAAGGTAAGTACAAGCGTGGAGAGATTAAATCAAACAGACCAAGACAGAAAATTAGTTCTGCCTAGATGTAATAAGCCTAGAAGAAGAAAATCTGTGCACAAAAGTTCATGTCCACTTCTAAGTGAGATAATTAAGCAAATTCTAGATGATATGTGAGAAGGCTAAATAGTTCAATATCTTTTATGCTTTAAATATTTACAGAAGGGTTAACTATGACCAGAGTACTTCTAGCAACAGGAGACTAGGAACAAAACCAGAACAACAAGTTTGGAAGGTGTAGCATGGACAATCTGAAATTTACAAGGTATGATAAAATTTACCCTGGAGTATGTAAGGAACTAGCCACAGTAATCTCTGACCCCATTAGCAATTATCTCAGAAAACAGATGGAGCATGTGTGAGGTCCCTGAGGACTGGAGGAGGGCAAAACTTAGTACATTGCATTGAAAAGGGAGAAAGGGAAATTATACATTAGTTACTTTGGTGTCTGAAAAGATACAGAATGAAATTATTACACAATCACTTGTCAAGCATCTCAAGGATAATATGTGACAAGGAACATCCAATGAGCATTTGCCAATAATACAATATGTTAAACCAATCTAATTTCCATCATTGACAGGGGAGGTGGCACTGCTGATAACAGGCGACAGAAGATATATGTCTTGACTTTCATTGTTTTTTGGTGCTGTCCCATGGGATGTGCTCTGTAGAAAACTGAAGTGATGGAGTGCATTTGAAATATCTCTGAGCTGGATGTACAACTGGTTAAAAACTGCTGCAAGCAGGGACTGTTTAGATGCTCTCAGAGAAGACGTTAAGTGAGGTCATTTTGTGGATACGTCCTGTTCACTGTTTTCATTTAGCCAACAGGTTGATGGAATAGTGGTCATGCTTACAAAATGCTGAAATAATAGCAAATAGCAAAGGGCTGCAATAGTTTAGAGGAACGTGATCAGATTTATTTTTTTTTAATCTTGATCGCTCATTAATGGCTTGCAATTTATAAAATGCAATTCAGTGAGAACTAGTGCAAAGCAGGAAAACTGGAATGCACAAATACCAAGCAGAAACTCACTGGCTGGAGAGCAATCTTGCTGCCGGGGAGTTTTTGTGGATCCCTGTAGATCAGGCTGAGCAGCCTGCTGCTGCCATGAGAACATGCAGGGTGGTGTAAGCTCGGTGTCCCTCCTAAGGCAGGGATGGCCACAACACTGTTCTGCTCACCCTTGGGGCAATCTCAGCCAGACAAGCATCATGCTGGATTTTGTGCTGGTCATTAAAAGGAGGAGTTAATATACATGAGAAAGTACACAGATGTTACAAGATTAGTCAGAAGTTTGGAAAACATGAGATGCAAGAGGAACAAACTGAATCAGTCTAGCTCTGAAACCTGAGAACAATGAGCACCTGAGCAGGGGTATGACAACAGCCTTCTGAAATGCTAAAAATCAATTGAAGGAGATTAGTGATCATTTTTCTTAGGTCTACCAAGGATATTTTGTGCAGTAATTGGCTTGACTTGCCTACACAGAGATTTAGGGTAGGTACTAAGATTGCAGGGAGGTTTTCCTTGGGCCATGTCATGAAGTGTCAAAGGCTGGCTGGGATCTAGCTGCTCCAAAACAGCATGCAGAGGAGCAGCTCCTTGTGGCCCCACTTGCCCTCTGGGGCTCTCTGGCACCCGCAGTGGTGCCAGCACATGTCCATCCAGCAGGCTTCCCTGGTGAAGTGGGACCAGGCAGGGAAAGGCTGGGCAGAGCCACCTCCAGGCAACCCAGTGCTGTGTAGCTGGGGACTATAAGGGCAGGTGGGGCTCTTGCTAAGAAGCTGCTCATCCTCCTGCAAAGGTCCTGAAGGGGACCTTTGCCTAGGGTTAAGGGGTGGAAGCAGTTTTGGTGAGCTGCACCAGTGAATGTGAAAGCCAGCTCCATAACTATATCTTCAATTCTTCCCATTCTGATCTGCTCCTCTGCCCCGCTGTCCTCTCCCCTCCCCTAAGTCTGCCCCTCTGTTTTGCATCTTCTCCATCATCTTTCTGCTGCTGTACCCCTCCTGCTCTCCACCTTTCCCATCCCTGCAGCTGCGCTTCTCCTTTCTAGTCCTTCCTATTTATTCTTATTCCTTCTCACAACAGCTATTTAATTCAGTAGCAAGACATTTCCATTTGAATTGCTTTCCTGACTCTATCCAGGACAGGAGCTGAGCCAGGGTGCTGCATCCTGTCCTAGCCTCATATTCATTAGTGTCACGCGGACAGTGCTGTCTGTCACCAACAAGCCCACTCTGTATTCATGGCAGCATGCTCCCCATGCCCTCCTTTCTGCCTGGTTAGCATCAGCCGAGCATGGATTACAGAATGCATGGTGCTTGAGTCACTGTGTGGAGAGAGCCATGGGGAACCTTGCCTGGTGACAGGTTGAGTGCTCCCCATTCTCATCCCCAGAAAAATAAAAGGGCAGCCCTGCAGCCACTTGGAGGGGATCTGCTGGGTTTGCAGGGTGCTTTTCTGAAGGTACCAGGCACACATATCTGCACTGCCTCTGTCCGTCAGTCCTTGTTGGCTAGCCTGGGAACCCCCCAGCCAAGTCAGGCACTGTGATGGCAGAGCAGGGCAAAGGCAGGAGATGCGTGTGGTGAAAAGGAGCAGTGGATTGGATATGGAGGTCTGTGAGAACTGCTGGCATGGGATAGCCATCAGAAGGTCTTTATAGCAGGCTTTAGATCAGCCAGGTGCAAAGCTCTGGTTTCAATAGGATGGTGCAAGCTCTGCAGTCTGCTGTGTGCTGGGTGTCAGAGCTGGGCTCCACCCAGCCCCCTCTGAATTAGCATCAGGGGCCTCCCCAGCTCTGCACAGACCCGTGGTTTGGCCTCTGGGGTCTGGCAAAGTCCCTTCCTTCCCAAGGGGCATCTCCACCTACTGCTGCTCTTCTGGTTGCTGACTTGTGGCATGCGGGTGGTGTTTTGGGGCTGACTTGCTCTTTTCTGCATTTTCTCAAGGCCTTATCAGCACAATACCATGGTCTGTGCAAAGTGTTTGCATTTGTTGTGCCTTTCACTGCTGTTGCCCAGTCCAGGCTGAAGTAGGTTATGTGTGTATCTGCCCTTCAGTTGTGCATGACAGCCACTGTTATCCTGCCAGTGCCAGCAGTTCAGCCCGAGGGCTTTGTTAGAGCCAGCCCTGCCAAAAAAAAACTTCCCTGGCTGTTCCGGTGGCACACGTGAGATGTAAGAGCTGTGCAGGTCAGGGTCACTCAGCTTTCCTTGGCCCCACCAGACCTGTGCCAAAGCAGAGGCTGGCTGAGCATAGCCTCTCCTCCTCCAGCCTCCACAGCCAGGCTGCTGGGCTAAGAGGTGCGTCCCCTGCTCTTGCTTGTCTGTGCACCCACAGACACCTGCTCACACACGTGTGCTCACACACATGCCAGGACACCCTGTTCTCTGTTCAGGACTGGGTCTCATAGGCTTGCAAGACGTCTCGTGGTGGTCTGAGTGCCTCTCATGTATGGGGATGCTTCAAGTGACCCAGGGACTCCAGGCACACTGCAGCATGCCGCGCTCACTACCTGGCGTGGCCCTGCTGAGCCCCCTGCCCCCAGCTGCCAATGGCTGACCACAGGCATACTGTACCAGGGAACCCTTCTGGTGGATCTACAAGCACCTGGTGTGCACGAGGGGAGAGCTGGTGGTGTGCTAGGGCAACCCAGCACCTGAGTGTGGAATGATTCCCCAGGCCCCTCTAGTGTTTCTGCCTCCAGGAACACTCAAGCCACATGTCTTGAAGGTGTAATGACACTTCCCACACATTCACTTCATGCACATCAGCACACACGAGCATCCCTTGGGATCAGATCAACTCATGCAGAGTCCATTGAACTGGGCCTGGAACCAGCTGTGGAGGCTCTTCTGGCTCCCCGGCAGTTTCCCCTGGAGGGGCTTCCCCTTCTCCTGGAGGATGGAGATCCAGGAAATGCCATCCTGTAGGTTACTTCGCCACAGATATGAGAGGCCCTGTTGTGAAAAGCCCAAGACCAGGACAGAGTTCTGTCCCCAAGCCCATGCCCCTTGAGGTCCCTTGGGCTGGAAGGCAGATTTTGGGTGGGGGCCTGTGGGCACATGGCTGCGAACCCTCACCACCTCCCTCTCTTTTCTACTGAGACTCATTTGAGTGCTCAACTTCTCAGAGCTCTACCTCCCTCCTATGTGACCTTGCAGTTCACCTAGGCTAATTAAGATTGATTATCCCTGCAGCACCAGGTGGACACATGGGCAAATAGTTTCCAGCCTCATGGGACATTTCTTTCCTTCCCTATTAGGTGCTGGTTAATAGTTAACTTTCAGAAGTTTTCCTCCTGTCAAGCAGGGAGCTTTTCAACATTTTTCTTTAACCCCTTGGTTAAAGAAAACCCAAGAGCCAGTTGGTGTGTGGTGAACTTCTCTCCATGCAGGGTGGAACCGGTGTCCACTTTGCAGATGCCTCCATGCTGCTGCAGCAGGAGGCAGGCAATGACAACACTGCCAGGTAGTTGCAACACACTACAGGTGCCAGTAGCAGGATGCAGGAGAGGGTCTGGGGAAGCTTTGATTTCACTTAGAGGATGTAGAAGCTTGGTCTGATGGAGGGCTACAGCTGCAGCTGAGGATCTGGGGGAGGGGGGCACAGAAGCTACCTGGCTGTTTGCCACCAGGAAAAGAGCCTGCACCAGGCAGGACTATGGGCAAGAGGGGCTGGGACTCCATAGCCCTCTGTCACGTAGGTGCCTCAGGAAGATGAGCACCCGGCAGGTGGCCGTGAGATGATGTGGTCCTAGCACTCTGCAGGGGAAGCAGGGGAAGGGGACTGTGACTGGTCGTATGGGCTGGGTCAGTGGGCTGCATCCTGACTGTGAGCTGTTGTAGTGGGTTTACATGTCAAGGTTTTGGTAGCAGGGGGCTATAGGGGTGGCTTCTGCGAGAAGAATCCAACCCCATGTTAGATAAGGGCCCTGCCGCTGGCCAGGGCCAATAGGCGATGTTGTTTGTGCCTCTGTGAGAGAGCATTTAAGACAGGGAAAAAAAAATGCTGCTGGGGAACAGCAGCTGGGAGAGTGAGGAGTGAGAAACAGCCCTGCGGACCCCAAGGTCAGTGCAGCAGGAGGGCTGGAGGTGCCCCAGGCACACAGCAGCAGTTCCCCTGCGGCCTGTGGAGAGGCCCCTGGTGGAGCAGGCTGTCCCCCTGCAGCCCATGGGTCCCACATGGAGCAGATCTCCACGCTGCAGCCCGTGGAGGAGCCCCCGCTGGAGCAGGTGGATGTGGGCTGGAGGAGGCTGCAGCCCATGGAGAGCCCCCGCAGGAGCAGGCCCCGGGCCGGAGCTGCAGCCCGTGGAGAGGAGCCCACGCAGGAGCAGGGGGTCTGGGGGGGACTGTGGCCTGTGGAGGTCACACGTTGGAGCAGTTTGCTCCTGACGGATGGACCCTGTGGTATGTACCTGTACTGGAGCAGTTCTTGAAGAGCTGCTGCCTGTGGGCAGCCCCCGCAGGCTCAGTTCGGGAAGGACGGCATCCCGTGGGAGGGACCCCACATGGGAGCAGGGGCAGCGAGTGATCGAGAAGGAGCAGTGGAGATGAAGTGCTAGGGACTGCCCGCAGCCCCCATTCCCCCATTCCCCTGCACTGCTCGGGGGGAGGAGGTGGAAGAGGGTGGATGGAGGGAAGGCGTTTTTGGTTTCTTTCCTTTGCTTCTCACTTTTCTAGCCTGTTAGTAATAGGCAATACATTATCTCCCTACTCTGAGTCTGTTTTGCCCGTGACGGTAATTGTTGAGTGATCTCCCCGTCTTTATCTCAACCCTTGAGCCCTTTGTGTCTTATTTTCTCCTCCTTTCTCTTTGAGGAGGGGGAGTGAGAGAGTGGCTGAGATGGAGCTCGGCTGCCCACCCGAGTAAAAGCACCACAGCTGCCACATCCATTGCAGCTTCCCACAGTGGAGGGAACCTGGAAGGCATGGTGCTTCCCCAGCACCACTGGCTTCAGGGCTTGGTGCTGCTGTCCCACCTGGGCAAATATTTCTCAACTCCCTTAACATCTGTAATGTGGGGAGGATCTTTCTTTCTCCCCTGAATAGTCCTAGAGATGGGTGACTGTAAGAATTCCTGTGAGCGATTGGGATATCAGACTCCATCACCAGTTTGTGTGAGTACTGAGGTCCCTGTTGTGCTGTAAATCAAAATTTAGCCCTTCTTCCTCTACAAGAGCAGAGTGGGTGGGAATGGGCTTGATGCTCTGATCTACCCAGTGGAGCCTCAAGCCCCTTACCAGTATATGCACAATATGTCCACAGTAGTTGGTGCTAAGGCACCAGGTGCTGGGAGCTCCCCAACAGCTGTGACCATCAGCTCTCTTCTAATGGCAGGAAAAGAAAAAAAAGAATGCACAGGTTACTGCTTACTCTATCTAATAGTTGTGCTGTTCCCCAGCAGTTTGTGTATTTCAAAGAAAAAGAGGGTCTGCTATTAACAGTTCAAAGGGGTAGGATATTTCACAACCTTGTTTTTGTCTCACTGATGGCCACCGACAAACCTTCAGCACATGGTGACCCTCATGCCACAGAGATGAGTAATTGGGGCTGCTCCCTGGCAGACAGCAGCATGGCACAGTGCTTTGTCCCTTCACCCAAGGTGGGGAATAGCATTTTTTGACAGGTGTCTTAAAATATCACTGGATTTCCGTTCTCTCTGCCATGATGGAAAAAGCAAACAGGAAAAGAGACTTTGCACTTGAATTGTTAAATTTTCATGGCAATTTAGCAAGGCTGATTGAAAGTCATTTTCCAGCTAATTTCAGTTCCTCTGCATTGCTCCTTAGCTACAGGGCCAGGGCTGCAAATGTGACAACTGGGAGCTGCTCAATTGCTGCTCAGAGTCTTGTCATGGAATAAAGCTGACCTGGGAAACATTGTTATCAGCATTTGATAAGAGATCATAATACTAATTTTGGTCCTAAAATCTTTCCCTAATAGAAATGATCAGCTTATATTTATCCCAGCAATTACAGCTGTGAAGAGCTCACACGGTTAGAGGACAGCCAAGAGCTCACACGGTTAGAGGACAGCCATGTTCTGCAGTTGAAAGAGATGTTTACATGGATAGTGTGAACAACGCTAACGTGCGTTTTTGAAGGATTTTTTCCCTGTGATGGTTAAATCAGCACCTAACTTTTAGAAATTGTGTCCCACTCTCCCATGGACAGGCTGTCCTCATATCTGCCTGACACATGGCTGTCTTGCCAGTCCCCTAAAACATCTGACTTTTGTCCTTGTAAGACCCAGGAGGCAGGACCTGGCCTTGCTCCAATGCCAGCGTGGGTTTGGGCTCAAGGTCTGACATTTTCAGTGGTATTTTTGAGGGTGTCTGCAAGGTGCTTTTACCAGAAAATATCCCTTCCTGTGCATCAGGTGTTGGTGGGCACAGGGATCCCAGCCTACACTTGATACCAGAGTCCTGAAGTGTGGCTATGAGCAATGTGACCTGCTAAGGCATCATGATATCAGGGTGTGATCATTGCTTGCAGATATTGACAGCCCACATCTCTCATCTAGTATGTGTGACCTGAAGGCTCAGCAGGACCAAAGGACAGAGCATGCATGGCTCCACACTGGGGATGCTGGAGCTGCTGCCAGGGAGCTGGGGTTTCAGGGGCTCAGGCAGATCTGCAGAGCCTTTGCAAGGCATATTCCTATGTGTTTAGTGGCAAAGAGGAGACAGCTTTCCTGCCAGCTCCAGACCTTACCACACTGCAGAGCACAGTCCTTGACTCAGCACAGCTCACCAGCTGCTTTCCATGAGCACCAACCATTACCCTGTTTCATCTGCCCACGTAAGTCAAAGTGTCTGCAGGGCCTACGGAGCTGGTGGGCGATGCCAGCCAGCACTGATGGATGCACTGGGAAAGCAAGAAGCCAGAAGGTACCAGGGAGAAATGCATTAGCCTGATTTGTCTGGGTCTCCTCTGGCTACTGGGTGATTCATCAACAAGAAGGATCAGTGTATGCCAGTGGGGCAATGAGGCCACCTGGGGTGGTGCCTGGACACCTGGCCCTGCTGCAGGGCTGGCACTGGCACTTCTGCCACACAGGTGGGTGAAAAGTCAAGGTCTGGAAATGGGGCACTGGAACAGGCTCCCGAGGGAAGTAGTCATGGTACCAAACCTGCTGGAGTCCAAGAAGCATTTGGACATTGCTCACAGACATATGGTCTGATTTTTGGGTTGTCCTACGTGGAGTCAGGAGTTGAGCTTGAAGATCCTTGATAATAGGATCATAGAATCATAGAATCAAGTACGTGCTGGTCAAACTGAGGCACAAGAAGTAAATACATAGGCAGTGGAAGCAGGGATATGTGGCTTGGGAAGAGTACAGTGATGCTGTCCAGATGTGCAGGGATGGGATTGGGAAAGCCAAGGAAGGGATGGAACTGAGCTGGGCAAGAAATGAAAAAAATAACAAGAAGGGATTGTATAGGTACATTGGCCAGAAGTAAAAGATCAAGGAGAGCGTTCCCTCTCTGATAAACGAGAAGGGAGAACTGTTAAGGACAGACATGGAGAAGGCTGAGATACGCAACAACTTCTTTGCCTGTCTTCACTGCTAGTCCAGCTTCCCATGTCTTTTGTTTCCCTGAACCTGTAGATGAAGGCTGGGGGAGCAAAGTCCCAACCACTGTAAGCGAAGAGCAGGTTCAATACCACCCAATGAAACCAAACGAGTACAAGTCTATGGGGCCCGATGCTATGCATCCCAGGGTCCTGAGGGAACTGGCTGATGGAGTTGCCAAGCTTCTCTCTATCATATTTGAAAAGTTCTGGCAGTCAGGTGAAATCCCTGGTGACTGGAAAAAGGGAAACGCCACTCCCATTTTTAAAAAGGGTCAAAAGTAGGATGTGGGGAACTACAGACCGGTGAGCCTCACCTCTGTGCCTGGGAAGATCATGGAAAAAGTCCTCCTGGAAGCAATGTCAAGGCACACGCAAGACCAGGAGGTGATCCGAGACAGCCAGCATGGCTTCACCAAGCATAAATCCGGCCTGACCAACCTGGTGGTCTACTAGGATGGAGTGAGTGCATCAGTTGACAAGGGAAGACCGACCGATATCATCTACCTGGCCTTCTGCTAGGCCTTTGACACGGTTCCACATGACATCCTGATTTCTGTATTGGACAGATATGGATTTGGTGGGTGGACCACTCAGTGGACAAGGAGTTGGCCTGAAGGTCACACCCAGAGAGTGGTGGTCAATGGCTCCATGTCCAGGTGGAGGCCGGTGCTGAGTGGTGTCCCTCAGGGGTCTGTCTTGGGACCAGTGCTATTTAATATCTTTATTGATGATGTAGATGATGGATCGAGTGCACCCTCAGCAGGTTTGCAGATGACACCAAGCTGAGTGGTGCAGTCAATACACCAGAAGGAAGGGATGCCATCCAAAGTGACCTGGACAAGGTAAAAAGAGGGCCCATGTGAACCCAATAAGGTTTAACAAGACAAAGTGTAACTAGATGGTCTTTGGGGTACCTTCCAACCCAAGCCATTCTGTGATTCTATGATTCTATGTGCAATCAACCACAGCCAAGGGTGCAGGGTGAATTCACTAGTGCTTCCCACAAGGTTTACGCAAAGGGAAAATCACTGGCATTTCTGTGTTGGGACTTCTGCCTGGTTCAGGTCTCACATACAGCAGCCTCAATTTTAGCGTGTCAGGACTTTCAGACATTTGGCACTTTGTCTCTGGTGACCTGGGCTCACTGAACACATTAGCACTGTCCCATCTTCAGCGCAAAACCTGCCCGCACTGCCTGCTCATGAAGTCCATTAACCACCATCTTGCTCTACCCGGTCCCCAAGAAAGGAGCCAGACATCTGCACTGGTCCCTCTCAGGACAGGGAAATGGGAGCGCATGCATTCAAGTTCATGAGGCCCAAAGTCAGGATCCTGCTAGGCTGAGTCAGGTGCAGGGCACTTCCCAAGGGCTGAAGTGGGGCCCAACTGCTTTAGCTGGTGTGACTGCTCCTGACACCCGTCAAATACTTCCTTTGCAGGGGCGATCTCTGAGGGTTGGATTGGCCCCCTTGCTCCTGCTGGCAGCATGCTACAGAGCAGGACTAGCAAACAACGTGAAGCCTCCTCAGCTCCGCTCCTTCCCCAACATCCCCCTGTCCTCCCCCAGCAGCCTAAGGTCAGCCCCGTCCCACAGGACCAGGGCTGGGAAGCCTGCAGCAGCTCTGCCAGGGCACGGAGCTGGCACCCCCGAGTCTGCTCCCTCATCCCACTTATGGTCCCATTAGCCACCATCATCCAAAGCTGGCAGAGGGCTGGGGGGGTCTCAGCAAGGTGAATAAATGCCCTGAAGAAGGACCCCACTGTCAAGCCCAATCCTCTGCCACTGAGAGAGGCTCCAGCTGGGTACTGGACTCCCTGGCATGTGCACAGACCTTTATTTTCCACATATTTGTGACCCTGTGTGTGATGAGCAATAATAAGGTTGGGATCCCACTGTCTGTTGCTGCCAGGACTCCCAAGCCAAGGCATTCAAAGTGCTTTCCCTGCATGCAGGCTGAGCCCCATGGCTGCAGCAGGGAGGTTGCTTGCTGTGGGCCTGTGCCTTCAGCCATGGGGATGGTGGAGGCTGCTCAGAGTCCAAGGGGGCAGGAATATGGGACAAAGACAGGTTTGTTTCACCAGCCTAGACTTCTTTCACCAGCTCAGCCAGGTGCTTTCTAGTTCAGCATGGGCATCCCCCGGGAGGATGCTCCTCTTGTCCCAATGTATTTGTAGGGTCGAGGCCAGAGACCCTGTGTCCCCACTAGAGCCTTGCTGAGGACCTCGTGACCCCTCTGTATCGTGCAGCCCATGGGACTGGGTCCTGTGGGGAAAGCTGCCACTGGCCATGGCCAGAGGGGAGGAGAACTCAGCAGGCCCTGGGGCATCACAGACCACCATGGGCACAGTAAAAGGGTGGCCAGTGCCTACTGCCTTCCTGGGGCCAGCACTGCCGAGTGCGTCATCTCCAGGCCAGGTTCAGGCCCCCTTTGCCTATCGGGCAGCTGGGGAGGTGGTGGTGCACTGCTGTACCAGCCCTGCATGGTTGGGATCCCTGGCTCAGAGACCCTGGGTGGGTTAAGTGCTCCCTGCATCATCCTCTCCATGGGACATCCCTGGGCAACCCGATGGCCCTGGCTGGGGTCAGGCTCTGGTCTGGTCCCCAAGCGCAGCCACAGTTAATATCAGTAGTACCACCACAAGCCTGTCACTGGGGCTTCAGCTGGGAATCCTCCGTGGAAGACCCCACCTTAATCTAGCAATATTGGCCCAGGCTTTTCTTGTTAACTTCTACCAGACTTCCAGATGCTGCTGGTCAGCGTGTCCAGCAGTAAGGACTGTCCTTCTGCGCCTTCATGGGGGTTCAGAGCAGGGGTGTGGGGTGAACCGCACAGCTCCAGGTAGGTTTTGGGTCGGTTGGTCAGTGCTGGGGCTCAATTCAAAGAAGTCCCCCCAGGGGCTTAGACCATTTAGGAGTAGCCAAGTGCTCCAGAACAGGAGTAGTATGAGACAGAGGCACCTGGAGAGAGCAACAAGCAGGGCCTTCCTAGTTGCGGGAGGCTGGAGAGGGCCATGGCTTCCGACACCATGGCACTGCCAGACTGCCAGATTGTTTGTGCTTCCCCTAAGATGTGTGTTCCCCATGCCCCTGCCCTCCCAGAGATGGTCCACATGGGTGGTCAAACAGGGTCTGTCCTTGCCGAGGCCCTGGTGTGCTGGCTGTGGGACGTGCAGTAGTGGGACATGGCAGGGGCTGACAAACAGCTGTGACGCATCGTCCTTCTGCAGCCCCCTCATCCTTGGTCCTTCACTGAGCATGAGCCATGAACATGGGCTTTGAGCCTCACCTCCTCAGGAGCATGTATGCACATTTGCAGGCACCTGCCTGCAGGACAGCAGCGTGCAGGGGAAAGCTGTTTGCTGCCTGTCTGGTGGGAGAAGGCAAAACACAGTGACAGGCAGATCTTCCAGGGCTCCTCGAAGTCAGCGTGGAGAGCCTGGCATTGTTCAAAGGGAAAGTACCTTTTTAGCCGTCATCTTCTCGGTTGCCCATGCATGCCTCCTGCACAGCTTCCCACTGGCTGTGGGCAGGACCTGGCAGCATGCACCCTGCCCACCCCGTACACCAGGTTGAGGATGAAGAGGCTGAGGTGGTCCTTAGCTGAGATACTGCTGAAGCAGCCAGGACAAGGGTAGATTAATTTGAAATAAATCCCCTTCCTTCTCCCCCAAAATGGTTGGGATCTCCTCCTGGGTACTCTGCACAAGCACCTCTGGTGCCTGCTGTCCCACCGATGGCGAGCAGTGTGGTTGTGGCTTTTGGGAAGATGTGTGAGACCTGTCTCATTCAGGGACGGTTGGAGCACTCTCCAGCTACATTTGGAGCACCTGGGATCTGCTTCCAACCAGTGAACTGCCTCTGGGTGAATTTCTGGCATGTATGCTGGCATATTTGGCAGGAGATGGGAAACATGAATCATGCATTCAAACCCATGAGCACCTTGCCAACATCCAGACCTCCATCCAGACTGTTTAGGAACAAACGTGGCTTCAGCAGAGGTTTTGCAAGCTGTTCATCCCTCCCCACGTGCTGATCCCAGGTCTAGGGTCCCTTTTTACTCTCCCTGGCAAGTCCTTGCAGCACAGCTCCCACAGCAATGTCACTCAGCCCTGGTGGTTTTATATCATTGCATTTTGGGGAAAAGTTTTCATGGGCTCCTTTCATTTAGAAGACTTTCCAGGAAGATACTGTAAGTAACCACGGGTGTGCTAATTGCCTTGAAGGCACTGGAAAACCCTCTGCTCCTTGTGACCCACATCCCTACAAGAACTCCCCTGCTTCTCTGCATCAGCAGGCAAGGGGGTTGTGCCCACCTCCCAGCCAACTTCAGCCCAAGCACAGAGCAGACGCCTGGGGACCCCGATAAATAAAGTGTTTTTCTTTCTTCACCCATCCTGAAGCCTTCGTGTATGAAGTTGAGTCCCAAATGCACCTTAAAATCACAAGCATTTGCTGACATAATGTTTAAAGTTGAAAGAGGTTCAAAAAAGAGCTGTAAGCCCACTTGGGTCATAAGAACCTGCCTGGCAGTGGGAGTCTGAAGAACTTGTGTTCTTTGAGTTTCTTCAGAAGAATACTCAGAAATGCAAGTGGGGGCTGTTAGGCATCATGGAGGGGGGAGGGCTGTGCGTGAGACAGCTCTTTAATCACAGACCCACAGAATCACAATCATCTGGGTTGGAAGAGACCTCCAAGATCACCGAGTCCAACCTCTGACCTAACACTAACAAGTCAACCACTAAACCATATTGCTAAGCTCTACATCTAAACGTCTTTTAAAGACCTCCAGGGTCTTTACTTGACTCAACCACTTCCCTGGGCAGCCCATTCCAATGCCTAACAACCCTTTTGGTAAAGTTCTTTCTAATATCCAACCTAAACCTCCCCTGGTGCGACTCTAGCCCATCCCCTCTCGTCCTGTCACCAGGCACGTGGGAGAACAGACCAACCCCCACCTCGCTACAGCCTCCTTTAAGGTACTTATAGAGCGTGATAAGGTCACCCCTGAGCCTCCTCTTCTCCAGGCTGAACAATCCCAGCTCCCTCAGCCGCTCCTCATAAGACTTGTTCTCCAGATCCCTCACCAGCTTCGTTGCAGAGAAGGTCTCTGCAAGGTCTGCAAGAAGGTCTCTTCATTCCAGAGAAGGTCTCTGGACTCGCTGGAGCACCTCGATGTCCTTCGTGTAGTGAGGGGCCCAAAACTGAACACAGTACTCGAGGTGCAGCCTCACCAGAGCCGAGTACAGGGGGACAATCACTTCCCTAGACCTGCTGGCCACGCTGCTTCTTATACAAGCCAGGATGCTGTTGGCCTTCTTGGCCACCTGAGCACACTGCTGGCTCATACTCAGCCGACTCTCAACCAATACTCCCAGGTCCTTCTCGGCCAGGCAGCTTTCCAACCACTCATCTCCCAGCCTGTAGCGCTGCTTGGGGTTGTTGTGCCCCAGGCGCAGGACCCGGCACTTGGCCTTGTTGAACTTCACACAGTTGGCCTCAGCCCATCAGTCCAGCCTATCCAGATCCTCCTGCAGAGCCTTCCTACCCTCGAGCAGATCGACACATGCACCTAACTTGGTGTTGTCTGCAAACTTACTGAGGGTGCACTCAATCCCCTCATCCAGATCATCGATAAAGATATTAAAGAGGACTGGCCCCAGTACTGAGCCCTGGGGGACTCCACTAGTGACTGGCCTCCAGCTGGATTTGACTCCATTCACCACGACTCTTTGGGCCCGGCTATCCAGCCAGTTTTTAACACAACGAAGCGTACGCCAGTCCAAGCCACGAGCAGCCAGTTTCTTGAGGAGAATGTTGTGGGGAACGGTGTCAAAAGCCTTACTGAGGTCAAGGTAGACCACATCCACAGCCTTCCCCTCATCCACTAAGTACGTCACTTTGTCATAGAAGGAGATTAGGTTCGTCAAGCAGGACCTGCCTCTCATAAACCCATGCTGACTGGGCCTGATCGCCTGCTTGCCCTGCAAGTGCCGCGTGATGACCCTCAAGATAATCTGCTCCATGAGCTTCCCTGGCACTGAGGTCAAACTAACAGGCCTATAGTTTCCCGGGTCTACCTTCTGGCCCTTCTTGTAGATGGGCGTCATATTTGCTAGCCGCCAGTCGACTGGGACCTCCCCCGATAGCCAGGACTGCTGATAAATGATGGAAAGCAGCTGGCCAGTTCTTCCCCCCAGTTCTCTCAGTACCCTCAGGTGGATCCCATCCGGCCCCATCAACTTGCATACATCTAAGTGCTGTAGCAGGTCACCAACCATTTCCTCATGGACTGTGAGGGCCACAATCTGCTCCCCATCCCCTTGCACCAGCTCAGGGTACTGGGTATCTAGAGAACAACTGGTCTTGCCGCTAAAGACTGAGGCAAAGAAGGCATTAAGCACCTCAGCCTTTTCCTCATCTCTCGTCACTAAGTTTCCCCCCGCATCCAGTAAAGGATGGAGACTCTCCTTAGTCCTCCTTTTTGTGTTAATGTATTTATATAAACATTTTCTGTTATCTTTAACAGCAGCAGCCAGATTGAGCTCCAGATGAGCTTTGGCCTTTCTAATTTTGTCCCTACACATCCTTACAACATCCTTATAATCCTGAGTGGCCCTCCCTCTTTTCCAAAGATCATAAACCCTCTTTTTCTTTCCTAAGCTCTAGCCACAACTCTCTGTTCAGCCAGGCTGGTCTTCTTCCACACCAGCTCGTCTTTGGGCACGTGGGGACAGACCGCTCCTGAGCCATTAAGATTTCCTTCTTGAGGAGTGCCCAGCCTTCCTGGACTCCTCTGCCCTTCAGAACTGCCTCCCAAGGGACTCTTCCAATCAGACACATGTGAAGCAAAATTTAGTGGCTGGAAATTGGAAGCACTCAAATTATGTCTGAGATGCACTCAAATTATGGCTGATTCATACAGCAGAGGTCATTAAGTTCCTTAGGGCAGTGGTCAGCTCCCCACCATGCCTCAGCTGGCTGTCCTTCCCATGGACATCTGCTCAGCCATCAGCCCCAGGCTGCACAGGAGGCTATGGGGCTAGTTCTTCAGGCTTCACTGGGTGAGGCACCAGCCTGGATGATTATAACAGGCCCATGTGATGTGGTTCTTTTTCCACCCAAAGAGGACCTCGGATCACTTTTGACCCTCTTGTTTTCTGACTTTCCAGCTTTTAGGTTTCACTTTTCTTTTTCTTTGGTACCCACATGTGTTAGAAAAGGAGATTTGCACGAAGTCATCTGGGTCCAAGAGCAGGGACACTAGGGCTTGTAACTGGTAATATGAAATCCAGAACAGATAGATTTTTTTTAATTTTTTTTATGTCCCTGTGATTCTTAATAGAAATATTCACACAGTTCACACAGTCTCAAAATGTTTGCATTAGTAAGTAATAGATTGTGAAGCATTAGGTACAAAGTCAAATTCTTGGGCAGAAATAACATTTTCTACTGGGGCAGTCCTCCAAGTCAGCACTCCTACTGCAACGCAGTGATTAATAGTGCACCCTCCGCTGTGGCTCCCCAGAGCAGAGCGACTTAGCATAGACCCAGCTTTAAAGAGCACCCGTCCAGCTAGGGCAGCTGAGTGATGCAGGAGCCATGTGAGAGGAGAAGATGCTTTGTAGCGGGTGCTGCCACATCAACTGAATCTTTCCTGCCTCAGAGCACCGATGTTGGCAGAATGGTGTTTGTATTAAGGGAGTAAACACTAGCATGTTTGTGCTCCACAGTTTCCGCTTTGTTCTTCATCTTTTTCTGCTTTTTCTCTCCTTGGTGCCTAGGGTTTCTGCTGGGTGGGTCTCAGCTGTGGCTCTCAGTGGGCAGGCTGGTGTCAGGCTCATTTTGCTCAACCCCTGCCATTCTCAAGCTGGCAGTTAATTAAGTTGTCAGAACCATCTATTTAATCAGAGCATGTCAGACACATGCCAGGGTCTCCCCTCAGGAGAACTGATTATTTCCTGGCAGCATCAGGATGCAAAGACACAGGATATCCCATCGTTTTGCTGATCTTATGATGTCCAGGGTAAATCCTCAGCCTCACTGGGCTCCTATCAGGATGGAACTGATGCTCTCCAGGGACTCATGACCCAGGATTGCATCCGGCTGGTCTTTGCTGAAAGCCCATTGAAGGAATGAGAGTCTTCCACAAGGCTCTTGCCAGCATGGGGAAGCACATGCACAGAGGGCCAAGGCTGCAACTGGGAGCAGAGCCTGTCCAGCCCTTCCTCCTTTCCCTTACAGCCCATGGGAAAGAAGTAATCGGTTGTCAATGTTGTCACTCTTTTCACCGGTGTCTCCTAAGCCCATCACTGACTCGCTTTGGACCCCATCTGTGCCACGGGTCTGCTGAGATGGACACACCAAAAGTGCTTTCCTGGTTACTTTGCAGTTGGTAGCTCTGTCTCATGGCAAGAGGCAAGCCACATCCTGCCCTGGTCCCCAGGTTCCCTGCCTGGAAAGTGGGCAAATATGCCTTCCTCCCTGCAGCCCAGAGGTGCTGCAGTTCTTCCCACTGAAATCCTCTTACCCCTCCAAGTTGGAATGTGTTACAACTATTAGGCAGGTTATGAATCTCTTCTGATTAAATTTTGAAAACACATTTCCTGTCCCTTTTGTTCTTAGTTGTCAAGGACGTGCATAACTACCTGAAGTTATGCTCAACTATCTGAAGATCGGCAGGCCTTGACTGCATTTTGCCACGAGATCTTGTTACTTGGGAAGCAGGATGAAGGCAGTGGGAGGGCTGTGTATCCCCAAAGACTCCAGGGCTCCAGACACATAGGGATACAAGGTTTGATCTAAGTTATCTGGTGGTATCTCAGTCCCAGAGACTTCTTCAGGCTTTGGGTCCCACTCAAACAACCTGGAGGAAGATGGCACAGATGGCCCTGCATGAGTACCACGAGCTGCATGTGTTTTCTTTGGATGGAAACATTGGCCTGAAGCTCCTGGAAGCTCACCAGTGGGTTCCCCACATCCGAAAGGTGTGCAGGGCAGAAAGCGCCTAGGAGCACAGTGCCAGGAGTTGTGCTCCCTCTCCAGCAGGGCTGACTGCTTCTGCAAGCCCCCCTCAGCCCTCGGGCACCCCGTGCCTCACAGCAGGCACAACTTTGCCAAGGGGGAAGGAGATGAGGAGCACACGGAGTGTCTCACTGCTCCCAGCTGGCAGCTGGCTCCCTGAGAGCCACAAAGGGCCTTTTTATGGCCTGCATAAACAAGTGAGAGGCATGAAAGGTTGTTACCGCAGAGCATTACTTCTAGCAGCAGCTCAGGCGAGGATTCTCAAAATAACCTCTTCCCAAAACCACATGCTCTTCTTTCCATGCTGCTGGGTTTTATGGATTAAAAGCTTTCGGTGTGCTCAGTTCCTCCACTGGCCCACGCAGCCCAGGAGCTGGTCACAGGCATGGCTTGACAACTGCAAGGCAGATCTGGCAGTGAACCAGATCACGCTTGTGCGTGTGCACGTGTATGCACATGGGTATGTGTTCACCTCCTGTTGCAAGTGGGCAGGAACACAATCAAACTGACTTTTGCTATATCCTTGTGTTTGCAGATCTGATGACGAACACTTTGCGATGATTATTAATAACCAGAGGTGTGCTTCCCTGACACTGATATTGCAAGGACTAATTAATAGTTTGCTCTGTGCCTGGAAGGAGTGCTTACACTGCTTCCAACAGGCAAAGCAATCATGATGAGACAGGAGTTAATAAAAATCATGTAACAGTAAGGAATGTAGAAATAGAGTCAAGGGTCACTACTGAAGTATGTCCTGACCCTTTTTGGTTTCCATCCCATAAAGCCAGGCCAGACTCACTGCAGATTTTAGTTGTAATGGGAAAACTTGCCGGAAAAATTAAAAAAATATAAAAATACAAGTTCTCAAAGAGATCTAGTGAGAGCCCGATGACCAAATCTGTCCTACCATTGAAACATCAAACATCTGCAAGGCCTTTCCTTTTATGTCAGTCCTCATTTATTTGTACTGGCATTAGTATTTTCTTATGTTGTTGTTTCAGGCCAATTCTGCCCGACAATGGGAGTGTGGCCAGGAGATCTCACTTTAGCTGCGAAAGCATGGGTCCCAGGTGGTCCAAGCGGTGAGCAGTGCTTGCAGGCTCCTCCATCACCTCGCCACTGCAGGAGGCTCAGGGATTTCCCTTGTGCACAGCTGAGCAACAAAGGTCTCCATGTCCAACATGGTGCGGGTGGACAGACAGTTCCCTCGGGCTGTGTAGTGGATCATGGATATTTAAAAAAATATATATTAAATAATACATTAAAAAAATGGATATTTAAAATAAATGGATATTTAAAACAATTTTTCTAATGGAAACCTAACTTTCTGGGAAATTTATTTGATTTTTCTGAAGAAACAACTGAGTAAGTATTGGCTGCTTTGAATTTCCGTGGGATTGTTGTTGTTCCCGTTAAGCTCCCAAAAACCTTGTAAAGTTCTCGCTTCCTCAGTGCTTTCTGGGAAACAAAGTACAAAAGCTTATTTGTCTGTTATTGAATAATCAGAAGAGGATCCATCATATGACAGGGTGATCAATATTTCGCAAATTAAGCTCTTTTCCTCATTTCAGTGGGCAGAGGGCTGTATGGCCAAGTATGCACATAAATTGCATTTTCCATGTCTTCAGCACTGCTGAGGAGTTTCAGTTTTAGCTGAAACTGTTATTTTAGCTGAAACTGAGGAGTTTTAACTTCCTAGTAAGTGGAAGACAGCTCAGGCTTGGCCATTTGTACCAGTGCTAGAAGGGATTCCTCACTGGAGGAATTTGTTTTGCATGTTCCTGTTCTGGCTCCTTGGCTTCACAGGGGGAATACTGCCATGCTAGGTACTAGAAAACTATCAAGAATATCTGTATGTATGTGGTCACCCACTGTTTGTTTTTGACCCAAATTCACTTTTAATATTTAAATTTCTTTTCAGAGGATGACAGAATCTGACCCATCAAACAGAAATTGTCATTTTTCCATTGGATAAACTGAAAACAGGCGGTAACAGTCTTCGAGACTGTGCACAGATCTACAACAGTGCATATTTTAGCAACAATACTGTGCAACCTTTTTCCTGTAAAAGTTCCCTACAAAACCAGCACAGCACGACAGGCGAGTGACGCCCCTTGCGACTGCACCGCAGCTGCTGCAGCAGCAAGGGGTGGCACCCATTCAGCAGCACCTGGCAGCACAGCACTGTGGTAGAGGCCTGAAGGTGAAAACTATGTCTGCAAGGGGAATCTGAGAAGCCAGATGAAATGCCATTTATTTGTAAATGAAAGCCCTCCCTCAAGCTTGGCCCTGACACAGTGCCTTTTTTTTTTTTTCCAAGAGGTTCCTGCTATTTACCCAACTTTCCAGCTGGGCTTCGCTGCGGCACAAAGAGGCAGGACCTGCCTGGGTTTGCACAGTGAGTCAACAGCTCAGCGGGGGATTAGAGCCCACAATCCTTCTGGCAGTGCTGCCTTGGCTCTAACCACCAGACCATGCAGCCTCGTTTTGTTACTGGTGCTCTCTGCTGCTATGTGGTTTGTCAGGAAAAAGCCTCGATGTGGCTTATAAAGGGGCACTTCATAAAGCAGTAGAAGAAGCCGGACTTGTTCCAGTTCCTTGTCCCGGTGAGGGTGCTGAGGGCTGGGTCAGACCAGTCAGACCTACCCTTCCCGGGGTCGCTGGCAGAAGAGGGAAATCCAGGGACACCATACAGTGCTCGGAGCCCTGCGTGACCCGGCCGGAGTCCAGCCCAGCACACGCTTGCTGGCCCTGGGCATCAGGACAGGATTAGCCAGGAAGGGGGAAGCCCGGCTGCATGCTAACCTGTGCCTGACACCCCACTTCTGTCCTCCACCCTCAGCACCTGCTGGGCAGAGAGGGCCGCTTCAGTTTTGGCCTCCACAAAGGTTTCGTGGATGTCTACAGCAGAGCCTGGTGCTGGGGGTGCACGCGTGGGTGGAAAGCAACTGCACCCCTTAGAGCGGGCTGCCTGCCCTGGCACACTAAAAATCTCGAAGCCAGACGACCACACAGAGCTCACCGGCAACCGACTGAGGGGGGCTGCTGCGGCAAGCCCTGCACGAAGGCTGCCAGGCACCGCCACACGCTGCGTGACGGTCACCCCGCCTGGGCGCCGCGCAGCTTGCCTCAAACTTGGCCCAGGGGAGGCTGATCTCCTCCGTGACCGGGGACGCCTCGGTACGGGGCTGCAGCTCCCCGCGGGGAGGGGGGGGCTCCGGGAGGCTCCGTGGGGACCGGGACCTGGGGCGGGGCGGCGGGGCTGCGGCGGCCGAGCCAGGCGGGGCGAAGAGAAGCGCGCAGGGCCCTGCGGCGCCTGCCCGTGGCTCACCCGGGACGAGTCTGCAAGCAGCGGCGGCGCCCCCCTCACCCTCACTGGGCCGGCGGCTGCTCCGTTCGGGGCGGCGGCACTCCTGGGCCGGGCCGGGCCGGGCCGAGCCGAGCCGAGCCGAGCCAGGGGCGGCTCCCCGCAGGCGGGGCTGTGGGCGGGCAGGCGGCGCGGCTCGGGGCCGGTCCCCCCCTCCGCAGCGCCGCCGCGGCCCGCCCCGCGCTGCGCTCCCGCCGCACGGCGGGCAGGCGGCAGGCGGCGGCCGCTGCGGCGTGGGGCCGCGCCCCGGAGGAGGAGGCGGCGGCGGCGGTGGAGCGGGCCCAGGTGAGCGCCCGCGCGGGCCCGGGGGCGCGGGGCCGGGGCCGGGGCCGGGCCGCCCGGTGGCCCCAGGTGCGCTGCCCGCAGAGCGGCGGGAGCCGGCGGGAGTGAGCTGCCGGCGGCGAGCGGGAAGGGGCGAAGCCCCGCCGGGCCGCCCCCTGCCGCAGGGAAGCGCCCGCAGTCTGCCAGCCCAGCCTCCCGGGGCCGTCTGCCGGCACCGCGTCGCGCCTCCCTGCCCGTCCCCGGGGGAGCCGAGCCGGGGCGGTGCCGCGCTGCCCGCCCGCAGCGGAGCGGGACGGGTGCGGGGAGGCGGCGGCGCGGGTCGGATCCCGGCCCTGCACCGGGGCGAGCCGGCCCCGGGACCCGCCCGGAGCTGCGGGTTGCTGTAACAGCGTTTGGCCGCGGGGCTTTGATTTCAGGGAGACAATTTACATTAGAGGGAGAATGTGCAGAGGGCCAGGAACAACTTGGAATGGGTCCTCGCATATTTCTGTGGTTATTTTTGGAGTATCGTCATATGGCAGGAGGTGGGCTCTGGAGGTATCCTTGAGCTCAGCATTTTCTCCATACGCTGGTTACCCGGGAGATTGTGTTAGGGGACCCATGCGGCCCTCTTCTCTGTCAGTGTTTTCTGTTTAAAATGCTATTTCCATTGCTGCTTCTGGAGTGGTATTGTTTCCCTCCTGCACGCCCAGCCCTTCTTTCACGGCGTGTTGTGGTAGGGACCCTTCTGCGGACAAACAAAGGTCTGGGTATGCGCACCTGAATATTTGCAGCAATGCTGCAGGAGCAGGCGGTGGAAAAGCCGCGTTTGATTTAGCTGTTGATGGTGTGAGGTGACTCCTGATCTGCCCCCTCCCACCCCCCGCTGAAATGCCCTGAGAGGTGTGGCTTTTCCAGCTACCTAGAGAGGCATCAGCCTCTGCCTGCACTTAGCTGTCATTTTCCCTCATATTCTCACACTGGACTTGTTCAAAGAGGCTTTTGCGTCCAAACAGCTCGAGATGTGGGAAGCCTTTTGTTACCGAGGTCTGCTTCTTGGGGCTGCCTGGCAGACCTCTGGCTCCTTTGCAGCCCTCTGGAGGACTGCATGTGCCTCTCGTCCCTTTGACTCAAGCTGTCACAGCTATGCAGGCTGTGGAACTGTCCTTGTGGCCTTCAGCAGCGTGCCCGTGTTGTCTTCAAGCACATTTGGAGCTGAGGGAAGGCTGGATTTGGGTGGTGATCCTGACAAGTCAATTGCTCTTTAATTGTATGTTTTGGCTTCTGGTTTGCCAGGCATGGAGCCTGTGCGGGTCTCCCCAGGGTGCTCAGAGCCATGCTCTCCGTGAGGACCCCCAGCCTGGCAGGAGAGGCAGGGTGTGTTCTTTGAGCTGTGTCAGACCCTTGTTATTGTAGCATATGGCAGGTATACAATTGCCCTCTTTTGTCCAAATCATCCCCTTCTTATGCAAGGGCAATCCCCAAATTTGGTGAACCATCAGCATGTAGCCATCCCCTGGGGGCGTGAGCTGCCTCCCCTGCTCGCAGCCACTGCTGTGAGCAGAGCATTCACGTCTCTTCACAATCATTGTGCCGTGTTTATTGCTTTAACAGCAACTTCAGATGGCGATGGAGTCATTAGACCAGACACTGCTGTAAATAGCAGAGCCCTGGTTGTGACCGCAGGGGTTCAGGGTGTCTTGGGAGGGTGTGATGCTGCTCTGGGTTAGCTGCAGAGCCTGCATGTTTGCACTGACGGTAGGCTGGCTCTGCATGAAGGTTTTTCCCCACCATTTTGGTTAAGTGTTGGTGTTGTAGCTAGAACTATCCAGCATTTTTATTTTTACTGATTTTTGAGACATCAGCCTTTTCCAAAACTGTCAGGAGAGATGTTTTGTTTTGTACAAAGCTTCAAAAAAAAAAAAAAAAGTCTGGGGTTGTATTTCTGTGCAAAAAGCATGACTGTAGAAGAGAGCCTGCACTCCTGGTGCACAAGGTTTTGGTACCTTTCCTGTCTAGTGCAGGCAAAGAGCTTAGTGGGTCCTGTTTCCTGGGCTGCTGTCATCGTCACCATGACATATGACAGCCTTGCAGGGCAAGTGTCTTCTGGCGTGCTGTTCGTGGGAAGCCAGGAGAGGTGGCCAGGTTGGCTGAAGAAGGCCTTGGTGTCACTGCATTGTAGAATGGGGAAAATTTTCAAAATCAATTTTCTTCCCCAAGGTGGCTGAGTTCCCTTTTAAGCTCTGGCTGATGACCTTGGTCCTGGTGAGGAGGTGAATCTCTCCTTGATTTACAGAATAACGTCTCCTGCTTTCTGCTTGCAGCACCAAGCCCTTGTCCTGTATATAAATGAAGTGTCTCTGTGTTGCCTACACTCCTTGCTCTAGCACTGCTGAAGAGTTTTGCATAACTAAAAGGGGGTTACATGGACAGAGAGACCAGTCAGGTGCCTGGCTAATTTTGTTCCTAGAAAAATATTTCCTGTAGATAATTAGGATTTCTAAATTAGGAAGTTGTGGAGAATGGCCTGTTAGTTAAAGTACAGGAGGTGGGCTTGGCTGTTCCCAGGCTCGCTCTGGGTTTCCTGCCTGGTCTCACAGGCATCACTTGAGTGTCCTTTGCCTTAATTTTATTCAGCTATGAAATGATGATAATTCCCTGCTGCCTTGGGCACAGTGATATGCTGCCTGAGCGACAGCTGGGATGCTGATGGGGAAGCGTGTGTGAGGAGATGGGTTGAGCATGGGCTTAGGCTTGGTGGCAGATCTGTGTGGGTGTCTGGAAGGCCTGTGTTTAGCTATGTAGTAGACTTTCATGTGGTGCCTGTCACTTGAAGGTCTGAGCCTATTCTGAAGTCTGAAGCTCTGTTTTGAGCATAGATACAAAAAAAGAAACATGGAATGGCGGAGATTCCCAGGCCTGGTGGCTGGAAGCTCCTGCGCAGGAAGACTTGTACAGTTATAGATATGTTACTCTCACACGGCATCTAAAAATGTGCTTGTGCTGAGGCTGTGACAGTGACGGCTGCGTGGCTTATTGTTCTCATTAGAGCAGTCAGGTGGCTGTGAGTCAGCAGGTTTGGGTTTGTCACAACCGTGGCGATTGTGCCAGAAGACCTGGGAGGTTCGGCAGCCAAGAGCAGTGTGGGCTCTTCCTCCACCTGGGCGCGCGGGGGTTTGAGCCTGGATTTGGGCTCACTGTTGGCTTGTGCTCTCCTCTGAGCATGGAAGAAGTTACAGCGGTAGTGGGAGTCTGAGAGCTGTCTGCCTTGGGACCTCCTTCCTGGCGGTATGGATTTGCCTGCCTTGGGCCATTGTTCTGTTGTTCTGCCTTGGGCCGCCCTGTTCTTCAGGGCGGCAGCCTGCCGAGCGAGCAGGTTTTCTCATGCTTATCACGTTGCCTGGATTACAGGAGACAGGAACAGTGGTGGGAAGAGACAGTCCTTGGTGGGGACGTGGCGCAGTATTTCCTTGTGGTTCCAGACCCATCTTTCCTCTCAGCCCTTGAGTGGAAGCTTGTGGTTTGCCCAAGGCCTCAGTGAGTGTGAAAGGGAAGAGAAGATTTGGGTGCCTGTGTCTGCCACCATGGAAGCAGCAGCTGCTTTCTGCAGCAGCTCTCCTGTCTATGTGGTGTGTCTTTGGTGCAAAGCAGGATGTTCGGCCCGGGCCCGTGGATGTCCCTCATCTGGGATGGTAGTTACTCCATCCACCCTTCCTTTCTCCAAGGAGGTGAACTGTTTGGGGGTGCATGGGGGCATCCAAAACAGGAGGTGTTTGGCTGAGCTTTCCTACGGCTGGGACAGAAGCCAAGGTTTGCTCTCCTTGTGCTGGACAGGGGAATGTAGGACTATATGGAAAGGGAGGGTCATCTTAGAGCCCTGTTTGGTGATTTGGTACAAATCCTTCACGTCTGTTTGTCTCAGTACACAGCTGAAGGTGCTTTGAATTGAAGCTGAGAATTATGTGGTACCCTGCTTATAGTGTATGCATGTACATGTGCCTAGTCATGCACACATCACAGGCTTACTGTCTGGGAGGAAGGGAGTAATGGACAGAGCCTGAAACACAGAAAATAATGGTCTGGAAGGGGAGGGGATTTCCTTCCATCTTATGCTGATGGTCTGTGATTTGCCCTCCATAGGGGGAAAAAAAACAAAACAAAACAAACAAAAAAAAACCTCCACTACTAGCTGTCCTGTGGGCTTGACAGTGTCTCAGGATGGGTCTGCCCCGTGTGGGAGCAGCTGGATCTGGGCGAGCAGCATCCTGGGGCTGGTGTGATCACAGAGCGGAGAGGAGACTGGGCTGGCCCCATTGTGCTCAAAACACGAGACAAATGAGGCTGAAGCTGCAGATCTGCTGTTCCCAGCAGGTCAGCAGTTTTATTTGGGTACTTGGCCTCTGTAGAGATGAAATGTGGTATCACTTTAATATCTGATCCATTTCCCTTTCAGAAGCCAGCCCTCTCCCCATCAGCTGTAATCGGACCCCATGGTAGTCTTGTTGGGCTTCGTTTTGCCTTATCTCTTCTGTTTCCCAGTCTGGTCCAAAAGACTGATGCTCCTTTCCAGGGTATTGGAGACGTGGTCAAACCTGGCTCCAGGTGCTGTGCTAGTGTAAAATGCATCCCGCGTTTGAACTGATACTGAATGAGGATTTACAGTACAGCTATTCTGCCAGGTTCCACCCACCTGACTCTTTCCTCTTCTGTTCCTACTAACCCACTGCCTCGGCCCCACTTACTGGCTGGTGGCGGAGCAGAGATGTGTGCCGGTATCCTTCACGGAGTATCAGATGAAGAGGAAAACACAGGGTGGAGTCATCTTTTGCACAAAGGAAACGTTGAAGTATCGTTTCTGACTTGGGTGGATTTTTAGGTGGCTGGGGAGAGATTAAACAGGATCTTAACACATTCACAGCCCCCTTCGCACTTCATTTTCCTGTGAATCTGTTGCTGTCATGGTATCTTTCAGCGGGTATTTTTAGCTTTGCTCCCCCCCCTCCCTCCCTCTGCCCGTATCAGGCTTTTGAATGGAAACAGATTTCTATGGCAGAACAGAATAAGCCATTTCACGAGGCATTTTGTTATGGGTAGAAGAGACGGGAATCTGAATGTTCATTTTAAATGACATATCCCCTTTGTAATCAGCAAATTGTGCTTGCTGTGGTGAGTGCCAGCAGAAAGCTGTCCTGGCTCATCTGGAGGCAGCTAGGTGTGTACCCTGGCAGCCTGCTGCTGTGGGGGACAGGCCGCAGGGGGGACGGACAGCTCCTTCACACCCTTCTCTGGCCCTTCGGAGCCATCATCTGGGTGGCCGAACATGAAGGGCTGCAGCACTGGGAGTGCTCCTGCAGGTTTTCCTCTCTAATTATCCTGTTGGGGAACGGTACCCCTGCATACGAGAGAAGCAATTAAATGTTCTCATTAGATGCACTATTGATCTGGCGGTGTCTCTGTTGGCAGGAGCTCCTGCTGAGCATGGGATGGCATGGCACCTGACAAAATGTTGAGTCTCATCTTTGCCAGTGACCAGAGGGAGGTGGCAAAAGTCACAAAGCAGGGCAGTGATGCTGTGCGAAAGTGTGAGGCACCCCTCGCCAGACAGCGAGGTCTACTGCTTTCCAAGGGAAGGTGGAATTTTGGCCAAGAGCACAAACCCAACAGTGATGCTCACCTTTGGGTCAGGAAACTTCCAGCCTGAATTCTCAGTAGTATTGCCTTTTAGGAGAGACTTATTACAACTCCTGATAGGTGATGTTGTTCTACCACTACTCTGCAGAAACAAAAATACCCTTTGAGGTCTGGTCCGGGCCAGGGTATACGCATGCCTACGTGAAGCAGGGACCATTACCTCTGCAAATTCATTGGGGCTTTTCCTTGGGGAACCAAAAAAATGCTTTCTGATAGTATGGCATGAGTACATCCTTGCTGGTTACCTTGGTCTAGTGAGTAATACATCTGTAAAAAATACAGCTGACTTTAGGATGACTGTTGAAAGTAATAAAGGGGGTACAGGTAGAGAAAACACAGCTGCTCCTGCTGTGTTTTGGTGGCAATTTCCACTGTAGCTATAAGCCTGCCTGGCCACTTCCATGCTGTTGCTTTGAAGCTCAGTCCCACCACATGTGGGCAGGACAACCTGCAAGGCCAGAGTTACCCATGGTGTTGTGGTCCACGGTCATCTGCTGAGTGCTGGCTGGGCTGTTCTTGCTTAGATCACTGGAGCTGATGTGATCGCAGTGTGGGGTGGAGCTGTGCACAGCTGGATCTCTACCCAGGTGTGTTTTGTGCTCCACTAAGCTGCCCCGGGGCTGCCGTGCTGCTCTGCCCTACTCGTGTTCTCATTCTGGTGGACAAGTGGAGGGGACAGCGTGAATCCTTGTCCCCTCCCTTGCCCTCTGTTCATAGAAAATCCCGAGTTGGAAGGGACCAAAAGATCATCTAGTCCAACTTCTAGGTCCCTAAAGGACCACCCAAAAAATGAGACCATCTGTCCGAGAGTGTTATCCAAACGCTTCTTGAACTCAGCGGGCTTGGTGCCGTGACCACCCCTGTCGCAGCTTCGAGCCATTCCCTCGGGTCCTATCGCTGGTCTCCAGAGAGGAGATCAGCGCCTGCCCCTCCACTCCCCCTCTTGAGGAAGGACTGATGAACATTTTTGCAATGCTCTGGCCTAGATTTGAGCAAGCTGGGCATGGCATACGGCTTCCTCCTAACCCCCGCGAGTAGCTGAGCCTGCCAGCATTGCTGGCTGGGCTCTGCCCCTTGCAAGGGCTGCAGCATTTGTCAGGCTGATTCAGCCTCCTGCCTGTGGTCAGTGTCCCAGTGCCTGCTTTGACAGCCAGCACTCACGCTTGCCCTGTCAGGGTCAGGCTGGATAATTGCTATGAGTTTGTGACAATGTGGGTCATCGTGGGATGTTTCCAAGCCGGAGGCACTTGTCTGTGGCTGAAATGGCGTACGGCAGCCTTGAGCTGGGAGGGCTGCGTGGCAGAGATCGCGATACAATCTAGCAGGCATTTTTGCTAGCAGGAGTGTTACAGGGAAGCAGAAGCTAGCAGGGATGGGGGAGGGTTTGCTCTCAGATGCCTGCCTTCTCAGAGCACTTCATTAATATGATATTAATTGATGCAGTAGCTCAGATCCCAAAGTGTCTCCCTGCTGAAATGCAGCCAGCCGCGGTGAAACCTGCTTCAGCAACAGCAGCAAACAGGAAGGACGGATGCTCTGTGGCTGATGGGGAGCACAGGGCTTTGTTTGGCAGCACACGTGTGCTGGCGCTATAGCACACGCAGATGGGGGATGCTGGGTGCCTCTGCCCTGCCCTTGGTGTCTGCCCCCCGAATCTTCCTGCTCTGTGGGGACGAGTTGCAGCCCCGGGGTGCTGGGCTGCTGACAGATGGGAGCTGGGCTCCTGCTCCCGGGTGGGCCGACAAGCTGCTGAGTGCCTGCTTGCCCCCCTCCGCCGCTTGACTCGCTCTCGAGCTGGGACGGAGAAGGCCGAGTGTGTGAGCTTGGGAGCAGCATGGGGACCCCACAGGAATCTCTGGGCTTGGTAGAGTAGGAGCAGGGCCATGGGGGCTTGTGGTCACACCGGTGAGGAGAGTGGCTGGGAGTGATCCCTGCGGATCCCTGGGGTGTTGTGCAGCCGGTCTTTGAGCCTGGTTGGCCTGGCCTGCTGGGCACCCGTGTGTCGGCTGCTGGCAGCGGAGCTGCGAGAGCTGGGCTGCTGGTGGGGCTCCTCCACCTGCGTCCTCGGCCGGGGCAGCACCTGCCTGAGAGGAGGAGGCAGGAGCAGGAAAGGAGTCTGCTGTGGGATCGAGGGGTGTGAGGAATCAGGAAGGTGAAGCTGCTCTTTCTTCCCTGGACTTTACCCCGTGCAGTGAAGGGACGCTGGCCAGGGCATTGCTGCCAGCTGTGTCCTCTGGGATGGCCTGGGCAGTAAATTCTCCCTGCTTAAAGGTGATTTTGTTTCCCTGGAGGTGCTGAAGCTCCTGGCTTACTGCATCAGGTCTGGTGGACAGCGTAACGTCCTGTCCTTGTTCGCAGTGTTGTGGACTGGAGCCAGCTGCAATATCTGAGCTAGCTGCTGAAGGCTGACAGTGTAAATGCTCGGATGCTGCGTGTCACCTTGTGCTGCTTGGGGACTCTGTCCAAATGGAAGTGGAACAGCTTTTGTGCCCTGAGCAAGCTTTTGAGAAAGTTGCTGTGGATCTGTGTTGCTCCTGTGGAGCCAAAGCCTGCTCTTGGCACTTTCATGCAGTGCAAGCTGCGTAGGGCTGCGTGCGGCTGACTTTTGTTGACAGGGAGTGAAAGGGTTTTACTACATCTGTGTGAAATGTGGAACAAGTGAGCTCTGAGTCCTTGATGCTGAGTGCTCAAAGGGCTTTTGGTTTCTTTTTGTTTGTTTGTTTATGATGTTTGTGAGGTGACTGAATTTTGCATAAGCAAGTTACCCTGCTTTTGCATTTGTGCTTATGAGAGGATTGCCTGTGCGTGTTGAACTTATATTTGAAAATTAACCTTTGTAAAAAAGGAGGAGGTGTCCTTGCTGTGCTATAGGACGTTGCTACTTCCTTTATGTAACTGTAGAGACCACTGGGCTGCAGCTCTTCCCTGTACCTGCAAGGGTCTCCTTTATTTTTTCCTTCCTCCATTAGACATAGCTGTCGTCCAACACATGGCTCTGAAAATGCTGTTGCAGGATCCAGTTCTTGGAGCGTTTCCTTTTAAAACTGCTCATTTTACTAGTGGTATGCCAAACCTGCCCGTCTCTCTGTGGATGGATGAGCCAGACTGTTTCCCCATGTATTGTGCGTCATTGCCCAGGAGGAGAGTCCTGCAGACCAGATGTTGCCCTCACTGCCCCTTGCCTGGGCTATCATTGCCAGAGGGGCCGTGCAGGTGAGACAGAGGGACAGAAGACAATGACATGGCACAGATGGCCCTGAAATGAGAACTTGGGTAGCAATTGGCCGTGCAAGCCAAGAATGTATCTGTTTCACTTCTCAGACGTGTCTTGGTTCTGCAGTGCTGCCTGTAGTAAATACTTGCTTTTACCAGTCAGATTAGCAGAGCTGGCTCCGAACACATGCAGCGAGCAGATATGCTGCTTTAGAAGGTGCTGTTTTCACGTCACTCTCTTTGAGAGTAAAGCTGCATTTAAAGAAATCTGTAGTGGAAATTCTTCAGCAAGCGGATTTGTATGGTGTCTAAACGCAGTGCTTGAGTGGTTTGGGCACCATCTTGTGATGAAACGCCTGGCTACTGTCTGTCCATGTGCCTGTCATCATCCCTGGGAAGATATTTTTTTTTCCTTTTAACCAAATCCGATTTCTTCTTTGCAGGTTCTGGATTGTGCCTGAGCAGAGTGCTGAGATAAGCCCCTGGAAGCAGTGTGAGTTTATCTTGAAAGCCTTTATTCTCCTTTCTAGATCTCATGTAAGACCAACTGGGTTTTGTAGGGTAGAAGGGCTTGTGCTGGCTGGTGGCAGGAGATTGGAGATGGTGCTGCAGTATGAAAGAGGTTCGTGTGGTGGCTGGTTCTTTGCTAGAAACCCACATAGGATTACAGGAAACGTGGCCTGCTACTGCTGAAGTGCAGAAGTGTTGGAATTAGGATTCTTATGGCTTTTCTAATGTGTTGGGATTTTTCCTATTTTAGGAGTTAGGCAATAGCCCATTTGCCAACAGGAAGGCTCCTACCAGCTGTCTGAGTCTTTGCTTACTGACAAAGCTGTTTTGGGGCATCACACTTATGTTGTTTCCATGTGCTTTTTTGTGCAGCCTTTTGGGGAAGGCAGTGCATTTGCAAACCAGCAAAATGTGCCACTGTGTTTTGTGAAGAGGTCCCAGGGTTTCAGGTGGGGTTTGGCACGGCTGGCACGAAGTGTGTCCCGGGTTTGCAACTTGGAGTGGAAGACAAGCGAGGACAGAGATCTGAGCCACAGATTTAAACTTTTGGGGAACCTGAAAGAGTGAAGGCCTTGTGGCCCAGACCTTGCTGGAGAGGGCTGTTAACACCTTGGGTCCCTCCGGGTGGGTGGTCTGCTCTGCTCCGCTCCAGTGCCTTGGTGCAGGTCTGCATTACACTGTCCCTGTGAAACCAGCCATGAGCTTCTTCTGTAGGACATGCGGCAGGGGACATCTGGGAGAATGAGGTCTAGCTTCTGCTGTAGCTCTCTGACCTACGAGTTGAGCTTGAGAGGAGGGCAATGCAGCAGGTCTACCTCTGCTCCAGAGCCAGAATGCAGGGAAGGTGGTGGTGTCTGTAAACTGGGGGCAACGAGCTCAACATCTGCAGTGGATTGAAAGCACCTTACTGAAGAAATGATGAATGCGGCTGCAACTGCTGTTTGTCATGGTCTGTGATGTCCCAGGTGGCATGCAGTTCAAGCACAAGGCAGAGCCTGTTGGGCCTTTGCTCCCAGCTGGCAGCGCTCCTTTACTGCTCCTGCTGCCTGGGGGACGGCTCTGAGCCTCACAGGCTTTGTGCAGCGTGGATGCATTGGGTGGTGGTTTCCAGGTCTCCAGTGTCACCTCTGTACCTCCTCCAGCACCGTGCGGTCCTGGCTGTTGCTGTTCACAACACCCTGCACTGAGGGTATGGCTCCTGCCTGTCTGAGACAGGCAGCGCTCAGGATGTGGGCAGGGACTCCACATCCTTGCTGAGAGCTGCAGATGTGCTCCTTGGGGCTGGAGGTGTCCTTGGATCTGAACAGAACAACTCATTAGTTCTTATGAGTAGTTCCTCACCAGCAGAGAGCTAGGAGACTGGCCCTCCAGAGGGCTTCTTTGCAGGTCCAGTTCTGCCCATGTCCAGAGGGAGAACAAGGAGCACAGGGTTTCCTGTCCCTCCTCTCTGTGCTGCATAGACACTTGGGTGTTGGAATACCAGTTTTGGAATTAGAGAGGTAGAAGTGCAGTCCTAACTCGAGTGTTGGTTTGCACGTGACCCTGCGTCACCACGTGCCTCAGTTCCCCTCTGGCATGGGGTAGGTGTCTGAGTGCTGCTGCTCTGGGGTTCTGAGTGAGGAAGGCTGCCTGGCGTGGGAGCGTTTGGCTGCTATGTTTGCTGTGCTGTGTTTGCCTGCCGGGAAGCTTTGCCCCTGTGCTAGAGGGGTGAGTCCCTGTCTTTACAACAGGGCTGTTGAGGTTCCCCTGCAGAGCTGCCCCCTTCTTGCTACAAGCTCCTTTTCCTTCCCTCTCTGGGGAGAGGAGTGTCCCTTCCCATCCTGGGCAGCTCCTGCCTGCCCTGCACGGCTCCCTCTGCTCTGGCTCTGTATTTAAGACTGTCCCTGAGAAATGCTGGGGAGCCCCCAAGGGCTCCTTGCTCCCTTATCACTGAATGTGAGCTTGGCTGTGCTGGAGGGGGCTGGGGCAGGTGGACAGCGTGCAATCAAGCCCAGTGGGTGAGGTGTGGGTTGAGGGGGATGGAGAGCAGGAAGAAACCCCCTCTGGCACTCCCCTGTGCTGGGTGCCGCACCAGAAGCTGTGAGTGAGCCCTGCTGCGACTCCCGGCACCCCGCCATGCCCTTGGCTTTTCTGGCAGCCTGGGTGCAGCGGGATGTCGGTGGCCCAGCTCTGGGTGTGTTGGGTTTCTTGTGTCTCTTTCTTGCTTGTGCTTTGTTTAACAGGTGTCCTTGCTAGCTGTGCGAGGCACAGATGCACCAGCAACTTGGAGAAAACACTTGCACATTGAAGCAGAACTGATTGGTTGCCGTGCAGTTTGGGGAGGCTTGCTGAGCCACGCACTGGGTGACAGCATGGAGCCTGCGGGCCCAGCTGCCTGGCAGGTCCTGGCAAGCAGAGCCTCCTCACTGGGGCAGCACGTGTGGCCTGACCCACTGCTGTGCTGTGCTGAGGAGGGTGTCCCTGCCCTTCTGGGGGTGCTTGTGATGCTCCCAGTCTTGGCACAACTGTCAGCCTTTCATTCCTCTACGTTTCTGCATCTTCCTCACAGCTGATTGTACCTCATCAATATCATGAAGGGCTTGCTGCTGAATTTTGGCAGGCGGAGGTGAAGAGGAAGAACTCTCCTTGGGAGCTTGCTCTAAGGAGGTGGCCTTCCTCCTGGAAAGTGATGCACAAGACTTGACTGGAGGAAATGAATCCACTGCTTTCCACTTTGAATCCACTGCTTTTGGCCCTGAACAGGGCTCTTTTGGGGCTGAAGATCAAAGAATCACAGAATGGTTAGGGTTGGAAGGAGAACACCTGGTCCAATCCCTCTGCTCAAGCAGGGACACCCAGAGCAGGCTGCCCAGGATCATATTCAGGTGTATTTTGAAGAACTCTTGAGGAGGAGGGAGACTCCACAACCTCTGGGCAACCTGTGCCAGTGCTTTTGTCCCTTGTACAGTAAAGAAGAGGACTAAGACTGTACAGTATTTGCTGGTCAGCTTGCCTGAGAGCTCATGCTTGCCTTTAGCAGGGAAAAGAGGTTGAGAGAAGGCAGGGCCGAGTGTTTGATTAAGCTGGGTTCCTTGTATTGGCTCCTCTTGCTCTGGGTACTCTACACCTGCAGCTGCTCACACTCTTCTTTCCCAGCGCTCTGCTTGGAGGCTGGGCTTGTGGTTTCCTGGCTGTCTGCTTCTGCGTCCTTCTTGCGGCTGATCTCCCTGGCTGCTATGTGCCAGTGCAAGACAGCAAACCCCATGGATAGTGCCTTCCTCTGCTTGCTTTTGCCTGTGAGCAGATTGCCACAGAGGCAGCAGGTGACTTGGAGTGTGGACAGGAGCTGCTTTCTGCAGTCACTGGTGGAGGAGGAGTGTTCCTTGGTGATGCATGGTCCAGATGTCCTAACACCCCTGCCCACTTCTGACACCGGTCTGAGCTGTCTGCTTGTCTGTTGCTCCTCAGAGATCAGCTACCCTTCCACAGGGCATATGTGCACATGGGTGAATTGGAACTTTTTGCTTCTCCTTAATGCACTAATTTTGCTCTTTGAAGCTGGTCACAGTTACCAGCCTTTGCTTCAGTGTCCCTCCCTCTGCTAAATATGCTGTCTTTGTCTGCTGCTACAAAACAGCCCCAGTCTCTACTGCAGTACCTTCCCTGCATGGCTGTGAGAGCAGGAGGGGAGGAATGGCTGCGGTGCTCCAGGGCTGAGATTGTCGTGGTCCTGACATCTCCATGGAGAGCCTGGTCCAACCCAGGCTGATGGCTCTGGAGTGTGTGACCATGGCATCTCCCGAGCAGCCCCTTCCCTGCCACTCCCAAAAAAGTGCAGGGGGGTGTGGAGGCCTGCTGGGCATGGCCAGCTCTTCACATGGCAGCTCTGTCCCCAGTGCAGAGACCCCTGCGCTGTCAGGACGTGCACATGGCGCTGAGATGGTTTAGCCCCATAACTCTGCTTGCAGGCAGTTTCTAATGGCAGCAAAGCACAGATGAGCACAGAGCAGCTGCTGAGGTCCCTCCCCAGTGCCCCAGGCAGGATTAGCTCCTTATTGTAAGAATTGGCTCAGGAAGTTGCACTAATCACATTTTGCCTGAGAATTGCTTTTGGTCCATTTCATGGAGTAGCTGGGAAGATGAAGGTGCTCTTTCTTCGTTGGTCTTTACCCTGCGCAGTGATGGGGCTTTGGCCAGGGTGGTGCTGCCATCCCCGTCCCCCTAGGATGGCCTGGGCACAGCCCACAGGAGCTGGCACCCACAGTGTGGGGCAGATGTCTGCTCTGTGGCGGTACTGCCCAGGGTGGGTGCTGCGGCACTGTGCCCGCTCCACCGCCCTGGCTCAGGGCTGCTGGTGCACTTTCCTCTTCATCCAGGGCCTGTCCTCACTGGGTATGTGTCTTGGTCAATGAAGCTTGCTGTGCACCATTTCAGCTGCTTTGGCGTTGTCTCAGCAAATTGTTTTGTGGTATGTGGCAATGTGCGCCCTGAAGGCTGGCGAGAATGCTGCCAGCTCTCCCTCAAACTTGTATTGAGAAAGGATGGCTTCTGGCCAAACACCCTGCTTGCTTCGGCTGGTACTTTTAACCTCTTCTGTATCGCCTCAGTTAGGAGCCTGGTTTCCCCCAGGTTGCCCTACAGCTGGGATGCACACCCACTGCTGACGCACCCCTGCCTCTCTGCCCAGCCGTTGAAAGTTTCTCTGCTGAGATCCATGCTGGGGCTGTAATCTTGCCCCACCTTTAGGTGTGCATTCAGTGCTGTCTGCTTGGCTGGCAGGAGCTGTGGCTTTCCTTTGAAGATAGACCTTTGCTGCTCCCATGGTTGTGCGTCTCTGAAGGTGTTCTGTGGGGCTGCTGTGCTTGTTCATCTGAGCTTGCAGGGCTCAGCTCTCTCCTGGGTGCAGCTCAGGAATGCCGTGGCTCACCTGCCTCCTGCTGCCCATCTGGTGCCAGTCCAGGGGCTGCGCCTGCCACAGTGGCAGGGTGCTTTTTGGGCCTCTGTGTACAGCTTCTTGGGCTGCTGAGAGGGTCTTTGTCATGGCTGTTATCTTTTATATTGTGGGATTGGATGGGGTCGCCTGAAAATGGCCAGTTCTCCATCAGGCCATGTGCAGCTCAGGTCTCGGCTGGTGTCCTTCGCCCCACTGCAAAGGCTGCAGGACACCTGGTATGGCGATGGGATGGTGGATGGGGCTCTGGAGGGAGCTTTGTGCTGCAGTGAGCAACTTTTGGAGTCTGAGAGGCAGCTGAACGTGTGGGCTGGAGACTGAGGTTCGACCCCTGTGGTGTCACGTGGGGGCACATGTCCTGCTCCCACATGCACGTAGTGGCCCAAAGGCTGTTCAGGTGGAGCCGGCGCTGTTTTCCTGCCCTGGAGTCACATCCGTCATGCGACTGCAGCACAGGCCCCACCTGCCTCGAGCCGAACCGGCCCGGGCCCCATTGGCAGGCTGGCAGGGGGCTGCTGCTCCCTGGGGCACAGCTGTGACCATGCTCCTTCCTGACCCCGAGGCGATGATTCAGTGCTGTGTTTTGGATGAAAAGGGCAGGAGGGCGGGGGAAAGAAAAGGCCTGCTGTAATTCTGTTAGGATTCTGCGTGCTGCCTTCTTCACAAGGTGGCTCGGCTGCGAGTGCCGAGGTGCCGGTATCTGCGTTGCCAAGGAAACGGAGGCTCTTGGCGGCTGGGGAGATGGAGATGGGGCTGGAGCCAGCGTCGTGGCTCTGAGCCGGAGGCCACCCCCCTGCTGCCACCGGCGGCAGCCTGGTGGCTGTTCCCAGGCTTTGTTGCAGAGGACGCATCAGATGGCCTCCATGCCTGCATCTTCCTGCAGAAGTTCCCGAGGTGCTGGTGACAGAAGGCCCGTGAGGGCGTTTCCCTGGTGATCTGGGCCCGGGGGTCCCCCGAAGCCGGGGCAGGCAAGGGAGAGGCTCGCGGAGGTGAGGCAAATGCAAGCGCTGCAGGAGTGCAGGTTGGAAACCCAGGTGTTCGAGCCACCTCCACGCAGTTCCCTTGTGCTGGCCCCAAGGGCTCTACTCTTGCCAGAGGGTCTGGTGCTGGTGGGTGGTGCACAGTTTGTCGCAGGTGATGGGTTGGAAGGGAGGTCTTCCCTCTGCTGCTCAGCTCCTCCATCCTGTACATGAGGCATGCGGACCCCCCCTCCTGGGGAGTACAGACTTGTACCCTCTGCTGGAAGGCGCCTGTCATGGGCCACCTTCAGCTGAGGAGTGACCACGGACCAGCCAGCCCGTGGCCTTTGGAGCTGTGCTTTCTGTGGGCCTTCTCCTGTAGGCCCAGAGGTGGGTGCGACCTGTCACCCCTCTGCCAGGGCCGATCTGTGCCTGGTGGCCACAGTGACCTCCTGCCAGCCAGACTGGGACCCATGGGATAGAAGGGGTGGGCTGGGATGGATGCAGCTGAGACTTCTTGTCTGTAGCCCAGGGCAGTGCAGATCAACGTAGGAGCTGTCGCTGCCTCTGTTCCCTTTGTCCTGGCTGTGGTGTGGTCCCCAGTTGAGCTGCAAGGACAGGAGCCACACCATCCTGTGCCTGGCTCTGCTTGGCACAAACACTCTCACAGTGCCCGCCATGGTGCTGGGGAGGTGCTGCTGCATCTGGCAGCGAGGCTGTGCCCAGGTGGTCAAAAGTGTGTTGTGTGGCAGGGCTGTCCTGGGGCACCATGGTGGGGCTGAGAGCTCGCCTCTAGTTCTGCAGAACTCGCATCCAGACCTGGCAGGTGTCGGCTAAACCACGATGATAGTTTGAAAATGTTTCTCTGCCTGCCAGATCAGGGGAAAAAGTTTTGATCAGGAACTTTGCGCATCATGTAAACTTTAATCTTTTTGCTGATTGCTTCAGTGGTAAAACATTAATTTCTTTCTTTGTGCCATGACTGCTGAATGGTGCTTCCCCACTGCAGGGTGAGCTTAGCTGCGACCCCAGGCACTGCCAGCTGGATCCTGATCCCCCACTTTAGGTCTGTCTGGAGCAACCTCCTGGGCAGGGCTTTGTGCCCCTGCATGCCTGTGTTATTTAATGGAACTTTCCTACCACCCCTGTGTGACAGCAGGAAGCTCTGGTAGGCCTTTCACTGGTTCTCACTGAGGGCTCTGCCCTTGGGTGCGGTGGAAAGGAGAGGCTTAGTTCAGTTGTATTTTTTTTTTATTTGTTTGTTTGTCTGTTTTTAACCTCTCCAGCCTTTCCTTTCCTTGTCATTTAATTGTCCAAGTTCGCTAGGTGCCTGTCACCGGCTTGGGGGCGGGGGGACGGTACAGAATTTGAGACTCATCAAATCTAGAAGAGATTCTCCAAGCAATAAGCATACGTCTTCTGGGAGCTGGAGAGAGATTAAACAGTGAGGGGAAAAAAAAAAAAACCTGCTGAGGATTGTCCAAGAGGTAAATGGAAGGGTTGGGGGAGAGCAACAGAAAACTAGCAATGTTTGCTTACCAGCAGTTGCCCCCCGCATCCCTGGGAGGCCTGCTGGGATGATGGGTTCCCCAGGGAAGACCTGGCTGGATGTTGAGGGGGGAAAGCAAGGCTGGAGCTGTTTTACAGCGGGAACCGGGGGTCTCAGTGTGTCTCTCCCATTTTGGTATTGGCATAAGTTTGTGCATCTGTTTGTCAGAACTGTATTTGTGCATCATCTGTATAACTGACTGTGATATCCCCATCTACCCAGGGAGTCTCTGCTCCTTACTCTGGAAAAACCGGGTGCTCATCTGTTCCTGTGCAAGCTTTCCCTCTGCAGCTCCCTTGCAATGAGGGAGCATTTGCTGTAATCTTGCTCAACAGGGTTATTCCTTCTTGGAAATCTGATTGTGTGTGGAAAGTGGAAGAGAGGTGCCAAGAATGAAAAGGGTTAAAATTAAGCAGCAGACTTGGTGCCATACCTGGGCTGGGTTCTTTCCTGGGCTCTGCAGGGGCACCGGGCAAGGCGCGCACTGCCTTGGGCAGCAGAGGGGCACTCGCCGGCTGGCTGCCTGGCCCTGGGCTGCAGGCAGCGACTGCTGTGTTTGAAACCTGCCTGGGCATGGGGACTTTGACTTTCTGCTGAAGAGAGGGAAAAAAATGAATTTTGATCTTTGTATTTGCAAATAATACAAAGCAAACGAGATGAATTGGTGGCGTTGTTTGCAGTCTTGGGACAAGTTTAAACCAGTGCCTGGGGAGGTGTCAGCAGCTCAGCCTCTAGCAGGAGCAGTCTGCTGTGCGTAGCAGCTTCCAGGTGCACGAGGGAGCGTGGTGTGGGCATCAGCAGAGGAGCTCCTTGTGCTAGCCAGCTGCTAATCTGTCCTCACTCAGAAACGAGCTGAACAACAGCATACCTTGCAGGCACTGTCCAAAAAGATGTTTGCAAGAACAGTTCCTTCACTGAGCTGCAGCTCCTGATTGGTTTCACTTACTGATTTGCTTCTTTTCTTCCTGTGGACTTGCATCACTTTCTTCCTTACAAAGAAATTTTGCGATGTTTGGAAGAATTCCTCCAACATGTTGGGCTGTATCAGTTGGGAAGCAGCAGCCACGCTGAGGGTTGTGATTTGCCCTTGGTGCAGAGCACTCCCTTCTTATGCCCCCAAGGGCTCTGTCCCATGGGTTGGCATGTTACAGAGGTGGAGAAGTGCTGTCCCGGGCTCGTTGCTGGTTACAACCAGTGATCTGTTGAGCAGCAAATGTGAGCATGGTGTGGTGGAGGATGGAGGCAGCGTGGCAGGTTGGGAATCCTGCTCTGCTGGTGTGGCTGATTGCTGGTGTGCAGGGAGCAGGTTGTTTGGGCAGGTGCTTCTGGATTTGTAAGGCTTTGCCGAGCCTGGCTGTGTCCTCAGCACTTGGAGCTCAGGGCCTTGGGGGAGGAGAGCCAAGCTGGAAAGGGTTATGCTGGCCAGAGCACAGGGGGAGCCCTGAAGCATTGCTGTCCTTGGGAAAGCAGGTTGTGTGGTGCTATGGAAGTGCTGCTTCCCAAGCTGTCTGGGCTGGCTGCTTGAGATGGAGCGGAGCGGTTTAGATTTGTTCTTTTCCTTTTTGTATTCATCATTTGTCAGCTTCCAGAAGCAGCAACTGGACTCGGAGTGGAAGGTCCGCCTTGTCTAAAAGCATTGCTCCCTTTCCTCTAGGCCTTGGGTACAAAGCGAAGCTGGGGGCCATGCGGTGGGAGGCCAGGCGTGGGGAGAGGCAGCAGCAGGGCATGTCCCCAGCTCAGCCATGTCCCAGTGCTTCAAGCAGGTGCCATATGAAGGAGATACAGGGCTTTGTGGTCTCACAAAGCTTCTGGAACTGGCAGGGGCTTGGGTTGCGGAGGCTCCTGCCGATGCCTGTTGCTGAGCAAGTAACAGAGATGGAGCTTTCCAGGTGCTGTTCCCTGCGCTGCTGCCGGGTGAGTCCAGCTTCATCCGCGCCCCTCTCCAGCAGCTCAGCGGGAGGTGCTGCCGGCTGCCCTGCTCTGTGCAGGGAGACAGGGCACCCCAGGGCGTTTGGGCATCACTGACAAAGGAGTTGGGGTTTCTCTGCCCAAGATTGCTGAGACCCTCACCACGGGGATGGAAGTTGTCTTGAAGCTCTGGTGGCTCTTTTGTTTGGGGCTTCCATTTCAGGGCTGCTTCTGTTCCTGGTTTTGCTGGTTTGTACCAAAACAGGGAGAAGAGCCAGGAGCCACAAGGCCTCCTGCAAGGCCCCAGCACCAGCAGCTCAGGTGCAGCCCCTTGGTCAGGGCAGGGGGCTGGGAGATGCTGGGCAAGGTGTGTGAGCATGTCTTCCCTCCAGACAGTGACAGGTTATGTAGGTGAAGCATGGGGGCCTTTAGTCTTCGTTATGTGGTGGCTGTGTCGAGACAAGGGTGGGCAGAAGAACATCCAGGTGCTTCAGAAGGGTTTGGATGACCTGTGAAGGCATCAGTGGCTGCACTGCTCAGGTGTCAGTACTCCAGGCTGTCCCTCAGGGCAATCGCAAGCCTGTCTGGGTAAGTTATTGCCTTGGGTCTGTTTTCTTAACAGTCCATTCCCAGTCCCAGGTGTTTGTAAGGCACTTGGAGAATCCTTTCTTAGAAACAAGAAACTGCTTTGGATCAAATGAGATCCTCTGGTATGAGAAAGAACTCTGTTTGTAGCTGCTGTAGGCTGGAGGGAAGGGAGGTTGCTGTGGGCGGTGGCTTAAACCCTATAGTGCAGGGTATCCAGAGGGTGCATGACACAGGGGTGCTGCCCATGTGACACACATCAAAGGATGTTACGTGTTGAATGTTAAGCGAACTGCTTTCTCCCTTGCTCTTTTCCTTAACACTTGTGAGGTCCCTGTCCACGTCCAGGACCTCTGCTGAAACTTGTTGAATGCCCCGGGTCTTATCATATCATGGTATCATAAAGCTCCTGTCTCCCCGCTTCTAGCATCTCCTCTATACTCTGCTGACAGTGCAGATGTCCCTTTTAAAAGGTATGTGCTCGCCTGGTAGAGGCACATTTCTGGCTTTACAGAGCTGCTTGACTTAGTGGAGGAGGCAAGCTGTGCAATGCTGTGTTTTGCAAGAAGCCTTAATGAACTTCGTGCCCCCTACGCTCGTTCCTGGAGCGGAGGGCAGATTTCAGGCAGCCAATGCAGGGGGACTATTTGCAAGGTTTGCTGACAGTGGTACGGCTTGTGGTGCGCGGCTGCCTGGTCTGCTGCTGGCTCTGCTGCGTGCAGGGCTCTGCTCTGCCAAGCTCTGTCTGTGCTGTGCACTGCCCCGTGCTGCTGGGTGCCTGAGCTGTGGGGACCAGGCGTGAGGCGAGCTTTAGGGTCCCCGTAAAGGACCCAGCTTTGCTTTGTGCACCATGCAGGTGGCCAGCGCGTCGTCCATCCTGGAGGCAGGAGCGGAGCACTGGGCAGGGGGTGCCGCCTCGTAGCTGCTCTCTGACGTGAGCTCCCAGAAGCAGTGCCCGTGCTGCACTGAAGGCTGAACCAGCCTGTGGGTGTGCTGGAGGCTGGGGTTGTCCCGGGGCCTCTCCGAAGCCTCCACGCTGTTGCAGCTGTGCTGGCAGGGAGGTGGCACAGCAGTGGGGCCCTCCATGTGCAGGAGGGGGACCGGTGCCGGAGAGCCATCGGTGCTGGAAGCTGCCCTGGCCCTGAGAACCAGCCTGGGGGTGCTGCGGGGGGGGCGGCCGGCGCTGCGGGGAGGGTACCCCTGGAGCGGTGGCTGCAGGAGGAGGGCGGCCGTGCCTCTGCCTCACAGCTGGCACTGTTTTCCAGCAGGCTGGTGACAGGTGGGCACTTCTGCTTTTGGTAACGAGCTGCTGTCATCGCAGGGAGGGGACCTGATGCACGAGGGAGTCGAGGTGACATGGGAGAGCTGGGGAACAGAATCAGCCCTGCGGTGGCAGCAGCTCAGCGCTTCTGGCTGCGCTGCTACTGCCTAGGCCAAGCTGGGCTGGCACGACAGGGCCCTGGCATGCTGCACGGTCTTGGGGTGTGGAGGGGACAACGAGTTTGGTGGGTGCACAGGAAAACAAAGACAGCCCGGCAGTACTGAGCAGGCTGTTGGTGGTCCACAGAGTACACGATGCTGTGGCATCTGGGCCGTTAGTGCTTGGCGATGGATATTTTTCAAGACTTGGGGCATTTTAAACAGGGTTTCAGCCACCAGCCTCCTGCCCTTTCAAGTAACACCTACCCAGTTGAGTAAGTTCAGGAATAAATTGCTCTGCGCCTTCCAGTGGACAGATGGCGTGCTGTGGCCCAGCAACTGCTCCCGTGCTGGCAGTGGCAAGTGTCCTGTGCCAGCAGTCACCACAGGACTGGCCAGCTGTGGGGCCACTGCTGCTTGTCACCACCAGCCCAGCTCGGGCACAAGGCACGCTCGTACCCAGGGCAGGGGAGGGCAGGTGCCTTCAGTGTTTTGGCCTCTATTTTCGTGGAAACAAAAACCTCTTGGGCTGCAGGAAGAGCGTAGAAGTACAGAGCTACCCAGCAGCAGAGCAGCTGCAGGGACACGTGTCCAGCAATGAGCCGGGTATCAGCTGGGTGCTTGCCCTGTCCCACATCGCAGGGCTGGGTGCTGGCGTGGAGGACGGCCCTGTCCTGGCCTTGCTTACATGGCCCTGCAAGAGCAGGGAGGAGAGAAAACTGCGACGTGAGATGTGGATGAGGCATTGCAAGTTGCAGTCTGCACCTGCTCTTTTGCCTCACTGCTAATGTCTCGGCAGCACTTCAAGCTGGAGAAATGTGTGGTGTTTTTGCAGGGCTGAATCATGCTCTCATCTGACCCACCAGTTGAGAGATCTTCATTTGCGTGCTAATGAAGTAGTGTGAAAAGTTTCTTGACTTCCTGAGCTGTCCCCTGGGAAGGGTCAGAGCGATTTATTCCTGAATTTCAGCTGGGAGGTGTCACTTGAAATGGTAGGAGCTTGGTGGCTGAAACCCTGTTAAAATGTCCCAAGTCTTGAAAAACAGCTGTTTGCTGATGTGTGCAGTGGGAGCTGGACAGCGGGGAGGACAAAGTGTTGCTTTTGCATCTGGACAGGCTTGGGCACGGAGCAGCCCAATCCCACCCGCTGGGTGGTGGATGCACCTTGATGCTGCTGGTCAGGGGAGCTGCTGAGCCCTTCTGGAGTGTGGGGAATGGGACAGAGGTCAAAGTCCTCTTTCCTGCTTTTCAGGTGCCAGAAGGACTGTGTGTGTGTGGTTTTTTTAAAGCAAAGCAGAGTCTGCCAGGATCTGAGAGTCCAGCTGGGCGCGTGCTGCTGAAGCAGAGGACGGAGCTGGTGTCTGGTCCTGGGCTCTTGTGCTGGGCTCAGCCCCCGATGCTCCCGGCTCAGTGGTGGCAGCTGAGTACCCTCCTGAGCCCAGGAGGTGATCAAGTTACCGTCACGCCATAAACTCAAGGCTGACTTGCGGGATATCCCTACCCTTTCCACGTAAACTCAGTGACATCTCAGCTTTGCATTTTTTGCCTGAACTTCCTCATGGTTCATGTTTTACCGAAGTCCTGTGTGGCATGATGCTGTTGACTTTGGAGCCACAGAGGGGCTGACCAGGCTCTCAGAGGATAGCTTGGTGAGATACGTACGGACTGTTTTATCAACACCAAGCTGGGGGTTATTGTTACAGGAGATTGCTGCCCATCTCCAGAAGGCAATGCCACTGGAGGAGTGGTGTGGTTTGTTGCAGGGGAGGCACTTTTCTGGCTGTCAGGCATGTTGGAAAAGTACAGCTTCATGCTCCGGGGTCAAATGTCTCCGTGCTGCTGGGCTAACACATGATGAGTAAGCAGATGTCCAGGCTCTTGGCAACTGCTGACATAATATAAATACATAATTGCCCAAACACAGATTCAACATGTGTCAATGAAGTCTGATCTCACTGCATGAGAGCAGCTTTGCCAGCCTCACTCAGAGAGGCTGCGAGCGGGCCGTCCTCACCCTGTCTGGGCTGCATGGATGGTACCGTGGGGATCTTTGTGAGGTGGACCCCAAAGCTTGTGGAAGTGTTGCATATGATCACTGTCCTTGTATAAATATTTTACCTCAGGGTCATTTCCTCCTCCCATCCTTACTCTCGTATTTTTTCCTGCTTGACCCAACTCGTAGCTCAGCAGCTCCAGCCCTGGCCATTGTGTGCCCTGTGGATGACGATCCACCATCTGCTTCTCACCGCAGTGCTCAGCAGCTTCTTCAGCTCTGGGTTTGACTCCTTTTCGCCAGCCCAGCGCCCTGGTTGCTCCCAGGAACTCAGGATCTGGTCAGTGATTGCAGAGCACACCAGCTAAACAGCCCAAGCTTGCCAGGCTCTGCTCAGGGCTGGAAAGCAGTCACCTATCCTGCCAAACATGTCTCTAGTAGCTGGTAAAGCCATATATCGATTTGAGACCCTCAAGGAAGGCAGGCTTCTGTCCCTCTTCAGGAGAAGACTGTTCCAGACTGCCTTGATGAGACCTTCCTGCCCTCCGTTACCAGCCAGGCTTTGGGACACAGCTGTCATCTGCTGGAGGGACAGGAGCTGATGTGTCTCTGCGGTTTCACTAGGAGCATTCTCTTGGGGTTAGTTAGTGGTGATCTTCTCTAGTGCCGGGATCATGCTTTATTGTTCTCAGCTGCCTGAAGATAGGAGCTGCGTAGGGCCAGATCCTGCTGACACTTTGCTGTTGTGCAGTGGGCCAGGCTTGCTCTGATTAGCAGAACGAGGCAGCAGAGCTCTGTCTGGGCAGTGCAAGGTCTGCCCACAGGCTGGTGGAAAAAGTGTCTGACATGAAGAGGGAATACACTTGCTATTCAGTACGTTTCTAGCATGACCTGCTCCTGCTCAGACAACATGTTGAGCAGAACATGATGCTATGTTGGTCTGACATCTCATTTCCAAAATCCTTCTGGCAAAGGGGTGGGAGGGAGCAGGTTTGGAGGCGATAGAGAAAGGGTGGATTGCAGGGACTGTGGCTCTCAGGTACGTTTATGCAATAGTGTGGATGGACATCAAGGCTTGTGGGTGGGTGGAGGAAAGATGCCTGCAAGAACCTCATGGTTCCATGGAGGCCTGGATAGTAGTGGCAGGGGACGGGTGAGTGGGTGAGTCTTCAGGCTCTCCAGCGCCGTGCCATTTCTGTGGTAACTGCTGTGCACGGTGGCTGTGGGCTGCAGTGGCATGTGTTCATCCTGCCTGTTGCATGCACATTGACGTTCTTGCTGGGCAGAGGAGTTGGGTCACTGAGAACTGGAAGATGCCTTGGGTGCTAAGCAAAGGGGGAAATGCTTTACCATAAAGGGAGAACATCAGAAGAGATTGTGGTTGCCTGGAGAGACTTGGATGCTAAAACATCCGCCTCTGTGACTGATTTGAAGAAAAAGTGGGACATGAGGAGGGGATGTAGAGAACTTGAGACAAACGTGGGGGTGAGGGGTCTTAGAAAGCTCCTAGCATTGCTGTGCTGCATCTGTGGTTACATACCAGAAGGTAACTCTTGGTGCTGCAGTAGCAAAGCTTTGTTATCCTGGCTAGCAGAGATCTGCAGGAGCCAGGCAGAGAGGAGGGCTGAACCATGGGGTCTGTCCAGCTGTGGGCAGCAGGGTTGCTTGGAACAGACCCTCGCTGTATGGCCGAGACCCCAGTGGCATGAGGAGGAACCAGTGCTGCCTGGTTTGGACACAGCAGTGCTCCGTGGCCTGGGGAAGGTGGGGAGATGCAGATCTGACATTGTGGAAAGGTAGGAGCAGCTCTCCCCTGGTGCCCAGGGGACAGGGACAGCCACAGCCCAGGACTGTAGGGGTGAGATTTGGATGAGACACTGGGGGAACACCTCTGATGTGAGGAGAAGCAGGCTGTGGAGCAGGCGGCTGTGGAGGGAGAGGAGTTTCTACTGCAGAAACTATTAAAGGCTTGTCAGGCTGGTGGACCAGCTCTGTGTATTGGGCTGAATGGGATTAAACGAACTCTCAAAGCATCTCTGCTGCAGTGTTTGCCTTGCTGATGAAAGGATGCGGTGACCTCCCGGGGGCTTGCAGGGGAGGCAGCGCAGGGCCTGGAGGAAGCCTGTGGGGTGCGAGCGCAGGCGGCTGTGGGGATGAGGGCTTCCACGTCAGCAGCATCTGGAGCCTCACCTCTGTGAGTCAGCGTTTTGGGTACTGATGATTCACAGCCATACTGCGAGACAGCCACGGGCTGATGCAGGGCTGAAATTAATTGTCTGGAAGGAGGGCAGCTCGAGAGGAGGGAGGCGAGCTGTTTTCCCTCATCTTTTCAGTGTTTACCAAGCAGGGCTGTGAGTTATGCCAGCACTGAGATGTGCTCAGCCTGCAAAGCGTGCTTCACCTTTCAGCCCCCTGCCCTGCTTCCTGCTGCCGTGGCACTTCAGTGAGCAGGCAGCTGAAGTCTGGTTGTCACCGTCCTGAGGCCGCAGAGCACAGCCCCCTGCTTGGCTGTGCCTTCCAGCACATTATTTCAGTCACATGCGTCCCCTACCATTCTGAATCTCCAGGGCAGAGAACGGGATAATCTCCCTCCTCTGTGGGCGCATGTGCCAGGAGACACCTCTGATCCCCAAACCCACAGTGCCAGGCTCCTTGTTCAGCGCATGTGTTTTTAGAATTCAAATTATAAGTGGAGACTGGGATGCAGGAGCTGGTGGCTGGAAGCTGCTGCCCTGTCGTGGGGTGCTGGCAATGGTCAGAGTGGCCAGGATGGTTTTGGAGTGGAGATGATTCTATCGTGTGCCACTTGCTCAAATGGGGTGAGAAAGGAGGCACTGCACCTCTATTTTCAGGCAGCCACTTCAAGAAGCAGCCTCTCCTGGTAGGAGTCTCCCATACTTGTCTGCAGCACGCTGGTGACTTTTGAGCACACGTGGACACCCCTGAAAATCCGTTGAGCTGTTCTGAACCAGCTCGAGGCTGAGTAACAAGTACCGTTTTTATGCTTCAAGAAGATAAGTCAGGGTTTTTCTGAATTCTTTCTGGGCTCAGTTAACCTCAACATGAGATTTAAATTGTCATAACTACCACAGACGTGTTCCTCTCAGAAGGCTTGGCCCCATCATTGATGCCGTAGCTCAGCTCAGCGTGTGGCGAGGTCAGAGGCTCAAGTAATGGGTCCTCAGTGCATGTGTGTCCAGCTCAGTGATTTCCAAGCTTGAGATTTCTTTATGGACACTTGAAGGATTTTTGCAGACAAGGTGCAGAAGCCCTGCAGCAAGCTGAAGCCTGACAGCAGTAATTTTTTTGCTTTTATTTTGCAAGTCATTGTGGGATTTTCCATTTGTCCTTGGTTTGTTTTTTTTGCGGTGTCTGGCCACTCTGAAAAGCCAAAGGACAGATTTTCCCCAGCTCTGTGGCAGATTCTCCCTCTCTCTTTGGGAGACTAGTGAAGCGTGTTGATAGCGTGGTAGACCTGCAGCAACGTAAGGAAGGTTGTGCAAATCCATGAGACTCTTGTCTTCCCTCTCTAAGGCAACTAGCTGAATTTTGTCTCCCTGCAGCTCAGCTTGATGGGGAGGTGTCTGTCTGTCTGGCCATATACACCGCATACCTGCATTGCCTGGGCTTCTGGTCACCGTTTCTGGCTCCTGCTCAGCCCTTTGATTTCAAGTTGCTTTGACACCTCGTTGGTCTGACTTTGACATATCTGTTAAATGCTTTAGAGCATGGAAATTTCCAAGTCACAGTTTTTCCCACAGCAGCCGTAATTCATCTCTGCTGCAGGTATATTTTGGGACTCCGGTGTATGAGCGAGCACTGCAGCGCTGGTCACTGTGGATGCGTTGGAGGCCAGCGCTGGGGTGGCTTTGGGAATTGGACCTGAATTCCTGGCGGTCGCTGTGTCACTGTGAGGATACAGCACTGCAGTAATGTGGTTTTGTTTTCCGTCCTGAATATAAAGCAGGGACAGAAAGCAGCACAGGCAGCGCTAATTGCTGCCGAAGGACAAATGGGATGTCTAAAAGGTGTAAAGTGGGAGAGGATGAGGGTAAATCTGTTCCAGAAAGCCAGTTGTTTTGTGTATGGACGCTTTGTGCCTTGTGCTGCGGCAGAGCCAGCCCAGGGCAGGACTGGGCTCGCCCCCCCCCCGGAGGCAGCACCTTGGCCCCTGGGGAAATGCCTCGGTGGGGAGCAGATGGGAGAGCAGAGTGGCCTCCTGGCTGCGGGCAGGGGGAACTGCTGCTTCTGCTCTCATCCTGCTCCCTGTGCTTGGCCCCTGCCCTGGAGCTCACCCAGTGCCCAGGCTGTCCTGCGTCAGTGAGAGGAGGGCTGGGGACCGTTTTCTTGTCACCTCTGAGGCATCCCATGCTCAGCCTAGCTGAGCCTTGGTCTAGTGAAGTGGGGAAGCAGCTGTTGGCTCTATGGATGCTTCCCCTCGGCAAGCACCTTGGATCCAGCCAACAAATCTCCAGGGGAGCTTTGTTTTGGGTCTGGTGCGAGGCGTGGTCTTTGGGAACCCCAGGTACTGAGACATCATCTGAGACAAAGTGGAAGCGAGGGCGCCCGGCAGACGTGGGAGGCACTGGGAGGTTCCCCAGGCCAGCAGGGACAGCGTGCTTTGTCAGGGAGCAGAGGCTGCAAGGCTGGAGGCTGCCTGGGGGATGCTCGTCCCTGCAGCTTCAGGGCTGGTATCAGTGCCGATCATCTCGCACCAGCCCCAAAGCATAGGCTCAGCACAGGGCGGATTGTACACTGCGTAGGGCCAGACAGAAGTGCCAGCGCTGCCAAAGGGTTGGTTTGGGCTGCTGGGAGACCTGGTTGTGCACAGAGCTGGCACTAAGGATCGCTGCACTGGGGCCCACGTGCTGGACTGTCCCACACACCCAGGGCACAGTGAGCGTGTCCAGTGCTTTGGGTGGAGGTGGGCAGGGGCCTGGTGACAGCGCTTGCAGAGGGTGGTGTGGGCTGGGGGGCCGCCCACAGCGCAGCGGGGCAGCTGTGGTCCCGTGACAGGAGATACCTTCTTGTCAGCAGCAGTTGTTTTGCTCAGCAGCCCCAGATCTGCTCGTACATCCTGAGTCCCTGCAGTGTTCCCTTGCATCCCCTGCGCAGGTCAGCTGCTGAGCTGCAGTAAAGCACGCATGCTGCTCTGCTCCCCACCCCGCAGCAGCTCCAGGATGACTTTCCTTTTCTTCTCCCCGCACTCTGTTATCCTTTCTTCTGTCTGTTCTGTGCTTTATAACATTTGCCTCTTATCTTTGATAATTGCCTGTGAGGCTTGAACATCTCCAAGCCCTAAGAGACGTCTTTGTTTTGGAAAGAGGCCAACTCTCTGGCTAAAAAGGTCATTTCTTCTGTTCCTGGGCATAACCAGGGAGTGTGAGGCCCATTCTCTGCAGCAGCCTGGGAAGGCTGGGATATTTCTCCACTCGGCATAAGCCAGAGATCCTCCTTTTTGCATGTCCACTCTGCATTTGAGCTGTGGGTCTTCACCAGTGGCTATGCTGCTTGTTAGCTTGATCCTGCCCTACCCGCCCAGCCCTTCGCCTTGCTGCTGGTGCTGCTGCGGCCGCTCTGACCGTGTCGGGAGGTCAGTGCCCTGCGCTGGGCTCGCCAGTGGCCTGCCAAGGGCTGCGATAGGCAGGGAGCCCTTGCTTTGCAAGTTCCTCTCTCATCATTTAGGCTTATTTGGAATTATTTGCTCTGGAATTTCCTAGAGTCCTAGCCTTGCTTTGGTCTGTTCTCAGCAGTGGGAACGTGGTTCATGGTTTCTTTCAGCAGGGCTGGAGCAGAGTGGGTGCTCACACGCATCATGGCAGCACCTCGCAGCCGGGCTGTGTCCGCTCTCTGCTGGCGGTGCGACACTGGGCAGCCCCAGTGGTGATGTCTTTAGGCATTCAGAAAGCATGAGCCAGGGTTCATGAAAAGAGGGGAGTCAGTTTAAAGACAGCAAGTTTTCTAACAAAAGCCCCTGTGTACCAATGGTGCCTTTGGTGCTCCTAATGTGAGATGTTAAACAGGAGATCTTAAACAGGGACAAGTAGTTCAAGTCAGGTATTTCAGCAAAAGACCATTTTGGGCAGGGACCAGGCATTATGCTCCTGTAGCCCCTGCACTGCTCCTGCAGCCCTTCTGCTTGGGCCACGGATGGGGAGCGGCTGCCCCCAACCGTAACTTCTTTAATGAGTTGATCTGCATTGGTAGGCACCAGGCCCAGTAACACTTCTCCTCTGGTTGGTGTCTGATACCTGGACCAGGAATTTATCCTCAGCACACTCCAGGAGTCTCCTTGCTTACAGCCTGCTGTGTAGCTTTTCCAGCAGACATCCAGGTGGTTGAAAGGATCATCAGGATGACAGAATTCGTCGGGATGAAGGCCTGTGAGTACAATGCTTCTTGTAGTTGAAGCAAGAAGGCCTCATCAGCAGGCTCCCCTTGATTAGGTGGCCTGTAGCAGACCCCAACCGCAAACTGTCCTTTATTGGTCTGCTCCTTAACTTTTACCCACAGGCTCTCAATCTGTCCGTGGCTGTTTCTCAGAGACCTCTGTTCACCAGACCTCTGGTGCTGCTGTCGGGCAGGGGGTGTGCGGGCATGGGTGTCCCTGGGCATGCCCCAGGCAGTATGTGGGTACCCTTGTGGCCTAAGCTGGTCCACAGCCGGGTGTCAGAGAGGCAAAGGGAAGGGCCTTTATGTCTTCTTGCCGTTGGGATGGGATTTTGGTTCCAGACTCCTTTTCTCTTTATCCCTAAACATCTGCCCTGCAGGACTGGCAGCTTGGGGACCAGCGTAGAAGAGGACAAGAGTGAAAAGATCCCTGGCTCTTTGTCCCTGCCAGCCCCCACTAGCTACTTCTGACTTTTGAACCGTCCTCAGGTCGGGTCTGTCCTTGAGGAGCCTTGTCCCCTTAAGCAGGTTTTGTGAGCAGGATAGCACTCAAAATCAAAGGCTTATTTGAGGTTGAAGGAAACCTTGAATCAGGCTTGTAGATAAAACTGCTCCATGCAGGAGAGACTATGTCTTCCTCCTGGTTTGTGAATGTCTCCAAAATAATGGTTGGCAGACAGTTTCACCAGGCTGGCATAGGGGGAACTGAGAGCAGTGCCTCTTTGCCCCAGCAGGGTGCTGCTGCAAGCCAGGCTTCTCGGGCTGAAGTTGCCTCTGCTGGGATCTAAGGGCTTACTGTGTTGTTGAACTAAAACCTAACCCCAATTTAGCCGTGACCCCTTCTAAGAATTGAGATGCATCCCACACTGGTCAGAGGGAGCTGGCAGTCCTTCAGCATCTGAGTCACAGAACAGCATTTCGAATTGCTGCAGGGAATACAAATGTTTGCCTCCTATGTCAGCTGTGATTGCAAGGATGAGAGAGAATGGTGCTGCGGTTCAGCGGGGTCGGCAGAGGTGGTGAAAAGCAAGGGCAGACGAGTCAGCAAGCCACTGTGTTTGCAGGACCTTGTAGCTGGCACGCGTAGGTCAGTGCTTGCTCTAGGGGAAGCATCGCAGCCCTGGGGCTAGTCTCCAGACTGCCCTGGGAGGCCTGCAGTGGATTTTGGGGTGAAGGTGAGTGATCTCCGTGGGACAGCCCAGGCTTTAGCTGGCTTTTCACTAAGCCCAGTCACACCACAGCAGAGTTAGGGATGGTACCACTGCTGATGTCTTTCTTCTGGCCCTAACTCTGCGCTGAAATGCACGGAGGTCTCTGAGACCCTGCCAGAGAACTGTGGCATGCTGCCTGGACCTGTGCTTCCCCACAGGGCTCGTTTGCCTCTCCGTAGAGTTAAAAGCTAAAAACAGGGGAGCTTGTCCATGGGGGCAGCTGTTCTCACTCCAGGCATTGCACACTGTGCTCTGCCACCACTGTGGCTCCCTCCCCTCCTGGGGTGCCTTCCTGTGGCTTCCAAGCACCCATCTCCTCCTGCAGTGCCTGAGCTGAAGCGCCACTGGGTGTGCAGTGAGGGCCTCCAAGCATCCCTGGAAGGCTGGGGCTGCCCAGTGTCCTTGCAGGGACAAGTGGGGCTTGGTGGGGATTGTCATCCAGGGAACATCCCTTTGTCTGTATTTGGGATTGCTGCAGTTGCTTGCAGGAAGTTGAATAAGGTATCAGGGCTCCATTCACCTCTTCTAACCACTGAGCACGGCCTCTGTGCTGGTCCTGCAACAAGTGTCCCTTGCCTCTGAATGCAGTGATGATGATGTTGCTCCTCAATCATTTTTTTGGGGTGGTTAACAGATGGCTTTCCAAAAACAAAGACAGCCCAAGACAAAACTGAGCTAATAGTTCTGGCAGCTGGTGTGCAGTGACTGTCGGGACTGGCTCCGTAGTGGTGCTGATGTGCCGTAAGGTGTTGCCACGGAGAGCGTGGCAGCTTTCTGTTCTACCAGGTTTTTGTAAAAGTCACTCTTGCTGTTCTGGCAGCATGCAGCCGCCTTAGGAAGGGGCTCCACAGTGTCCCGCTGTGGCCCCCATATGCTGGGTCTTGTAGCTGAGCCCTGTCCTGCCCTCACTGCCCAGCTTGGCCTCCAGCCCACTCTGCCTGTTCTCAATTGCTATTTTGGTGTCTCGTTTCTACTCCAGATCTCCACTGCCTTCCCCGACCTGGGATTTCATGCAGATGTTTGGATGTTTGAGGCTGGAAGGTGTAAAACCTCTGTCCATCTGTCTGCTGGCCCAGCTGCTCGTGCAGTAGGAGGGATGCTGCTGCTCCCACCTTCTGTTCCGCTGTCTCCCTACTCCTGGAGCTGCCCGTGCCTTGCCACCAGGGCTGTGTCTCCTTGTCCCCTTCAAGGTGCACGGTGTTGAGCTTGGGGAAAGCCAAGCTCCAGCACTGCTGTGGTCACCGCTGCCTTCCCCTTGGCTGCGGGCTGCACACAGCCAGGGGCTGGGGTGCAGCCAGGCTCCATCCAGCCCTACTCTCTCTGGCTCCCCGCACATCCTCAGGCACGTGGGCCTGTAAGGAGCTTGGCAGGGCACTGTGGGCACGCCATGCCACACCAGCATGGGGGCTGGGGGTGGCAGGGGACCCCATGAAGGTCTGGGTGCTTCTGGGTGCTGGCAGCCTGGCGCAATGCAGCCTGAACCCCCCAGCCGGGAGGCAGTGCAGGCTCATGCTGTGGGGGGCAGTCGCCCAGCAGGGTTCCGCTGCTGGTCAGGTCTCAGGTGCCTTGTGATTCCCGTGGGCCGAGCTGCCTGCGGGTTTTGGAGCGAGAGAAAAGTGTTCCCCTGAAGGCAGGCTGCTGGGGGCTTTCCATTCTGCAGAGCCTCGGGCTGCAGCCAGCTGGCCCTTCCCTGGGCACTCCCCACCAGTGACGGCGTATGAGATCCGTGTGTCTCCTCTGTGAAGTTCGGTGTGCCTTAATGCTGGTCCACGTGTCCAGCCCGATGCAGATACCTGCCACGGGGGCGATGGGGGGCAGCTGGCTGGTGCCTGCTCCTGGCCCGAGTCCCCGTCCCCGTTGGTGTTTCTGGGCTGGAGGTGTGGGTGCTGCGGGTCCCTCTTAGCCTGGCACCCCAGGGGCTTGAGTGCCTTCCTGCCTCTGGCTGGGTGCATTGCTTCTTGCCAGGGACCGAGGTAAGATCATTTCTTCTCCTGTCTTCCACAGACTTCCCTGAAGAGCTGGTGCAGGGGCGTTTCATGTGCTTAAGGGCTGATCAGATGGTGGGGGTGTCCCATGGTTATTGCCAGGCCTGCCGAAGGCCTCCTAGCTGCCCTGGGGTGAGCAGGCATGGGGCAGTGGCACGGTGTTAGGTGGCAGTGCTGCTGCTGCCTCCCTCCTGCTGTGGGCCACGCTGCTAAGGGCTGGGGAGTTTGGCTGAGCTGTTGTTGTGCTGGGGTGTGCATGACATGATAAATTAGGTCCTTCCCATCATGTGTCAAGTCCAATCTGAGCCATGGTTATGGTCTCAGGGTCTCTGTCTGCTCCATCTCTCCCTTTCTGCCTCCTCCTCCTGTCTGTACCTGGCCTTACAGTTTTGGTACAAACAGGATGGTGTTGGCTGAGGATGTACTGCTGACAGGCAGTGTCATCCGAGTCTCTTCAACCCCCCGAGAACTATTTGGCACACTCTTCTTCCCATCAAAAGTCTTCAAGCAACCACCCATGCTGGTGATGGTGGGGAAATCTTCGCGTTAAAGCCTGTTTCTCTGATATGCTGCCAGCATCCAACTGGCTTACCCTCAGGGCTGCAGCCTGGTCCCTGCCCTTTTGTTTCCCCCTAAGGTGAATGCTCCTGGGGAAGGAGCATGAGGTCCTGGTGGTGGAGAACTGTGAGTGTCACGCAGGGTGCAGTGGGCACTCTGGGGAGCTTGCTCTGGTGGCTGCTGGCAGACAGGGCTGAGCAGGGTTTTCTGCTTCTGCCTTTGGCGCAGTCAGGCTCTAGGTGGCCAGACTGTGGGTGGGTGCCTACCCCTGAGAGCTGAGGGCTGCCTGGGGTCTGCTGGCGTATCTCCAGACTTTATCTGCCTTGTTCTTGTCGTCGGGCTCCTGATGGCCTGGAGTGCTCTGTAGTTTTCGTCGGCATTTGTACAAACTGGTGGCTGCTCCCTGAGCACTGCTCTTCCAAGGCTGCTTGGCTGCTGCTGTTGGTGTCTGGCAAGCATTGCCCAGCCCTTGCTGTCAGACTGCCTGCCTGCCCCAGCTGCCTGGACAGCCATGGACAGCCCCGGCTGCCAGACATAGGAGCAAGAAGGCCAAGCTTCGAGGAGCCACGGCTGAGAGGTGATCACCTCTGGTGTGGAACCTGTCTACTGGGTGCTGCTGTGTGGCCATGCTTTGTGGCAGGGCAGGAGCAGAGTGCTGCATTGTTTGGGGGGTGCTGGGTCCACGGGCTGCAATTCTGCAGTCGTGTCCTCCCTGGTCCTCCTGCTGAGCAGCTCTGCTCGTTATACCACTCTTTGCTACATGAGAGCAGCCAGAGGCCTAGCACTGAAAGCTGCCCCTCTCTGAACTGTGCAAGTTGGGTGCCCTCCGCGAGGCCCCAGCCTGCTGCAGCGTGGCCCCGCAGCCACTGCTTCCCTGCAAGAGTGAGTGCGGCACAAGGGCAGGGGCAAGTGCAGCCCCCATGCTGCCTGCCCCCCATGGGCTGCTCAGGTCAGGGGTGCTGGGCGCTACCTGGGCTGTCCCACAGCAGCTCTGCCAGTGCGCCCTCTTGTGCTTTGGGGTTTCCTGCCGCTCACTGAAAGCAGGATCCATCCTCTGCTGCGGTGATGTTAGCGCTGTGCTTTAATGGATACTCAGGCACCCTGTGCTGTTGGGTACCATGGGGGTGCAGTACACATGTGGTGCAGTAACTGGCCCCAGCGTGTGCTCTGTGGTGTTTTTCCTCCCTGGGGGGGCAGAGTGGGACAAGGAGCCACATGTCCCATAAGCAGAGAGATGCTGGATGTCACGCTCAGCTCTTTGGTGTGGACAGGGCTGATGAAAGAGCTTCTGTTCAGCTTTTGCTGTCAGTACATCTTCGATCTGACTGCTGAACTAGTGCAAGTGGGGTACTTGGATATCACATTCCAGAGGTAGCATGGTATTTTCTGCCCTACAACCTGTTAAAGAGACCTGGGTGATGCCCAGAAGTGCCGCATTGACTCAGAATGAACCTGTACAGCAGGCCCAGCTCCTTGATGAAAACCCCGCGTAGGAGCTGAGTGGCGGAGCTCCTTCCCTGCTGCTGTGTGTATGGGAAGGACGCCAGAATGATCGCAGCCTGTCCTCCGATACTTGGCCTGGGATGAGTCAGATGTTTGCAGGTGAGAGAGGCTGAGCACCGGGAGGGAGGCGGACAGGGCTGGCATAATCTTTCCTATGGGGTCTGCGCAGTGCCGAGGGCTGCAGTGCGGGTGCAGAGCTCCTGGTGAGGTGGGAGCCCAGCCTGGGGGAGCCTGAGCGCTGCAGGGGGGGAGCAGGGAGGTCCCCAGCTGGCAGGGCAGGAAGGCAGCCCAGTTCCCAGCTCCGCTGCGGCTGCAGTACGCATCAATCAATGCGCGGGGGTGTTGGAGTTGAGGAAGCGCCTGCTCTGCAGAAAGCGCTGCCTTGTGTACGGCATCAGCCCAGTGGAGAGGAGCTGTGCTGGCAGCATGGGGACCGGGAGCTTGCGCCAAGGTAGGAACTGCCCCGCTATGCAGAAGGCAACCGTGCAGGATGCTCTGTGGCACTGCGGGCTGCCCAGGGCCGTCTGGACCTGGCTGCTTCCCTGCAGGCAGCTGCAGCATCTGGGCTTTCAGCAGCAGCGCCTGCCCAGCACAGCAGCAGTTTGGGTGTGCTGTGGGTCCTAGAGACCGGGCAGGGGGCAAGGGGACGGGCAGTTTTCCAGCTGGGGAGCAGGGTGCGGCCGTGCAGGTCTCCGTCCCATCCAGCCCTGCAGGAGGAGGAGTGGTGTTCGCTCTCCAGGAGCTGGGAGCACCCTATGTTCCTGACCTCCTCCCCCTTCTGTTACCAGGGCAGCTGGTAGGATTTTTTGGCCTTGTTGCAAGGCCTGTGGCAGAGCTGTGTGTGAGAGGGCTCGCTGCCTGCAAACAGGGTGCTCTGGGCTGCTCCCACAGTGCAGGGGGCTAGCCATGCACAGGTGCGGCCGGTCTGGGGTTTGTGAGCCTCCCAGCTGCCTCCAGGACCAGGCTGGGTGACAGCTTGGTGGCAGGCGCTGGACTTGGGCGCTGTGTAGTGCCAGGGCTTTGGGGATCTGTGTCCTCCTTCTGCTTTTACCTGTCCCTGGAGGATACCCAGCCTCCCTGCTGGGATGGCTGGGCACACGTTCCCTTGGGCTCCTCTGTTTTTTCCAGGATGACTGGAAGGCACTGCCTGCGCTCCTCACCACACCTGAGGCCTGCCAGTATACCTGCATGGCTGCTGGGGGCCTGGCAAGCTCTTCAGCCCCTCTGAGGGCTGGAGTCAGCTCTGGAAAGCTGCTGCCTGTGTCTGAGCGGTCGGTGAGGTAGCTGGGCCCCCACGTGTGGAGTCGCGAGGCTGCCACCTCCCTTGTGGCGCTCCCCACAGTGGTGCTGTTTTGCTGGGAGCAGCCCATCTCCAGCAGTCCCTGGGGCCGCGGTCTGTCCTGGGGCCAGGGTCTGTCCTGCGATGTGGCAGCAGGTTTTGCTGCCCGGAGCAGCCCTGTGGGGCCCTTGGCAGCTGCTGTACGCAGTGGTGAGGGTGAAGGGCACCGCCTGGTTGTTGTCCAGCTCCGAGCACCCTGGTTACTCTGAGGTTTGGGATGCCTGTGCAGGCATTCCGTCCTGCACAGGGGGCTTTGCAGGAATACACGTGTGATGCTTCAGAAACAGAAACCTCCATCCCCAGCTTCTGCATAGGCAGCATCCTCAGGGAAGAGAAAGGAGAGGATGGCTAAGCCTGGGGGCAAAGAGGGATGCTCAGCCTTTAAAGCTAACCCAGCAGCACAGAGTGAATGGGAAGGTGGAAGCGGAAAGCAGGCTCAGGCAAAACCCTGTTTGTTTGGAGGCAGCAGGGAAGGGGAAGCTCTGGGAGGGAAGCGCTGCGGAGGCTCAAGCTGTGATGTGCTGGGGAAGTGTGGGGGCAGAGCTTCTGGGAAATCCATGAATCCACACACCAGCTTGAAGGGGGGTGAGGAGGAAAACACCAAGAAAAAGAGAAGAGGGAGGAGATTATGGGAGATCGTAGGCATTGCAGGCAGGTCCACCTGTGATCCCATTAAGGCTGCTTTGCCATTCTGGTGTGCCTGTCTCTGCAGCTTGGAGCTCTGACCAGCTCCAGCTGTGTGACCTCAAGTTCGCCATGCTGTGAATATCCTCCAGCTGATTTTGTATCAAGTTTCAGCATTAGTTCGATGGCTGTTTCCAAAAATCAGGTTTGGGGAAACCAGCTGTGTGTGGCATGCAGTCCTGTGGCCTGCAGGTGCAGAGGAGTCCTCCAGCAAGCGCCTGTCCCTGCTGCCAGCCACGGGGTTGGGAGGGTGGGCAGAGGAAGGGGCTGGGAGGATGGCGCCCACCCCCTCCTGCCCATCCTGCCTTGACCGCTGCTGGCCTTGGCACAAGAGCTGGGGAGCAGGGGGGCAGCAGGGGTGCCTGGAGCAAGGCGTGGGTGGGCAGAGCCTGCGATGGGCTGGGACAGGGCAGAAGGGGGGTGCTGGGGGTAAACGGCAGCTGGACTGTGTGAGAAGGGCAGGGGCGAGGTGCTGGGTTGGGGGTGTAGGCAGAGGGCGGGGACTGGGTGCTCTGGGGCAACACGTCCCTGCGCTGGAGTGGGATCTGCAGTCCCAGCAGTCCTCAGCATCAGCAGAGCGTGGTGGAAGCCACTGGCAAAATCACTACTGAGTGCCAGCCTGCACCATGGCACGCCACTGGCCCTGGTAATGCTCTGGCCTCGGTCTCAGCAGTGCAGCAGCGGCCTCGTGAAGTCAGAACCTGCCCGCAGCTGGCTCCAGGGGTGCTGTGGTTTTGTCAGCAGAACTGGAAGGGAATAGTGGAGTTAATCTTGCCTGTGCAGATTGGCTTTGAAATGGAAATTGTGAGGCTGCCAGGTGGTGGGACAGGAGTGTTGAGGAGGTGCAGGGTGGCAGCCTCTGGCACAGGCGGCTCAGCCCACACGCCAGAGGAGCTGTGCTGGGCACGACTTTGCTCCAGGGTGATGCATGAGGAGTGACACCGGGAGCCAGGGACAGCGACAGGACAGCATGGGCAGGCTGCTTACCCTGGAGGTTTGGGTCCTGTCCTGCTCCTGCTGTAGGCAATTGTTGTGGTTTAGCCCGGCTGGCAGCCAAACACCACACAGCCGTTCGCTCACCCTCCCCCCTCCCTCTCCGGGATGGGGGAGAGAAACGGGAAAGTGAAGCCTGTGAGTTGAGATAAAGACAGTTTATTAAGACAGGAAAAATAATAACAATAATAATAATAATAATAGTATTAATAGTAATAATGTGTACGAAATAAGTGATGCACAATGCAATTGCTCACCACCCGTTGACCGATGCCCAGCCTATCCCCGAGCAGCCGCCCCCCCACCCCAGCTAGCCCCCCCTATATATTGTTCAGCATGACGTCAGATGGTATGGAATACCCCTTTGGCCAGTTTGGGTCAGCTGTCCTGGGTCTGTCCCCTCCCAGCTCCTGCTGCACCCCCAGCCTGCTCGCTAGCAGGACAGAGCGAGAAGCTGAAAAGTCCTTGGCTTGGTGTAAGCATTGCTCTACAACAATTAAAACATCAGCATGTTATCAGCGCTCTTCTCATCCTAATCCAAAACATAGCACCCTGCCAGCTACTAGGAGGAAAATTAACTCTGTCCTACCTGAAACCAGGACAGCAATGTTTAGGAAAAAAAAAAAAAAAACTGTTTGGGACAGCATTTTCACTGGTCTCAAACAGTTTAGCTGCACTTGTGATCTAAACCTCTCCTGTCAGTTTGTGGTGCCAAATGCATGTTAGGTTGTAGCAAGCTGCCAAAAGGATGGTTTATGTCCTTTTCCTATTGCACCCATGGCTCTCCACATCAGGGGTTTCCTGTGCAGAGGTGCTGAACTTTATTTCTGCAAGGGGAGGTGGCAGGAGCTGAGTTTTGTGTCCGAAAAGCAGTGTGAGACGGCAAGCACTGCACAACCAGCTTCTTGCTGTCTGGAAGTGTGTTTTCCATCTTTGAAGCTCAGATAATTCCTGCTTAAGTCACATAGATGCTCTGGTAATAAACATCCTCTGGTTTTGGAGCCCTTGAGTGATGCAGCAAAATCCTTGGGGAAAATGAGCTGACCAGGCTCCCCAAGGGGAAGAAGGGGCTGGAATTGCTTGTTAACAATGAGCTGGGAGTGTGGACCATGTTTGTCTGTATGGAGGATGGCTGGGAGACATGCTGCTGTGGTGGGAAGCCAGTCTGTGTCCCCGAGCACTGTGGGGACAGTCAGTGCACTGGTGTTCCTGCCTTCCTCGGAAGCCTTCTCCTGTGGCTGGCCCTCCAGCAGCCATGGGCCGTGCTGTTTGATGGAGCGCTGGCGGTGCTGGAGGTTGGCAGCGTCCTGCACGGGGACAGGAAGGAGCCAGGCTGAGGCTGACCCCAGTGCCCAGCCAGCCTCGAGCATCCCTGGACCCCCGGCGCCTGCTTCTGCCTTCCCCGTGCCCCTTTTGCCTTGGGGTGACCCTGGGGATGTGTTCAGCTGGGCTGGTGAAACAGGGCACAGCCTGGGCTGCAGAGGAGATGGGGTCTCAACTTGGGCCCTGGCTGCTGCTGGTGCTGCCCAAGAAAAGCTCCCAAAAGCTCAGTTATGAACTTGCCAGCCGTGATGCCCTTCCAAGCGATAGCTCAGCCTTTTACTCCCTAGCAGCGCTGAGCTGCAGCTGATGCAGTGAGCCCACAGCTTTTGCAGTGTGCAGCTGGTTCCGAGCCCTGACCTGAGAGCACCGAGGGGCCCCACGTGGCCTCCTGGGCGCTCACGGGGATGGGCTGGATGGGCCCTTGCCGTGCCCCTGCTGGGTGTTGGTGCTTGGATTGCTCTGCACCCATGCTAAGCCTTAGCTTTCTGCTGTGGCCCAGGGATGGAGGTGCTGGTGCTGCCAAGGAGCCGGGTGGCACCTGAATCCAAGAGGCGGAACGGCCAGTGGGGGCACGCCATGCTGGGACTGGTGAGAGGGGGCCAAGGTGGGGTGGCAGAGGGCAGGAGAAGGCAGGGTAGGATGTGAGTGAGGAGATGAAAGGTCTTTGGGGCCACGTCAGGCCCCTTCCTTAGGGCTCGGTGCTTCTTATGGCAACATTACCCGTTGGCTCAGCCACCCTGAAGCTTCTGCATTGTGCTCTCGCCTGCTGCAGCAGGTCCCCGTACCTTACAGCCCAAAGCACGGGGCCCCTGGAGCTCATTCTCCAGGTGGGCACCGCATGCACTCATGCAGGTGTGCGATGAGAGTGGCGATGAAGCCCCAGCCTGCCACCTTTGGGTGAAACCAATCCAGTCATAGCTGAGGTGTTTCCGTGGGGATCGACACGTTGGAGTGGGGACACACATACTTCATTTGTAAGAAAGTTTAGAAACTTTAAGTGAAAAATTTAGGGTGGTTTTGGCCCAAAGTGACTATTGCTATTTAGAGATTCCACGTTAATTTAAAAAATCACACATCAAGAAGTGTTTTGAAGTGTTTCACACACCCATTTGAAGTGGGAGCGTGTAACTTTTATCTGAAGTTGAAAAGCAGCAGCCCTCCATCCCATTTCCTCCATGGAAAAAATAAACCAGTGGTGACCTTCAGAATATTCTCATGCCCTCAGCTGAGCGCTGGGGGTTGTCAGGCGAGCGGGTGTTTCTCAGGAGGCAGAGGCAGGTCGTCCTGCCTGTCCCTGGCCATGTACACGTGGGGCTGGCCACTCCATGCCTCTTGGGACAGGGGCAAGGGAGAAATTCCAGCTCTTTTGGTGTCAACTGAGTCTTTCTGTGGTGACCTCAGGCATTGCCAGCTGTGCCACACGCCACCGGGACTGGGGCTGGGCTGCCACAGCTGCTGGCTGGGCAAGCATGCTTCTCCTTTTCCGCCTCTCCCGTACCACCCAGGGAAGCCAGGTGTAGCAGTACGTCTGGATGAAGTTTCACAACTCCCCTCTCTGTTGAGGACACCTGAAAGATGCAATGTGAGATGCTGTGGGGGTTTCTTGCTGAGGGCTAGCTGAACTCCACCATGCCGTGCTCTCGTTCCCCCTCCTCAAAAGAACAGGGGGGAGAAAATATGATGGGGAAGAAAAAAGGCTCAAGGGTTGAGATAGGCACGGTTAAAAGGAAGAGAATAAAAACCAGTAAAGGCCACAAGGAAGCAAAGAGAGAAAACAATTATCCTCCACTTCCCATCAGCAAGTGATGTGCAGCCACGCCTTGGGGAGCAGGGCCTCAGCACGCGTAGCGGTGGCTCGGGAGGACAGACGCTTTCGTAAGAAGAGCCCCCCCTTCTCCTTCCCCTGCCCCAGCTCTTGTTGCTGGGCCCGTTACCGCACGGTGCGGAACATGCCTTGGGTGGGTCCCGGCCAGCTGCCCTGGCCACGGCCCCTCCCCAGCACTCCCCAGCACCGCCTGCTGGCGGTGGGGGCTGGAGGCAGCCCCGATGCTGTGCCCGCACGGGGCAAAACGCCGGTGCTGTGTCCGTGCTGTCCTGCCTATGGGCTGCCGTGGGGAAAGGGAACTCCGTCCCAGGCAGATGCAGCAGTCTTTTTCCTGCTGCCATAGGTGGTGGTCCTGACCTTGGCTCTTGCTCTCATATCTGCCAGAACATTTGGGTAGTCAGAGGTGACAGCGGTGGGATGCAGTGTCACCAAGCAAATTCCCTAGCCCCTGGGCAGGCTTGGAGCCATGCTGCGAGCTCATCCCTGCATTAGCACAGGCAAGTACTGCTAGGGTATGAGCAGCCCAAGTGGCAGAAGGGTGATGGGTACAAAAGGTGTTCGACGTCCTGTGGGAGCTGGGGCCATCCCCAGGAGCCCCCCCCAGCCCCATGGCTGCCCACACCCGCCCTGCAGCCTCAAGCCACGTGCTCAGACTGCCTGTGCAGGAGGTGAGCATAGGGGCTGCCTCATCTACTGCTACTGTGCCTTGTGCTGCCCTGGTGAGGGCTTGTCAGGGGCATTGGCAGAAGCCAAAAGCGGGGCTCTCTGCCTCGGTTTCTCCACCTCATACTCTGAACAGCGAGGACTGGCTGGAGGTGCCCATGCCAGCAGATATATTCTCTTAGTTCGTGCTTTCCTGCATTTAGTACAGCTTTTCTGGGGGAAGGAGATAGCGTGCTGCAAGCATAATGTGCATAAAGGACAACGTAAAGGGCACCATTTCAAAAATATGTTACTCAGCACCCCAGTAAGGGACAGTAAGCACTGAAGTTGCCTTCCCCCTGTGTTCCTGGCCCTAGTTTTGTTTTTGCATCTTGCACAGGATGGACAGCTGGAGCTGGAGGCAGGTTTTGTCCCGCCTACCGTGCAGGGTTCAGCCTTGCTGGCTGTGGGAACCCAGCGTGCTGGGCTAGTGGGAATACAGAGGGGAGAAAACAGCCATCCCGGATGCAGTATGTAGAGTTGACCATGATTGCAAATTCCTGTGTTAATGCAGCATTTTAACCTGACTCAAAGCCTGATTTTTTCTTCCCAGAATAAAATCTTTCATTGGTTTTATATATATATATATATATATATATATATATATATATATATATATATTCCATGTATAAATATTTATACATATTTATGTAGGAGACATATATACATACATTCTTCTGCAGTTACCAAAGGCCCTAGAGCAGGGATACAGCCCCAGCTCTGTGAGTACAGTGCTGGGGAGGGAGCCTGGCATCCTGCCTGCCCCCATGCACCCCGCCTGCCCTGCTGCACCCAGCTCCCCAGCCAGCTGCAGCTGCCATTGGGTTGAGGTGCTGCCATCCCTCTCCATGTCCCAGCCTCAGGCTGCCACAGGGTTGGAGGCTGAGCTCTTTCTCATCCGTGGCTGGCAGGGCAGAATGCACATAGCGGTCTGCATCGGGGCAGCTCGATGCTAGGGACTTTGGGTCCACATGGGAGCAGGGAGCAGGGCTGCTGGTGTGGGGCTGGGCTGCTGGTGTGACGCTTTCTGTCTCTCTATCTCAGTGCCAGGGCAGGGTGACGAGCAGCCATGACAACAGAGACAGGTCCTGATTCGGAGGTGAAGAACGCGCAGGAGGAGGCCCCGCAGCAGCAGCTGGAGGCAGCCACCCACGGCCCCACTGCCGTGGCTGCCAGCCGGGAAGCTGAGGCCAACGAGAAGCCTGGGGCGCAGCCCGACGCCCGAAACATGGAGCCGGTGAGTAGGCAAGGGACAGGAGCTGTGGCCCAGGTGGGACAGCAAGGGAAAGACTGTGGGTCTGGATGCCCATCAGGCCTTCAGCCATTGCCAGCAGCTCCTGGCATCAGACCCATACTTTGGAGCAGGGCAGAGCCTGGCATTCAGCTCGTCCAGCCCCCAAGCCTGCTGCCGCAGAGAGGAGGTGGCCCCAGCTGCTCTGTGACAGACCCTACATATGTAAGCACTGCTTTCTGCAGGGCCGTTTGCTGCGCTGTGGCTTTGCAGCCTCTTGAGTTCCCTGGGCGTCAGGTGTGCCCCCTGGCACAGGGCAGAGGCCCTGCCTGCTGGGCGTGGGGTTGGCACAGCCACTTTTCCCAAGCTCCGCACTGCGGTTCCCTTCCTAAGCAAGGCAGCCTGGGCATGTATGTGTGGGAGCCCTACACGCCTGGTGCAGTGCATGGGCTCTGCTGGCTGCCTCACAGCTGCCTGCACCAGCCTGTGCAGAGCAGTAGTGCCTGTGCACAGGAAAAGGAAAAAAAAAAAAAAAAAAAAGGTCCAAAGTGCTGATAGTGGCTAGAAATGACACTGCTGCTTCATGCAATTCCGGGGCAGGAGAAGGAAGCAGGTGGCCGAGCGTCCCAGCAGCTGAGCTGCCCCAGCAGGGCTGGGAGCAATTGCAGTTCCCCAAGAGCTGCCACCGCAGGGGACCCCCAGCTCCATGCTGCTGCCAGTGCTTCCAGCAGCCACGGAGCTGCCTCAGCCCTGCCTGCTGCAGGAGGCAGCCAGATAGGGAGGTCTCAGCTGCTGGACCAACAACAGGCCCACAGGCATTCTTTTTGCAGTCTCTCTTCCAACCGTGGCTGTGGCAACAGTTGGGGGTGGGGGCTCAGGGATGAGCTCCTAGCTGTGGGATCCTGTATTGCTAAGGGGCAGAGGTAGTGCTGGCCTCCTCTGCTGGCCTTGCAAGGGCTCCCATCCTGGCAGCGGTGCCAAGTAACTCTGTGCATCTCTCACCCTCCAGGGCACAGACATGGAAGAAAAGGACTACAGCGAGACCGATGGGCTCTCTGATAAAACAACGCCTAGCAAGACCCAGAAGTCGCCCCAGAAAATTAACAAGAAAATCAAGAGTGCCCTCTGCAGAGTGACCCTGCTTGATGCCTCTGAGTATGAGTGCGAAGTGGAGGTGAGTCAGAGGAGCGCACCCGAGCTGAGCAGGGGACACGTCTCAGCCTAGGAACCCTGCTCAGCCCACAGCTGGCCTCCAGCAAGTCCTTGATGTCAGGGCTATTCCAAGGACAGCTTTGGAGTGCTTGTCATACAGACAAAATGATCGACGGAAATGACCGTTTAAGTTGGAATTTCAAAACAAACAAAAAATCTGGAAAGATAGACCTTAGCAGGAAATTTCAGCTTAGAGAGTCCAAATTTGTTAGCTACTCGCTATGGAAAACAGTGTGTAGAAAGCAGAAGCTTAATAGATGTAGATAAAGCTCTGCATGAAAATATGTGCATGACACATATGTATGCCAGCGTTTCTGTTGACACCTCAAGAGCACAGCGTGTTTGCTGTCCCACGTGCCAAGGCAGAGGATGTGTGTGCATGTGTTTGTGCAAAGAGGCCAACATGTGCAGATACACATGGCTCCCCGAGATGGGTTTGCATGTGTGCACACAGACCCACATGGGTTTTGGCAGCATTACAAACTGCACCTCACCCCATTCTCCCTGTTTTCATCCCTTGTGTCCTTCCCCATAAAACTGGCAGGCCAGGGACCATCTGGGACGTGTGCTGAAGCCTGGCAGCAGTGTGTGTGTGTGAGTAAATAAAGGTGATACACATGCATGTCCTTGTCGATGCACCCTCATGTGCATTGGCAGAGCAGCGGGCCTGGGCACCCTGCTGTGGGTGTGTGGGCTGCTCGCTATTTGTGCAGTGTCGCAAGCGTGCAATGCGAGTGTGGGCGAGCGTGTGCTTCCCTGGTAGTGGCTGCTGCTGCAGGAAGGGACAGAAGGGACTGGCGCCCGCCAGTGGCCACCTTTACACTGGGATATGCTGCAGGCCTGCTTCAGCTGCTGTCAGCACAGGGTTAGGAGACACCTAGAATTAAATCAAGCCCAGAGTTTGGGCTGGGGTGGGGGCTTTGTGAACCCACTGTGGGGAAGAGGCAGCTCGGAGAAGGGTTGTGGGCCGGGCGTGCCCATTTCTGCACTTGCTTCTGTCTCCTGCCTGCATTCAAGGAGGCAGCATGTCTCTGACCTGCAGCATCTTCCTGGTCAGAGGGACATTTCTGAGAAACTTTGCTTAAAAATGCAGAAGTTGAAACTGTTCAGAAGCAGAGATCCTGGAGCCTTTGTCAGGGAGACCTTTGCACTTGCTGCTGGTGAGTGGGTGGAGGGGTTTTTGTTCTCAGCAGGGTGGCAACAGCTCAGGCTGCGCACAGCAGACCTGCATCTGTATGCAGGTCCTGGCTCCACGAGGTCTCGGCTGCACAGGATTAATGAACATAAGGAACGCTCCTGCTCTCTGTGGCTGCACAGGAATAGTGAATGCCCCAAGGCAGCTGGCGGGGGAGGTCTGGCCTCTGGGTTCCAGCACCAGCAGTGGTGCCTTTGATCTCTGTGCTCCAGCAGCCCTTACTGTCACTTTAGTGGTAAAGTCTGTCACAGAGAGCTTTAGTGGCTGTGGAAAGATGGATTGTCATGAAGATGAAAGTCTCTCCCAACAATATAACCAGAGCCGAGTGCTCCTGTGACTGCAGTGGGCTCATGGGGCAAAGGAGTGACTTCGGTCAGCCCTGAAGCAGCATGTGGTGGTGTCATCCTTCCCCAGATCCCCATTCTCATTTGCCAAGCAAAACCTGCATGCAAACACAAATCTGGGATGTACAATGGCTGGCTGCTTTGTTAGCAGAACAATGATTCTCAACAAGCTTAGGAAAAGCAGAGCATTACAGTCCCAGCCCCCCCCAGGCTTTGTTTCTAGTCTGGTTTTGTTTCCAGTGCTTGATGTTGGCAGTGAGCTGGGGCATGCAGGGCTTTATTCACAGTGAGGTCAAGTTCTCTGTTGTTGCAGTGCAGAGGACGGGGTTGACTCAGCAAACACAGAGCTTCTGCTGTCTAAAAATGTAATTTGGGGTGTAAGGGAGAGGAGGAGGAATTGTTTAGTGCAGAAAGGCTTGTGCTGAATTTCTTCTTTCTCTCTGTTGGGCCCCATGGAAATAGTTTTGCCTTGTCTGCATGCAGAGGATGTTAATGCTTAATTCTATGAAAATCAGAAAGGGAAATCAAACCATTTGGTGTTACACCCTTCCGTGTGCTGTGTGCTGAACCCCTGCTGTGGAAACCTGGGCTAGCTGGAAGGGGAGGATACAGAAAGGGTATGGCAGGAACTGCTGGGGTCTGGAGGAGATCTGGATGTCAGGAGGAGCTCAGGGCTGGGGTCTGGCAGCAGTGAGACATTGTAGTTGTGCTGGTTTCTGTGAGAGTGGCTCCAGTGCTGTAGCGCTTGGTAGAGGTACTCAAAGAAATGGGTACCTCAGAGAGGGTAAATCAGGAGCTACTGGTCGGAGAAGTCTGTAAATGCATGAGAAACATGAGCCTCTCCGTGAGCAATCATGGGCCTCGCTGCTACCAGTAGTGAAGAGAAAATACACAAGGGAGTTCAAAGGACCAGTAATGAGGGCATCCTCCATCGTAGCATGCGTCTTAGGCTCTTCGTGCTTCTCTTCCGTCCTGCTGTGCTGTGAGGAGGGCGTTGGGAAGGAGCTTGGCCTACAGGCAGCAGCATCCACCACGAGGTCTGGGACGTGTTTGTCCCAACCCTTTGCTCTGGAGCAGAGGTGCCTGGTCTGGCTGCACCCTGCTCTGGTTTGGCACCACCGTCCCCTGGTGTGATGGGGGATGAGCCAGGTGGCCGCTGGGTCTCTCCCAACCTGTGGGACCTGCCACGGGCTGCACCGTGGGCTGTGCGGCCTGGGGAGCACGTGGTGCCCCGATGGGGTCTGTGGGCCCAGGCCAAGCACTGCCAGACAAGGGGGCTGCTCTCAAAGGCAGCCCCCAGCAGTTTTGTGTGGTGGCCTGGGGGGGCCAGGGCTGCCCTGATCCTGGGGCTGCTCCCAGCCAACACCGATGCAGGCGGGGACAGCACCCGCTGGACACAGGACACCTCTGCCTTCTCCTGCTGGCTCTCTGGCGACACGAGGGAGCTGGTTCACCGTGAGCCTCTCTGTCTCCTGCAGAAGCATGCCCGAGGCCAGGTCCTCTTCGACATGGTGTGTGAGCACCTTAACCTTCTGGAGAAGGATTACTTCGGCCTTACCTTCTGCGACTCCGACAGCCAGAAGGTGAGGATGGGGAACCCCTCTACAGCCACCCCACTGCTGAGCGGGGTCCCCAGCCCCCTGACATGTTGTCTCCTCCTTTCAGAACTGGCTGGACCCCTCCAAGGAGATCAAGAAGCAGATCCGCAGTAAGTGGTTGGGGAGGGCCATTCCTCCCCAGTGCTGGGCTCCCAGACAGCTCAGCCCCAGCCACTGTTTGCGGTTGGGCTGAGGCCTCATCTCCACTTGTAACTTTGTGCCCTTGGTGGGTTCCAGGTCTCCGGCTGATCACAGGACGGGGCAGGGATGTTGCCGGGAGCCTGGTGTTCCACGGGGTCACACATGAGAAACCTGGGAGGTAGTGGCTGGAAACCAGGCCCTGTGCAGGTTCAGCCGCTGTGGCAGAGAGCCTCCCTGCTCATTGCCCCCTCCGTAGTGCACTGTCCCTGGCTGCTCAGTCCTTGCTGTGCCCTCCATCAGCTCATTTTAGTAGTGTGGCAGAAAATGATCGTCCTTTTCTGTCAGGTTAGTAAGTTAAATCAACTGATGGGGCACTCCAACAAACTCAAGCACTGAGGCATGGTCAGGGCCACGAACGGCCCAGCTTATTCAGGTGTCTGTTAGCCCTGCCCACCTCCCCTCCTCTTCATGACAGGTGCGGGCATCACAGACCCCGTCTGTGCCTCTGGAGAGCACCTGAGACCTGGTCCCCGCCCTGGGTGCCATCTCCTCTTGCCCAGAGCAGGGAGGATGGGGATGGGTGGAGGCGGGGTGAGCTTACTGGGATGGGTACTGGGATGCAGGAGTGCCTTTGTCCAAGGTGTTGCCTTGCTGCACCATGCACTGGAGTGGCAGAAGGGCTGTTGCCTATGATGTCACCTCACTAGGACATGTGAGGCTTTTGCTGTGACAGTGTAGGTCTCTGCATGGAGTGAGCTGAGCTGATGGGTCCCAAGATGTGATGCTTTTCTATCCCCAGCTGTTTGGGGACGTTTACCCAAATTGCACTGTTGTCCTGACAGCTGAGTGGCTAGAGCAGCTGGGAGCTGCACAACCTCTCAGGGGTTCATCTGCCTCATGGCAGCCTTTGGAGCTTCCTGACCCTGTGCCAGGCTTGGGTGGAGTCCTGGGACCCTTTAATAAATGCCTGGATGCTGTGTGCACTCTGTGTGCGGGAGTGAGGGAGATTCCTGCAGGCAGCCAGTGTAGCCCCTGCCCTTACTGCTCCCTATTTTTGCTAGGTGGACTCTGGAACTTCGCCTTCACTGTGAAGTTTTACCCTCCTGACCCTGCCCAGCTCACGGAGGATATCACAAGGTGAGGACTGCCCTTAGGAGCCTACAACGTGGTGTGCCCTTGGGCACAGCTGCTGGAACAGCTTCCAGAGGGCCAGGCGGGAAGCGTGAGGAGGGGCAGCACTCAGGACAGCAGCAGGGGTAGCCAGGGGAGTTGTCAGAGGCTCGCTGTCTTTCCTCTGTGCGTGGCATCTCTAAATCACACAGAATGGGGCTGGGAAGGCATCTATTGGAGGTGGGAGTCCCACGGAGAGTGGTGCAGAGTGGGTGTTCTTTACATGCAGAGCCTCCACAGGGAGCCCCAGCCTGCTTGCAGGGCACGCGCCTCTGCCCTGCTCTTACCCTCTGTCCCCTTCTGCAGATACTACTTGTGCCTGCAGCTGCGTGCGGACATCATCACAGGGCGCCTCCCCTGCTCCTTCGTCACGCACGCCCTGCTGGGCTCATATGCCGTGCAGGCTGAACTGGGCGATTACGATGCCGAGGAGCATGTGGGCAACTATGTCAGCGAGCTTCGCTTCGCCCCCAACCAGACACGGGAGCTGGAAGAGCGCATCATGGAACTGCACAAGACCTACCGGTGAGCTGCGGGAGGGGACAGGCTATTGGTGAGGGAAGGCACTGGGGAGCTGGCCTGTGCCCCGTGGGGCGTCTGGCCATGTGTCCCTGTCTCTGTCTCTCTGCAGGGGCATGACTCCTGGGGAAGCAGAAATCCACTTCCTGGAGAACGCAAAGAAGCTTTCCATGTACGGGGTGGACCTGCACCATGCCAAGGTACTGGGCTGTGGAGCTGTGGGAGCGATGGCCAACGCCAAGCCCTGTTCTGCCCTGGTGCCAGCACACCCCTGGCACATTGGGGTTTACAGTAGCTCCAGCTCCTGTTTCCTACAGTTGGTACAGTGACGAGAGAGAGAGAGTTTAAATGTGCAAGCTGCTTTGGGTGCCCGTTGAGTGCAAGAGCTGAACAGGGCTGGAACTGTTATTTTAGCAAGGGGAAGTGCCAAGTCGTGCCCCTGGGGAGGAACAAGCCCAGGCTCCAAGACATGCTGGGGGCACCTGGCGGGAAAGCAGCTGGGCAGGGAAGACCCTGAGGGTCCTGGGGGGGACGGCAAGTCGAACATCGATCAACATTGTGCTCTTGCAGCAGAGTATGCCAATAGTATTCTGGGCTGCATTAGGCAGAGCATTACCAGCAGGTCAAGGGAGGTGGTTCTTCCCCTCTGCTCAGCACTGGTGAGGTCACACCTGGAGCCCTATGTCCAGTTCTGGGATCCCCAAGATGCTCAGGAGACTGTCGCACCTCCCATATGAGGCAAGGCTGAGGGAATTGGGACAGTTCAGCCTGAAGAAGAGAAGGCTTGGAAGAGGGTCATTAATGTTTATAAATACCTGAAGGGAGGGTGCAGACAGGACAGAGCCAGGCTCTTTTCAGTGGTGCCCAGGGACAGGACCAGAGGCAATAGGCACAAACTAAAACACAGGAGGTTACTTCTGAACATCAGGAAACACTTCTTTACTATATGGGCGACTGTCACATCACTGTTGCCCAGAGAGGCTGTGGAATCTCCCTCCTTGGAGGTATTTAAAATCCATCTGGACATGGTCCTGTACAACCAGCTCTGGGTGGCCTTCCCTGAGCAGTGGGATTGAAACACATGGTCCCTTCCAACCTCAACCATCCTGTGATTCTGTGACCTCTGCCAACTTGTCCCACTTAGAGTGCTAGGCAGGAGGGAGCATGGCACTCTGGAATGGACTGGTCCTTACTGAGCTGCTGAACCATCTCCTCCTGTCCCTCTCGCCTCCTCCAGGACTCAGAGGGCATCGACATCATGCTGGGCGTCTGCGCCAACGGCCTGCTCATCTACAGGGACCGGCTGAGGATCAACCGTTTTGCCTGGCCCAAGATCCTTAAAATTTCCTACAAGAGGAGCAACTTCTACATCAAAATCCGCCCTGGTGAGGTGAGTGCAATGGGCCCAGTGCAGCCTGAAGTGGAGCTGTGTGGGGTGGTCCTTTCCTAGCCTCATCTTCTGCCCCAGGAGTCCCAAGCTAATGGCCTCAGCTGGCCAAGAGAGGATAGCTCCTGTGGTGAATGGAGGCTTTCAGCAAGTGCTTTCTTGTTTGCACTCTCATTTTCTCACTGACATAATGTCTTTGGCCACAGCAGTTCAGCAGGCTCAGGACACCCCACACTTCTTTCCCCATAAGCCAGACACTGTGACCCTGCTGGTAAAAGGTGTCCCAGGAAGGGAATTTCAGGACCGTTTTTGATATTTGTCTTCCATACTTCAAAAAAAAAAAAAAAAAGAGGCTTTTCTTTCATTTTCTGTCATTGTTTTCTGACTTTACTTTCACTCTCTTTACTTTTACTTGCACTGATGGGAAAATGAATTTCCACCCACACATTTCCCAGTGGACAGTGCATCTGAGATGGAGAGAGAGACTCTCTCTAGCCAAAACAAGGCGTAAAAGTTTTATGTTTCTTGAGGGAGTTTCTCTCACACTGAAAATCCATTTACAGTGGAGGAAAGTGCTTAGGCCAAAAATTTAGGCGGTATGATCCTACCACCCAGTGGGACTGGGCATGGAACTTTCCAGCATTGTTTTGAAGATGTTTTCTGTGTCATGGCTCCTGCCAAGGCAACCTGAGGGCCTTGGCAAGGCAGATCCCATCCCACCGTATCCTCTAGGGCAGGATCTGCCTGTAACCGCATGTCTCTATCTCCCCCAAGTACGAGCAGTTTGAGAGCACCATTGGCTTCAAGCTGCCCAACCACCGCTCTGCCAAGCGTCTCTGGAAGGTCTGCATAGAGCATCACACCTTCTTCAGGTGAGGAGCCCTTCTCCAGGCCTCAGAGGCAGGCATGCTCCTGCCTCTGGCCCGTTCCAGCATATTCGTGTGGGGAAGGGGGAGCTCCTGCAGTGTCCCCAGCTGCCTGTGCCCTTCCCAGGCAGGAGCTGGCAATCTTCCCACTCTTTGCGGGTGGGCTGTCCCCTGCCTTTCAGCCCCCTGGGTCTGGCCACTCTGCCTTTCATGTGCAGGGAGGGAACAGCTCTGCCCCTCTGTCAGCCACAGACCTGCTGTGCCCCAGGTGCGGAGGCTCTCATTTGTCCTCCTCATGTGGGGAGCCGTCTCTGCTCTGTTGGCTGCCCTGTGCCACTGCTGCCCAGGACCACTTGCTGGTTCAGTCCTCGTCTTACGGCTCTAAATTCTCCCCATCGCTCCTTCAGCCCTGCGCTGTGGCTGGCCTCTCTCCTTCATTGTGGTCTCAGCTCTGCTTTGCACACCGGTGTTGGGGGGCAGTGCTGGGGGGCATGGCTGGGACTCGCCGATGCAACCCCACCTCTCCCATCCCCAGGCTGGTGTCCCCAGAGCCACCCCCGAAGGGCTTCCTGGTGATGGGCTCCAAGTTTCGCTACAGCGGGCGGACGCAGGCACAGACACGGCAGGCCAGCGCCCTCATTGACCGCCCAGCCCCCTTCTTCGAGCGCTCCTCCAGCAAACGGTACACCATGTCTCGCAGCCTTGATGGAGGTATGCCCCAAATTGGGGAGGGGGAGGGAGATTGGTCCGCTGGCGGGAGCAAGGAGGCAAGGAGGAAGGTTCAGAGGGGTGCAGCCAGGGTCACTTCTGGAGGCTGTCCCTGACTAGGTGCCCCTGGCCTGTCCCCACACCAAGTGGTGGCTCAAACCATGTGAGCAGCAGGGCCGCAGGCACAGCTGGCTCCGCTGAGCCAGGGCTGGGGTCTGGGCAGCCTGGCGATGGGGCTGTCCCCAGCTCCTTGTGCACAAAGCGGGTGTGGAAGCCAGGGTGGTGCAGGGAGGGAGAAGTGGGCTGAACTTTGGGTCATTAGCACCGCCAAGAAGCCCTAGGGCACGTCTTTCCTGCTACAGATGCTCTTGGGGCTCCACAGCCACCATCTCCTAGCCAGACTGGGGTGGAGGGCTGGGGCAGGTAGGGCTGGGAAAAAATGCTTGCTGCCTGTGACCTGGGCTCTCCCTGCACACCCAGAGTTCTCACGCCCGGCCTCCGTCAGCGAGAACCACGATGCTGGAGCAGTGGGTGAGAAGCAGGATGAGGATGGTGAGTTTGGCAGTGGGAGACGGTCCGAGACAGAGGACGAGGAGGTGACTACCCCAACAAAGATCAAGGAGCTGAAGGTACAGACCTTGTGGGCAGAGGACCGTGAGTTAGGTGGGTGGGCTGGCCCACGCCCACAGCAGACATGCAGCAGGCTGGGACACGGGCATCAGAGCTCCATCTCCCTGTCTCAGGGCCATGCTGCAGGTGGGAAGGGTCACATCAGGACAGAGTCATCTGGAGCCCTTTCTCCACCAGGCAAGCCCAGTGCTTGGTGTGACCTGTCCTGCTTGGGGGCATGGCTCTTGGCCTCACCGCTGGACACAGAGCTGTCATACCTTACCAGCAGCTCCAATTTCCCCAGCACCCTCCAGCTTTCCTCAGGGCTGGCCCCCAGCAGAGCCCAGTCCCTAGGCAGGACTGGTCACCAAGCAGTGCTGATCACGGGGCGGTCCCATGCTGGTGTGCAGGATGGGGAAGGGCCAGGCGTGCCAGTGGTCACCACTATGCAAGCAAGGAGTTCCCTAGCCATGGGAAGCATGCTGGGCCCCTGCTCCCTTGGCACCCTGTAGCTCTACACGGCCCTGCTTGGGCACCCCATGGCCGTGCCCACAGCCCCATTGTTGTGCAGCTATGGCCCTCTGCTCTCCGCCCTGGCCCTGGGTTGGCTCAGGGCACAGCCCAGCCCATCTCAGCCCTGTACTGAGCGGGGGTTCAGTCCTCCTGTACTGATAACCAGTTCTGACTGGGGGCAGGGGGGCACAGCCAGGCCCTGTGCAGGCACCTGAATTCAACTTAACTGTGATGCTCTTGAGAAGTTTCCTCAACTGACCCTGCTGGTTACTTTTAACCCTCTCTTTGCTGCCAGCCGGAGCACGAAACAACCCCCAGGCACAAGCAGGAGGTATTCTCTCTCTGGAGTATCTTAGTTCTCATCGGTGCATCATATTGTCCATCCTTTTCAAAGCACCACTGTGTGTTACCCTATTTACTGGAATACAAGATGCACCGAGGCGGGGGGTTGGCCTGCTAGAGACACCCGATGAGCAGACAGCTGGGGATCTGCCCCAGAGCACACACAGCATCTTCTATCCCACTAAGTAAGGTAGTCCTAACTGTATGTGTGAGCAAGAGCCCTCCCAAGGCACAACGGCCAGGCCACCATGCCGAGTCCTTGGCCCATTGGGAAGACTTGGCTTCTGCTCATGTTACTGACTCCTCCATGTCCTCTCCTCATGTCTCCTCTCTGTCCAGCCCTGTGGCCCTATCTCTCCCACTGAAGAGACAGCCCCGGCACAGGCTGGCCCCATCGTTCCCACCTCCCGGCCTATGCTTTGCTTTTGGCTTTCCTGACTTGGGCTGTGCATCACGTGCCCTGCACAGAGGCTCGCTTTTCACAAAGCCCCTTGCTGCCTTTCTGCCCTGCCGGGAGCAAACGAGTCCCTGAGCATCCTTTGGTGCTGACCCGTCAGAGGCAGACACTGGCAGCCACCCCCATGCAGCGGAGGGGCTTCCCGACCAACTGTGGCTGGCCTGGCCAGGGTGAGCTATCGCAGGCAGGAGGGAGGCTGTGTTCTCCCGTTACACAAATTACCTGTGCCTGCGGTGCTACCTCCAACAGAAATGGGCAGCAGAGATATCCCCGGCCTGGGTCTGCCGATTCATCCCAGCCTAAAATTCACAGTTGCTCTCCAGGTTTGTCTTCTACTCAGAGCGGGGTTTGGATCATCGCTGGACCAGTCAACAGAGGCCAGTGCAGCCCTAGCAGTGCTAGCCAAGTGGCCATGAGATGGTGCTTGCTGCACTTCCACTATGCAGCCCTTGGCATCCTGCTCAGCACAGCAGGGCAAACCCTGCTGGTGCAGTGGGCACCACGGCTCCTGCAGGCTGGCGTCTCGCCCCCCAGCCCAACACTGGTCACGGTCCCTCCACTGTCTGCTTCATTGCTTACCCCTGCTGCATGTGCATGTGCTGCTCCCGCAGCCCTGTGCCCCCTGGCACTACCCTGAGCCTAGAGGTGGGCAAACCGTGAAGCACATGCAAGTGGACAGGGGAGTTTGTCCATGAATTCTGCTGAGCCTTCACGATCTGTATAATGTGTCTGAGCTTTTCATGGGACTCCTTTGGATCTCTGGGATTTCACTGAGCAGAGATATGGGGGAGGGGAGATGCTTCAGCTGACTCCTTTCGAACCTCAAACCAGGTTTGAGTTTGAAGCAGAAGCCGGGTTCTTTTTCGGAGCTAGTTTGCCCACCTCTGCGGCAGAACAAGGGGAGCCACCCTGGTGCCTGTAACATCACCAAAGGATTCTTTAACACCTAAATGTAACCTTGCGCTTGAGCTCTCTGAGCTGTCCTCTTTCTACAGCAGGCAAGACTCAACCCCACCCCAGACTGCTGTTGGGCCCAAGCTGGTCCATGTTGATGCAGGTTTGGATCCGTGTTGGTCATCTTTGACCAGCCCTTGACCTCTTGCCCTTCAGCAGAAACCCCCCTTTGAAGGCACTCCTTCAGAAATGCCGATGGGCGACTCCCTGAAGCTTTTGCTCAGAGGACTGGCCAGTTTCCTGCCCTGCTGGGACAGAGGCTCTTGGTCCTTTTGTGCCTCGCATGTGAGAGCAGCAGAGATGAGGCTGCTGATATTTCCAGTGGGCCCCTATCCCTTGCCTGATCCCTAAGGAGAGCCCTCTCTCTTCTGTAGATGGTTCAGCTCATCCTCAGAAGGCCATGCTGGAGATGCCAAAGGGGCATATTGTGCCCTGCACAGAAGGAAGACCACTGTGGGTGTTCCACCACTTGCAGTTCCCTGCAATGGTCTTAGTGAGAACTGCAGCCCAGGGTGCTCTTATACGCTCTACATTTGGCTCTTGAGACCCTAAATTCAAGCCCAGTGTAAAGCAACCTCTCCCCAGCATCCCTGATTGTCTCTTTTGCCTTGGCTAGTGCTTTAACCATGGTTACCTTCCTCTCTCCTTCCCCAAGTTTTTAGACAAGCCAGAAGATGTTTTGCTAAAGCATCAGGCCAGCATCAATGAGCTGAAACGGACCCTGAAGGAGCCCAACAGCAAGCTGGTTCACAGGGACCGGGACAGGAGGCTGCCTTCCTCACCAGCCTCTTCCTCGCCCAAGCATGAGGATGAAACACCGAAGGGAACCCCAGAAAAGGCCAGCGAGGTTTGTTCTGCTGCTTGTCTTATGGATGGGATCAAGCTGTTCATGGGGAGGTCTTCATCAGTTGCTGGGCTCCTGGTCTCTGCCTCTAGCACAGCCCTGGGGAGAGCACGGTGGGAGCTGTGTGTTGGGCACAGCGGGTAAAGCAAGGGAGCCTCTGGCCAGGCTGTTGTCTCTGTTTTGTAATGAGCTGTTTCCTCTCTGCTGGTAGTGATCTCCCTTTATGCCCAGGCACTGCATGGGGTCAAACTGGTCCTTTTCAGGGGGATGTGTTTGTTACCTGTGAGTTGGGCTGTGAGATGGGGCCTTCTTCACCCTTTATCCTATCAGGGCTCCTGCTTGTCAGCACCCTGTGCAAGTCTTGTCCGATGGGTGTCCCCAGGAGTGCGGGGCTGGGCTCCTGCACAGAGGTGCTCCGTGGCACACTGACCTGCCACGACCTGGTTGGTGGAAGCCAGAGGAGGGGTGCTGGGTTGAGTGGTGCTGTGCTGGGATTCTGCATTCGTGTCCTCTCCTCCTGGCATTTTATCTGCTGGCTTTGCAGTGGGACATCTGCCCTAGGAGAGAAAGGAAGATGCCTGGGGTGCTGGAGCAGGACATCTGGGCTGTGCAGAGTCCCCCCCCCACCCCCACCCTCAGTGCAGCTGGGTGCTGCACGGGGTTGGGCTCATGCTTGGCTCAGCCCAGGCAGTGGCCCAGGCCTCAATGGTGAGGGTATTCCGCAGCTCGGACACCCTCTCCCTCCCTCCCATGTGGGCTGAGAGCACTGGACCCTCCATGCTTGCTCTCCCCACCTCAGCGTCCTCTCCCCTGCAAGAGCTGTGGAGCCAGCAGCCGTGAGCTTCAGGCCTTGTACACTCTGCATGTGGGGCACTCCCTGCCCCAGCTCTGTCCTGGAACTGTTTCACTGAGCAAGTGAGGTCATGGCACTGTGATATGAGGAGGGACTCTGGGGGAGGCTCGTCTGGGGCCTCTCCATGGGGAATTTGTGGCGTGCACATGTGCCTGCTGGTCCCCTGGAGATACGGGGCTGGCTCAGCTGGGGCTGCAGAGCAACCCAGGCAGAGGTGAGTTGCAGGAGGTAACAACCCCTCAACAAAGCGCTAAGCCGGAAAGAGGAGGAAGGTTTTTAACCTCACATCTGTTTTAGAAGCGTATGTATAGTGTGCAAAGAAAGACCTAAATGTAACATCTAGACCTGGCATAGCTGGTGATCTCTGTTCATCCATCCATCCATCATCCACCCATTTGTTCCTTCATTCCTTCTCATGTGCTCTCTCTCTTTCTGTGTCTGTCTGTCTGTCTCTCTCCCTCCCTCCCTCTCTCTTTCTCTCTCTCTCTTTCCCCATGGGTGCTGGGGTTTCCGTGCTGACACAGAGGATGGAAGAGGACACCTTAGACGATTTTGCATCTGAGCACGGAGCTTCCCTATGCATGGAGTCTTTCACGCAGAAAAGCCTTGTCTCCTCTCCTGAGGTTATCATCATCCCCTTTCTCTTTCCACCCTTGGCTTCACAGTTTGCCCTCTCATGGTGCCCCCCTCAGGCAGTGTGAGGCGTTCCTGCCCTCTAAGCAGAGCTCAAGCTGTTTGCTAGCACCCCTGGATGGGTCTCTGGGGCAGGGCTGTTGGTGGAATCTGCTCCTGTTCTTATTGCTTTGAATCTGTGAGACAGAGTCCTGGGAGACCTTCCAGTGAAGCCCCACTGGCCTTGAGTGGTGGCAGGGCATCCCCCAGGGTTGGCTGTGCTCTGGGTGAGGGTCCATGCTGGAGCTGGTGCCAGGGGTCCCAGGAGGCAAGTGCTGAGCCCCACGGCACAGGTTCTCTGCAGGTGTCTCCTCCAGGTGCAGACAGGCACCCAGCTACAGGCTGTCTTCAGCAATCCCTTGTGCTTTCCCCTCCCTTCAGCTGCAGTTACAGTTGCTGAGGCCCCGGCACCCGGAAGTAGGGCACCTCTGGATGCACCAAAAATGTTGGATTGGCACCTGTACACAGCAGGATCACCCTGCCTTCCAAGTCCTTGTGTGCTTCCTGCCTGTGAGGGATGTGGGCACAGCACTCCTTGCGTTCAGGGTTCGTTGTCATGTGATAGCGATTGTTTCCTGGGACAGCTGAAAAAAGATAGCACTGAGAAGAAGAAAAGTGGTCTTCGAGACTTGGTTCTGATGTGGTTGGATCCAACCACGCTGAAATGTAGCGCACAGCAGTGCTGGGGTGCGTGTCCTCCCTGAGTGCCCCCAGAAAAGGCAGCAGAGGAGCAGCAGCAGCCTGGGGCAGGTGGACAGGGTAGGGGTGGAGGGGGCAAGGGCGAGGCTGGTTGCACCCTGATGCTCCCTGAGGTCCCCGGGTGTGATGCTGCTGCGAGTGGCGTGACCGGGAGTCCTCCCTGTGCACGGGGACTGTGCTGTGGAGATGAGCCAAGGCAGGATGGGCAGGCCTGGCTTGTTGACCCCACTGGGGTCCAGTCCCACTGTGCTTGGGGAAACTGAACTTAGGCCCAGGCCACTGCCTGTGCTGGCCGGCCCACACAGGCAGCATCTGCCCCATCTGCAGCTCAGAGCAGCCCTTGGCTCAGTGCTAGAGATCCCAGCGCTGGCAGGGGCAGGCTCTGCTCCACCAGGACAGCTGGAGTGTGAACCTGGGCTGAAGCACGTGTCCCCGAGAGGTGGGATGGATATGAGTGAGGGTTTGAGCACAGCCTCGGGCTTCAGCAAGGATAAATGCACCTTCGGTGAGGCTTGGGCTCTGTGGCAGCATCTCCTGTTTTGTTCTGGGGCCCTCTATGTGCCAGTACTTGGGGGTTGCTGTGAACTTCCAGGTGCCAGTACTGCACTTGTCTACAGAAGTGAGATGCAATCTCTGCCAGAGCAGAATGCTGCAGCCTTTGCACAGAAACAGCAGCAACGAGGTGTGCACGCTGCACTAAATGCACGCGTTCCTCTCTTCTGCCCTCCAGAGGCCCTCGGGGTGCCAGGGCTGTGCTGAGGTGCTGACAGCCAGCTGGTCTCACCTGAGGTTTCTCTCCACACATTGGCAGCTGAGATTCAGCATCTGATGCATGTAGCCTTGCCCACATGTGGCTGGCGCTCTCCATGAGGAAGTCAGGATCCCATGACGACGATTGCACGAAGACCGGCACGTCTGCAGAGCTTGCATTGTGCTCAAGTGGAAAGTCCCTTGGTGCCCATGGGGTTGCTGAGGTTGGGTTATCTGCCACCCCTGCCTACGTGAGGTCACTTCTCCACCTTCCCCTCCTTGGTTCTCACTCTTGCTGGGGGAAGAGAGCCGGACTGGGAGTTGGATGGAGTCTCCTCAGCTTCAGGTGACAACAGTGTCATCTTGATCTTGGATTCATTAATTCTTCCATCCTTATTGTGAGGCTTGTGCATTCCTTTCAGGTGAGCTGGGTCTTTTCTTTGCAGAGGAGCAAAGAAAAATGGCAGGTACAACAGGAACAGTGCCAGAGGGAAAACCTCCTGACTGCTCTGGGCTCCTCTGAGGTTGTGAGCTTTGCCTGCAGCCACCAGGTGCAGAAGGCTGTCTCTGTTCCACATTGTCGTTGCATTTCTTTCCCATCTCCGTGTTTGTCCTTTCTTGTGACATGAAGGCCGTGGTGAGAATGTCCTTCCCAGCTGCTCCTGTTCTCTGGAGAAGGTGTGTTAGGGGAAAAAAAAAAACTCCAAAGCTCCAGAAGTTCTCTGCTTTCCTGGAGGTATCCAGCTGTTTGCACTGAACGTACCCAGGAGTCCTCAGGCTCTGGGGGGCTGCCAAGAGCTGTGGAACCAGAGCTGTGGCCAGGGCTGGCCTTGAGCCACCTGCAGCAGAGAGTTCAAAACATACCACAGGGTAGTTGGCTGTTTCCCTGGCATGGGCTATGCTCATCCCATGAAAGTTTGAGGAGAAGCTGGTTTAGAGATAAATCTGGAGATTTCGTTTTTTCCTTACTGGTTATGAGGTACTGCTGTGGATCAACATACTGTTCCAGGCTTCAGAAGACAACCTAACGCTCTTTAATGTACAACAACATTTGTCTAGAGCCTTACCTCAGAGCAGGATCCTGACCAGGCTCATCATCTTTGTCTGGGGAAGGTCTCCTCCAAAAGGACTCTGTCTTACAGCCAGAGAAAAGGGAAGAAAAAGCTGAAGAGATCTGTACCTGTGCTCAAGCCCTGTCTATCAGTGCATTGGCTGCAGAAAGGGTCGATCGGTGAGGCTGCGTTGCAGGACCAGAAGAGCTGTACCCTCAGGGAAGTAAGCCGTCCTCTGGCTGAATCAGCCATGAGCATTCCTAGTGTTCAGAAAAGGCTGGAAACTGATCTGGGCATCCTGGTAGGCCCAAGGTACCCATTTAGCTCGTGGTAGTGGTGCTTCCTGGGTCAAACTTACCCATGAAAGACACAGATGTGCCTGGGAGTCACTGAGTACCTCTGCTGTGGCTTTTGTGGACAAACAAGAAACAAAACCATGTGAGGAGACCACTGGGGGAGGCAGATGTGGAGAAAGTGGCCTGCAGAGCAGTTTTTGGGAACACGGGTACACTGAGAATTGATACCAGAGAGGCTTGTGCAAGGGGTGCTGTGGGAAGCTGGCGGAGGATGGCTCTACTGAAGGTCTAGGCTCCTCGGTGCTCACAGCCAGTTTTCATGGTGCAGGCCTGCTCCATAGCCTCCTGCTGCAGTGCAACAGCCACTTGCTCTCACCAGAGCGTGGCAGGGAAAGGAGCCAGCACTAGGTATGCTGACTGCCCAGGTGGTGCTAGCACCACAGCCTGGGATGCTGAGTTCCAGCAGCCATAGACCTTTCTTTGGCACCTGGTAAAGAAGGCAGGAACTAGGGCGTGGTATCTTTTTTGTTGGGGTCTCTCACCACTTTTTAAACTGAAGTTTTGAACTGAAAGAGGGTAGATTTAGATTAGATAAAAGGAAGACTTTTTTTACTCTGAGGGTGGTGAGGCACTGGAACAGGTTGCCCAGAGGAGCTGTGGATGCCCCATCCCTGGAGGTGTTCAAGGCCAAGCTGGATGGGACTGGGGGCAGCCTGGGCTGGTGGGAGGTGTCCCTGCCCATGGCAGGGGTTTGGAATTGGGCGTTCTTTAAGGTCCCTTCCAACCCAAACCATTCTGTAATTCTGTGATTTCTGATTCCCCTCCTCGTGGAGGCCTTTCCATTATCAGTTGTTTTTCCTCCTTTCTCTCTCTCCTCTAATCTCGTTTTCCCTTCTCTCTCTCTCTCTGTGCTTCCTTCTGTCCTCTGTTTCTCTTTATTCAGTATCAATTAGGTTTCCATTCTGGGTGTAACCACTCCCAACATTCACCCTGGCCCCTCTGTGTACGGTACTGCCGGTCCAGCTCTCCTTTGCATTACTTTGTTTTCCTCGTTTGAGCAGGGAGAGTGCAGCCAGCCCCAGCTCCCTGCGGCTGACGTGCAGGAAGGTGCTGCAGAAGGTCAGTTTCTCTCACCCTGCAAAAGCAACACTGGCTCTGTCCTACTGGCCAGTGTCCTGGGCATCCCATGGTGTGGGCAGAGCCAGCCCAGAGTGGCCATGGGAGCCCTGTGGTGAGCTCTGCAGGACCTGCAGCCCTGCCCTTCATGTGTGTGCAGTGTGTACCCTAGGATGGCTGAGGAGGCTGCTGGGCTTCCTCATCAGTACAAATGCCCATTGCTGTTTTCCTGCTGCTGTGTTCTCGTGGGTTATTTTCAGCCTTCTGTTCCAGAATTGGAAAAATTTTATCCTTGCTTTGTCCTTGCAGCTTGTGAGGTCTTCAGGGGTCTTGCAGGACAAACACATGAATGTACCAAGTGTATGTAGTAATAGTAATCTAGCATCCAAGCATCCACCCCTGCACAGCAGCATAGCTTCACTGTGTGCTATATCAAATACTCACTGTGTCTTTGCAGCAGGATGCTGCAGCCTTCACTTGGTCCTTGCTGCAGTCCCTGCAGCTATCTCAGCCGCCGAGCCTATGTTTTTTCATTTTACAGTTAACTTTTTAAAGGTTACTTTTCTGAACTGCATGGTTTCAGCATCGCTAGAAACCTCTGCTAAATAATTGGTTTTGATGATATTTCCCAGGAGATCTGGAAAGGAAGGATGGACCTTGGAGTGAATCCAAGTGGCAGCATCTGGTAGGAAGGGGAAAGGGCCTTGCTGATGCCTAAGGTGGCTTCTCTTCTTGCTCATGCTACTTCTTGCTCAGTCCAACTTGGTGTTAGAGCATGTGGATGAAACTGAGAGTAAAGCTAGACAAAACAACCACTGCTTACAACAAAATCTCACCCTTAGCTCTCATAGAAACTGTTAGGGCCAGCTAAAAACAGGAGTGAAATGGGGAGTCCCAGTTTGGTTTAGTCTGCTGTACTCCCCTGCCTCATGGGGAGCTCTGTTAATGTGCCTGCTGAGAGCATTGCTCCCACTTCTTTATTTCCAAAAAAGTGACAGATTTTGCAGGTATGTTGGTAGGCCATTGCCCATAACAGAAGGTGGTCCAAGGCCCTGGAGAGGATAGAGGGGCTCAGCCACTTTCACAGCATCAGCCCCCTTATTTTAAGTACCTTCTCTCCATCAATGCCATCAGTTGTCAGGCTCTTTGTATATACCCTGCCTCAACTCTTGCATGAACAATAATTATTAATTTAGTCAACCCCATCTAAGGCACATCAGCTTTCTGTTACTCATGAAAGCAATCATCAGCTGTTAGGTAAAGTATGTTTGATGCTAACTCTTCTTGCTCCAATTGCAATGCAGGGCTCGGAGCATTGGGTATTTATAGAGAGAGAAACTTCTAGGCTGGAAGAGGTAGCTCTAAAGAAAGCTCTGGGAGTCAAGAAAGAAGAAGCACGTGCAGGTACTTCAGAGGTGAAAATGAGTGTGAGCATGTCGAAAGTGGAGATGGCAGTAGGGAAAGCCAAGGAAGTGGCAGGCCAGGAAGAGACAACAGATGCAGATCTGGAGACCTGGAAGAGAGCAAAAATGATTGCTAGTCCCGAAGATTTTGAGTCTGTCTGGGAGGATGAGATCTATGAGAAGGAAACCAGGGAGGAGCCCAGCATGGAGGCAAAGTGCTTGCCACCTGAGGGAGCAGAGGAGGAGCCCAAAGAGAGAGGCGAGGAAGTAACTGCAAGTGAACCAGGTCTGTCCAGGCCAAGCCAGCAGCCTGAAGAGAAGCAAAGGACAAAGACTTTGGGACCAGATCTGCCCCAGGGAGAAAGCAAGATGATCTCTGAGGAGCATGTTTCTGCAGCCTCCAGGAAGCAGGATGCCAGAGTGCTAACTGCAACCACAGAGTTCATTAAAATTAAAGTGAAGTCAAGTGATGACAACACAGAGACTTCTGCTACACAGAGGATCATCTACTTAGGAGACCTAGAGGGAGATGAGAAGGACAATAAAACACATCTGCTTTCAGAGGCAGGAGGACAGCTTGACTTGGTGGAGATGCCAGAAACCACAGTGAACAGGCCAGGAGAGGAATCAGAGCCCACAGCGCCCATGGAAGAAAGGTTCCAGTCCACTTCCTCAGTGTATGAGCAACAGAGAGCAGTATCAGAAAAACCTGCCGTAGTGCCAGAGCAGCCTGAGACAGGCTATGATGAGACAAGCCCTGCAGGACATCCTCCCTTGGAGCAGGAGCACCGTTTGTCAGTGCAGCAAGAGGAAGCAACAGCGAGTCTTAGGGGCTGTGAAACACAGGAGAAAGATGAAACCATGTTGTGTTCCCAGGAGGTGGGCTCAGATGAAAAAGATCTGCAAAGCCCAGTAGGAGGATTGAAGCTGGGTGCCCTGGAAGGGGAAGGCAGTAGGGCTGAGGACCCGAAACAGAGCCCAGCTGCAGGAGAGCAGTGGGGCACGGACGTCTCTGTGACAGAGTGGAGGCTCTCAGAAAGAACCATACCTGATGGGAATGAGGAGGAAAGCTCCAGAGTGGTTCTGCAGATGGAAGAGATAGAGACTAAATCATCCTCTTCAGCTGTGTCTCAGCAGGGCTGCCCTCATGCCACTGCAGGGCTGGAGGAGGATGAACCCAGCACTCCCACCCATGGGCCCTTTCCCCAGCAACCGGGCCCTGTCCCTGGAGAGCCAGCCCAGGACGCAGAATCCGAAGGCCAAGACCTGTCCTGGGGCACCAGCCTTGTGAGAGGTGTGGGCACACTGGAGTATGTGAACCCCTCAAAAGAGGTGACATGCAGGGAGGCAGGTTCTGCAGGGGCGCTCAAGGACATGAGCCCTGTGACAGAGTATGAAACACCCGGGGACGTGAGTTCTGAACCTGAAGAAAGACCACAAGATGTGGGCTTTGCTACAAGGAAAATACACCAAGATGCAAGTCCTGTTGCAAGAGGACTACACCAAAACATAGACAGTGCAGCAGAGCCAGTCAGAGATCCGGCCACAGGGGAGGATGTCTGGGACTCAAACCCTGTCACTACAAAGGGAGTCCAGAGAACCACAGAAAAGCCACTCCAGAAAGAAAAGCCTGTGATAAAAGAGCTCTCCCAGAACATAGGGCGCAGATCAGGAAAGCTGATGGGAGATGAAGGCTGTGGAATGCAAGAATTATCCCATGACAAAAGCCCTTGCATCAAACAGCTGCCTTCCAAGGCAGAAGAAGCAGAACAAAAGACTGAGACCATTATAGGACACCTGCCTCCAAAGGGTCCTGAGTCTGGAGGGCCGCTCCACACTGCACATACCAAAGCACAAGAGCCGCCCTGGGACTTGGAGTTTAATGTGGGACAAGCTCTGCAAGGCAGGAGCTCTGTGGTAGGAGAACCTGCTAGGGACAGTGACCTTGCTCTGGGGCAGCCAGTGCAGCCTCCCGAAGAAGATGCTGATGTCCTGCACTCCCACTCCATAGTTACGGGAATACGTCAAGAAAACACAATGTTCCAGCTTTCAACCTCTATGTATGAAGGCAGTGAAGAGCTGCAAGTGAGCAGTGGGATACAGAAAAGAGAGTCTGGGCCATTGGTGTGTACTGATGGTAGGACAGAAACTGTGTCCCAGGAGCACAGAGGTGTCACTGAGGCCCCGCTCCTGGGTAGCTGGCAGGACAGTGAGAGCTACAAGAAGACCTCAGTGGCCTCTAAGATTAAGATGTTTGAGCAAAGTGAAGCTGAGCGAAGGGCAGCCCAGGAGGAAGAAGAGCATTTGCCTGAAACTGAGACACCAGCAAAAGCAAAGGGGAAGATGAATCTGACACAGGACGTGCTTTTGAACACAGGCCCCATCTCACCTCCATCGCTGACAGGTACTCTGGTGGAACTGGCATCCAGTGTGGGCTCATTTGCCCTCAAGGGGCAAGGGGCTGGTTCAGGAAACTCCTCTCAGCCCCTGTCTCTGAAGGAAGATGTTTCTGTTGATCTGGAGCATGGAGAAGACAGTGCTGACCTGGCTTCCCCTGACTCCGGCTGTGAACTCACACTGGCAGAAGCCGTGGTAACTCTTCCAATGAACTGTCCGGATGGAAAGTTCATGCGCATGTTGTGTGGCTCTTTATTTACCATGTTCAGTGGCACCTCACACATCCATTGACTGAGAACAGTCGCTTTGCATCCCCTGTCCTTTTATGTATGTGTGTGCGGTCAGGCTTATTTGCTGAATGCAGACCTGCTGGCTAGTTGGTTCATCAGCTTTTTGTTTTGTGATACCTCCCCCCCGCCCGACATTTTGGCAACCTGGAGAATGCCACTCGCTAATCCTGAAAATGGGCACCCAAGCCTCATGTCCAGGAGCAAGAAAGGGAGATGGGGGGTTGGATTAAGGAGGTGTGGCTCTGCCACAGATGTACATACACCAGTCAGCAACATGCCCACGCTTCCAGCTTCACACCTGCATTTCTTACGTTGATAACCCTTCTTGCTTAGCTCACCAGCCTCACCCATCCTCCCCTGTCTTCGGCAAGCTGGTGGCTGGATGATGAAATAGCTTTCTTCACTCTTGTAAGCATTAGATCAGCTCCTATAGAGTTAATTTCCTTAAAACTAACCATTTTCTCTAATCCAGAGCAAATCTCAGGAACCAAGTGGGGAAGAAAAGGATTTATCTGACCCGTCTGTAAAATCCAGCATGAAAGAAGAGAATTTAAAGACTGCTGTTCCAGTGGTCTTACAGGTCTCACTGCTGTTTTACTAACTGCTTTTTGCCATAGTATGATAGCTCACCTTAAGCAGCTGAGGACTGTATGCTTCCAGCTCCTCTCCCCCTGGTAGAGCTGTTATGAATGTATTTATACACACACACACACACACACACACACACATATGCGGCTGTGTTCCTCTTGCGTTTGTTTGACACCCTGTTTCTCATACCTCTCAACCTCCCAGCAGTGCAAACAAAAAGTGCCTTTGCCAGCAGAGCCTGGCACGTTGCAGGGGATGGCTCTGGCAGCAAATGCTCGGACCAGAGTCCAGGAGGTGGGCTTCCTGTGGCATTAGTGGGATGATTTCTAAGGGGGAAATGCCTAGAGCAAGATGCAAAATAAAGCAAACGCATGGGTCTAGATTTCCCATTGCTTCATGACAAAATATGGCAAGAAGAGATGTACCCTCTGATGGCAGAGTTGAGAGGTATGTCTGTGTTTGGGGAGCAGCTGGTGGACGGAGGTAGTCCCTGGGCTCTGATCGTGCTGTCAATTACACTGACCGAACACACGATCCGATGCCTTAAGAGTCACCCCTGGTTGCGCGAGGCCTTTGGAGGGGGGCTGGTGGGCAGCTGTGGTGTGTCTAGCCCTCCTCCCTCTAGGGCGATGTCCCCCAGCCCCACATGGATGCTCCACTTGGGCTGAGCTCAGTGCAGTTGGCACGCTCCTTCGCTTCTCCTTCACTGTACCTTGCTGATGGGGCCCTTTTCTTTAAAACTCTTCTTTTTTCCCTTTGTCTTTTTTTTTTCGTTCCCAGTTTTACTGGTGTATGATAGCATTGGCGTTTGAGCTGTTTCTGAATGTCTCTTAACAGAGCTGTTGTTTTGCATACATCTGCTTTCACCAGGTGCACTGATGTGCCTCTAAGCTGGCCAAGCTTTTCTGTGTGACTGACCCTTTTTTCCAGTGATTAATTACCAGTAGGCTTTTGGCAAAATCAGATTAAATAACCCTTTTCCCCCCACCCCTGCAAAGTCGCTGCTGTCAGAAAGGTTTCAGTTTCCATGCTTGAGTTGTGTTTAACTCTACTCTGTGATGTTCGCTGCAGCCTTTTCTCCTCCTCCTCCCCCCTCTCCTCTGTCAGCGCAGCCCGCGTTGCTGTGCCATGCCATGCTCACTGTCTGCATCTCTCTCCATCATTGTGTCTCATTCAGAGAGCAGGCTTGAGGGAGGGCACCGAAGAGAAAGCTAAGCCACCTCGGCACAAGGCTCCTGAGAGTGACACTGGTGATGAGGAGCAGGACCAGGAGAAGGACGCAGTGTTTCTGAAGGACAACCACCTGGCCATCGAGCGCAAGTGCTCCAGCATCACGGTCAGTTCAACCTCCAGCCTGGAGGCAGAGGTGGACTTCACAGTGATTGGTGACTTCCATGGAACAGCCTTTGAGGATATCTCCCGAAGCCTGCCCGAGCTGGACAAGGACAAGAGTGAGATGGAAGATGAAGGTCTGGTTTCCTTCCAGCATACTGACAAAGTAGTTCCTGGACTGGAAGAAGATGTCAAAGTCAGGGAGAAAGTCTCCCAGCCCAGCACAGATGTCTCCCAGCTAGAGGTACACAGGGAAGCCGTTCAACCAAGATTGCTTCGGTGCTGTCATCTCTCCATGTTCTCTGTCCTGGTGCTTGGTATTGCCTTCCTGATGTGCAGTCCCACATCAATTTGGAAGAGCATGCTAGCTTTCAGACTGCCTGGGTTCCTGTCTGGTGTAACTATTTTACCCTGATGCATGCTCTTGTCTGTCTTGCATGGTTCTTTCTGTTTGGGCAGGGGCATGGCTCTGTCGCGTGTTTTGTGCATCTGCTAGCCAGAAGTCATCACTGTCTCTTAATACACTGTGTCTGGCTGCCTACCCTGTCCCTCACACCACTACAGCATGTCAGCAGCTAGAAGGGCATGTTTTGGTAACTGATGACTCTGTCTCTGTGTTTTGCATGAAGTCAGTGCCCAGTTTATACAGCGAAGAGAAATGTGCTGCCAACTATCCTGTCTGCTCGTGCCTGGGCAGGAGAGGTTTGCAGAGTAGCCTGTGAGAGCAGCTCTGAAGGTCGTGGAGGGCCAGCCATACGCTGGGAGTGCTTATAGCAGGGCTAAGAAAGCTGCATGTGGCACATGTGTGTCCGAGGGGAAGCTGAGCGTATGCTGCTGTGAGAGGACAGTAGAGCCAGCCCCATCTTGGATGAAATATAGCATGACCTCTGCGCGGGGCCAGAGCATCTTCTGCCTGGGCCAGTCAGCGCTGGCCACAGCTCCCCAGCCCCGGCCAGGTGAGTTCCCCAACTGCTCTCTGGAGCTGCTCACAGCATGAGTCCAGACCTGGAGCCAGGAGGAAGCTACAGAAGAAAGCAAGTTGCCTCTGAGACAGCCCTTGTTTGTAGCATCACATGCTGTGTGCTGCTGGGCTGTGGGCTTGGATTATCAACTCCAGCGCTCAGCAGGGGCAGTTGTCTCAGAAATGCTGGGCATGTGCTGGAAACCCAAGTTTCCCCACGTTAGCCTCTGTCTGGCAGCCAAGTGTCACCGCAGCTGTCAGGAACTGAAGCAGATGATAGAAATGCCAAAGGTCATGAGACAAATAGAATTGGTGGGTGAAGACCAATTTGCCCTGACCTGTGGTGTCTATAAATCGGTCCAAAAAATCCCTGGCAGCCTTGGAATGGAGCATCGGGTCTGATTTGAGGTATGTCAATCCTGTAGGGCTCTTTGTATGGTAGCTATTAGCCCAGTGTAGCAGCTTGGCCTCTGCTCTTGGTCTGGTGAGGGCCAGCGTGACACTTGCAGGTTGTCGCACACAGTCGCACTTGCAGAAGATTACAGTGGGGCTCTGGTCAGGCACACTGGTGCAGGAGGAGCACTGAAGTGTCCTCCAGGCAGGGCTGCCTTGGTGCATCCAGGGAAGCAGGTTTCGTTGGAGCAGTGGCTGATTTCCCATGTTTCTTCTGCAGTCACGAGCCCTGAAAACGGATGCTGTGACTGTTTGTCTGGGGTTGGGCACAAAGAATCCTGAAGACGCCTCTGCTCCTCACCAGATCAGCACCCCAGAAGCAGCCCAGGTGACATGGCTGGGTCTGTCATTTCATGGACCTGCTCCCTGATGGCTCTGCAGAGCCTCAGTCCAGGAAAAACTGGCCCCAGACACCAGAGCCAAGACTATTGGGGTTCTCTGCTTTCTCTTGTCTTGCTGTACTCCCCAGAACATCAATTCAAAGCCTGTCCAAAGTTACTCTGCATTTACTTTTCCATGCAGGCACCCTTGAACCCCTCCCCTACACGTGCTTCCCTTGCCCAGCTTGCCATGCTGCTGCAGTGCTGGATGTGGCGATGTCTGCAGAGAGGGACAGGCACCATGTGCTCCGCACTGTGCTGCTGGGCCCACAGGCATTGCTTCCCTGGCAGCAGGGAAGTAAAGCTCCATCTCTGCAGATGTAGCCCCTTCACAGGCACCTCCAGACTCACTAGGCTGCCTTTGTCTTTGGCAGGTGGAAGGAAGCGCCCTTGGCCACAAAGACGCGACAACTGCTGCTCAGGCAGTCACCGCAGAGACTGTGCCAACAACCTCAGTAAGCGGTGCTGGCCCTCACAGTGCTGGGGCTGCGGATGTCCCGTGCCATCCCCCTGTTTTGGGGAGGGAGGCTGGAACAGGCCGTGCTGCTGGGGTGGGGAGAGGAAGACCTCGCCTTGCCAGCGAAGGCTCTGGGGCGAGCTGCCCTGCTCCAAAGCTGCCCTCTGGAGCTCGCTGCACTGGCCTGTGCGTTGTGCCCAAGCTCACCTGCCCGTGTGCTCTTCTTTCAGGATAACACCACCAAGCCTGGGAAAGGGGCTGGCCCCGTGACAGAACTTCGCTCTGTGTCACCGGTGAGTGGGGCACAGGAGGGAGGGAGGGAAGGAGAGAGGTAGGCAGTCCCTCAGGGCTGTGCTGGCCGTCCCGCTGTGCAGTGTTGCAGCGCAGTGACCGTGGCTGATCCCATGGTACTGGGCTAGAGCAGAAGGGTGCGTGGGTACTGAGGGGCAAGAAGGCTGGGGAACCATGCCTGTGGTGTTTCTCCTGTGGTGGATGTACACCCTGAGCATCAGCTGGAGGAGGATAATTCCCCAGAATAAAATAAAAAATAGCCCAGTTTCTGGTGAAGTCTCAAGCGGGCTGAGATATCTTTAGCACTGAGGGTGCTGCCAGACTACCCAGGGCCATGCTTAACGTCTCCTAACTCCCTGGAGGTGACAGCCATCAACAACCCTGCCCAGGAGCAGCCCTTCCTGTATGAAGTGTCTTCCTACTTGATTATTCCTTTGAAATGGAATCAAGCTTGGCCAAATGCCGTGTGCCACCCCATGCTGGTCACCTGGTGAGCCTGGAGCCCAGGGAGGCAGTGCTTGGCTCAGGCTTCCCAGATGCTTCCATGAAAAGCAGAACAAAGTGCTGCATTTAGGGACAGAGGAAGCCTGAGAGCCCTGCCTTTACATTGGCCCTAAGGCACTGATGGGCAAGAGTGAGATGCTGTCATCTAATCATCATCTTGCTGCAGAGAGACTTTTTTGTTGGTCTAGGCTTGGGGTAGCTGTTCTGCGCCACATGAAAACACACATCCAGTCAGAAGCACAGCATGTCATCTTTTCCCTTGCCGTGCTCTCCCCTCAGCAAGGCAGACACGCTCACCTCAGCAACATTGTCCCAGTGGGAAGGTCCCAGACCTTTGGAAGCACCAAGGGAGCCAGCCCTAAAGGCTCCCCTGTGGCAGCCCCTGCTGACACTGCTGCTCATTCCTGCAGATCACCGGCAGCTCCACTGGGAAGGAAGTGCTCACCAGCATATTCAGTGCCACTGCAGAAACCCTCTCTACTTCCACCACTACCCATGTTACCAAGGTAAGAGCATCTCCAAACGGGGCAGCCAAGAGGGGGCTGATGAAAGCCAATGGAGTTTGAGGAAGGTGGAGTTATGCTGTTGTTGGTACAGAAGAATCACAGAATCATTCAGGTTGTAAAATACCTAAAATCATCTAGTCCAACCTTTAACCTAGTACTAGAGTCCAACGCTTACCATGCTACTAAGTGCTACATCTACATGTTTCTTGAAGACCTGCAGGGTTGGTGACTCAACCACTTTCCTGGGCAACCTGTTCCAATGCTGCACAACTCTTTCAGTAAAGAAATTTCTCCTAATATCCAACCTAAGCTTCCCCTGGTGCAACTTGAGGCCATTTTCCCTCATTGTATCGCTTGGTGCTTGGGAGAAGAACCCAATCCCCACCTCACTATAGCTTCCTTTAAGGTAATTGTACAGCACGATAAGATCTCCCCTGAGCTTCCTTTTCTCTAGGCTAAACAACCCCAGTTCTGTCAGCTGCTCCTTGTAAGACTTGTTTTCTAGACCCCTCACCAGCTTCATTGCCCGTCTCTGGACACGTTCCAGGGCCGCAATGTCCTTCTTGTAGTGAGGGGCCCAAAACTGAACACAGTAGTCAAGGTGCGGCCTCACCATAGCCAAGTACAGAGGGACAATTACTTCCCTAGTCCTGCTGGCCACACTGTTTCTGATAAAAGCCAGGATTCTGTTGGCCGCCTTGGCCATCTGAGCACAATGCTGGCTCCTGTTCAGCCAGCTATCGACCAGTATCATCAATTCATCTGGCTATTAACCAATATCTCCAGGTCCCTTTCCGCCAGGCACCTTTCCAGCCACTCTTCCCCCAGCCTGTAGAGCTGCTTGGGGTTGTTGTGCCCCAAGTGCAGGACCCGGCACTTGGGGTTGTTTTGCCCCAAGTGCAGGACCCGGCACTTGGCCTTGTTGAACCTCATACAGTTGGCCTCAGCCCATCAGTCCAGCCTATCCAGATCCCTTTGCAAACCCTCCCTACCCTCAAGCAGATCAACACGTGCACCCAACTTGGTGTCGTCTGCAAACTTACTGAGGGTGCACTCGATCCCTTCATCCAGATCATTGATAAAGATGTTGAAGAGAAGCATCCCCAGTACTGAGCCCTAGGGGACATCGCTTGTGACCAGCCTCCAACTGGATTTAACTGCATTCACCATGACTCTTTGGGCCTGGCCACACAGCCAGTTTTTAACCCAATGAAGTGTACAGCCATCCAGGCCTTGAGCAGCCAGCTCCTTTGGGAGAATGCTGTGGGAAACAGTGTCAAAAACCTTACTGTAGTCTAGGTTAGACCACATCCACAGCCTTTCCCTCATCCACTGAGGGTGTCACCTTGTAGTAGAAGGAGATCAGGTTCGTCAAGCAGGGCCTGCCTTTAATAAACCCGTTCAGACTGGGCCTGATCACCTGGTTGTCCTGGAAGTGCCGTGTGATGGCAGTCAAGGTAATCTGCTCCATGAGCTTCCCTGGCACTGAGCTCAGACTGACAGGCCTATAGTTTCCCTGATCCTCGTTCCAGCCCTTTTTGTAGGTGGGCATCATGTTTGCTAGACGCCAGTCGACTGGAACTGATAGCCAGGACTGCTGATAAATGATGGAAAGTGGCTTGGTGAGCACTTCCGCCAGCTCCCTCAGTACCTTCGCATGGATCCCATCCGGCCCCATAGACTTGCGTACATCTAAGTGGTCACTAACCATTTCCTTCTGGTCTTCGTTCTGTTCCCCATCCCTACCTACCAGCTCAGGCAACTGAGTACCCAAAGAATAACTGGCCTTACTTCTAAAGGCTGAGGCAAAGAAGGCATTAAATATCTCAGCCTTCTCCTCATTTCTTGTCGCTACTTCCCTCCACATCTAATAAAGGATGGAGATTCTCCTTAGTCCTCCTTTTCTTGTATTTATAAAAACATTTTTTTATTGTCTTTAACGGAAGTAGCCAGATTGAGCTCAAAATTGGGCCTTGGCCCTTCTAATTTTGTCCCTGCACAGCCTCGCAACATCCTTATAGTCCTCCTGAGGGACCTGCGCCTTCTTCCAAAAGTCATAAACCCTCTTTTTCTTCCTGAACTCTAGCCACAACTCTCTGTTCAGCCAGGCCAGTCTTCTTCCTCGCCAGCTCATCTTTTGGCACATGGGGACACCCTGCTCCTGTACCTTTAGGATTTCCTTCTGGAAGATTGTCCAGCCTTCCTGGACTCCTTTGCCCTTCAGGACTGCCTCCCAAGGGACTCTGCCAACCAGTCTCCTTAACAGGACCGAAGTCTGCCCTCCAGAAGTCCAGGGTGGTGGTTCTGGTAATCCCTCTCCTTACTTTTCCAAGAATCAAAAACTATTAATTCATGATCACTGTGCCCGAGGTGGCCTCCAACCTTCGTATCACCTACAAGTCCTTTCCTATTTACAAGCAAAAGGTCCAGCTCTGTCTCTAGTCTGGCACACTCACCAGCTGTGTCTGGAAGTTATCTTCCACACACTCCAGAAACCTCCTAGACTGTTTCCTCTCTGCTGCGTTGTATTTCCAGCAGACATCTGGTAAGTTGAATTCCCCCACAAGAACAAGGGCTAGCGATTGCAAGACTTCTCCCAGCTGTTTGTAGAATATTTCATCTGTCTCTTCGGCCTGGTTAGGTGATCTGTAACAGACACCAGCTAGGACATGTGCCTCATTGGCCTTCCCCCTAATTCTTACCCATAAACATTCAACCCTGTTATTGCCGTTATTAATCTCAAGACAATCCAAAGACTCCCTAACGCACAGGGCTACCCCACCGCCTCTCCTTCCTAGCATATTCCTTCTGAAGAGTTTGTAGCCATCTGTTGCAGCACTCTACTCATGCGAGCTGTCCCACCACGTTTTGGTGATAGCAACTATGTCATAGCCTAGTATGTCTGCTGCACAATGGCTTCCAGCTCCTCCTGGTTGTTGCACGTACTGTGTGCATTGGTATAGATGCACTTCAGTTGGGTTAGCGATCCTGCCACGTTTTGGGGGGCAGAGAATCCCTAATTCCTGCATGACCATTTCTGGGCACTGGTGATTTCTAACCTGTCAATGTCCCTTGTGCCTTTGGTACCACGTGGCTCTCCATCCCATACCTCAACAGGGGCGGCAGACTGATGAACCTTGCTAGCACACTGTCCTTTAACCATTGTCATACCACCCCCAGGCTTGTCTCTGTCAAACCTGGTTTTATCCCTTTCTCCCTTCAAATCTAATTTAAAGTCCTGCCAATGAGCACTGCTAACTCCTGAGCAAAGATCCTTTTTCCCCTTAGAGACAGGTGAATCCCATCCATTGCTGGTGTCTTGTAAAAAGACTTGTGATCAAAGAACCCAAAGTCCTGCTGGTGACACCAGGCTCAGAGCCATTTGGTGGCTCTTCCTGCTCCTCACCTCATTAGTCCCTGCAACTGGAGGGACAGAGAACACACCTGTGCTCCTGACCCCTTAACTAGTTTCCCCAAGGCCATAAAGTCTCGGACTTTGTCTTGAAACTTCATCACTGCCTATGTGAAAAAACAGTAACAGGTAATAGTCTGAAGGCTGAAACAGGGCAGGAAGTTTTCTCTTCACATCCCTAATCCAGGCCCCAGGGAGGCAGCAGACCTCCATGTGAAGTGGGTCTGGTCCGCATATTGGGCCTTCTGTTCCCTTCAGAAGGGAGTCTCCCATGACAGTGACCTGTCTCTAAGAAGATGCCCTTCCCCTCCTTACAATCTGAAAAAGTGTCTGCTGGCCTGTGGGAGATCATCATCTGGCCCTTTGCCACACTCCAAGAGCCCCTGGCCCAGTTCAGCCCTGCTGTGCTACCCATCCAGTGCAGCCAGGCATGACTGCAGGGGATTTCAGACAAGGATAACCTGTGTTAGACCGACTTTGGGTGTTCATCACCCCCATGGCCTGTGCCCAAGTGCCATGCCCACCTCTATGCCTTGGTATATTGGGAAGGAAGGGAGTCACTGGGTCAAGAAGGAAAAGCAGAGCTTGGCATTGCTGAATTCTTTGTCCTGAAGGCAGCAGTGGGGATGGAGAGACTGCATTAGGCTGCCGCCAGTGTGTGTGCAACTCCCTGTCCTTTTAACTGGTGTGTGTTAATCCAGGCATACCTTGAGTCAGATCCCTTGTCCAGAAAATCCACAGCACAGCTGCCAGGTACCTCACACCAGTGCCAGAGCACCTCACCTCAGCTCAGCTATGGAAGCCGTGTTCTTGTTGGTATATTGGATTTATTAGAGATGGAGTGGCTCAGGCAAGGGGGAGAGATGTTAGAAAATTAAGGAGGTATAGCTGCATCAGAGGACCTCACCCATGGCCGCTTCATTCCCAAAGTAAGTACACATAAATGAAAGTAGAAACCCAGCAAGGGACCTGAGAAGGCAAGAGTGGTGCTCCACCACCTGCCTGCCGCTGGCCCTTTTCCTTTGCTGTCTCATGCACTGTTATTCCTACCCCCCTGTGATTAGCTGTGTCGTGCTAGCTCCAACCATGCACTGAGTCAAGCTTAGGGGGAGATACATGAAATAGCCGGGGAGTTTCTAAGATGATGCTGGCTTTGTCCCTCCTCTGGTGGGCAGTTACACCTACCAGGAACTGGTTTGTTGGGTGCTCTCCGACTCCTCTCCTTCACACGCAGACAGAGGCAGCATGATGACTCTTGGCTTCTGAATCTTACTATCTGTCCTGTGACCAAGCGGCTGCAGGCAAGGCCTTGTGTTAGTCTTTTTGCCCCAGAAGCCTGTAGGCTGCAAGGCATGGGGCCGAGGCAGGGCACAGGTCCCGGGGGGCTGCAAGTGAGTGCTGTCTTCTTCTTGTGCAGACTGTGAAAGGAGGATTTTCAGAGACCAGGATAGAGAAGCGCATCATTATCACAGGAGATGAAGATGTGGACCAGGACCAGGTAGGAGCAGAATACCCTGGCTTTCCCCAGCTGTGGCTGCCCCTGGCAGTGTTACTCAATGCTTCTGGTTCTGGCTTGTACATGTTTGGTCCTTCACTCTGAAAACAGAGCCCTGAGGCCCCAAACCTACCAGCTCTGCACAGGCCATAGAAGAGGGCAGTTGTGTACCTCCAGGAGGTACAGTGGTACTCACGGGAAACCCTAGCTCCATCTCAGAAGGAGTGACATCAGTCATCACCCACTTGGCCTGCAAAAGGACGGGATCGTTTGGTTTATACTGAGCAAGAGTTCCCAGCCCAGCTCCCATCAGCACCTGTTGCAGAAGTGAAGCAGCAGTACAGATTACATTTCCAGTTGCCTTTTCTCTGTTGCAATACCCTGCAGTGAGACAGGTTCTCCCTTTCTTTCTTGCAGTCTCGCTATGGGTTGACTCCCTCCAGCTGACTTTGTTTTGCATCTGCCTCCTTGACATAGGAACGAAAAGTGAAAAACTTATTAACATAAATCCTTCAGGCTGCAGGGTCATTTCCCTCTGACCTAATCCTTTGGGATTTGTTGCTTAAAAAATGAAATTGAAGTTCTAAAGTACTTTAAAGGGATCTTCAGCAGGCTCTAAAATTAATTTTAGATTTTTTAGAATTATAATAATAAATTTAGTAAAAATACTATTTTAGTTCTTTTTCTAGGGTATTTCTGCAGAGAATTGCTGCTCTTCCTTCGCTTGGGTTTCTGAAGGGAGCCTGGGACATTGTGCATCTCTACAGAAATGACAGCAAATGAAGGGCAGTGCACAAGGCCTCCCAGTGCTGTACAAACACCTGGTCGGTGATAGGTTCCAGCCCTTTCTGCCAGGCCATTATGTGTAGGTTCAGCTTTGAATCTCTGCATCTGTGCCTGCTTGGAATCCCATTCAGCTCCAGCTGCTTTCTGTCTGCTGGTTGAGAGCAATGCTAGTACCAGACTTCATGGAAATGTCAATGAATACTTTCATCATTCTGATTTTAGGCACTGGCTTTAGCAATCAAGGAGGCAAAACTACAGCATCCTGACATGCTGGTAACCAAAGCTGTGGTATACAGAGAAACAGAACCTTCTCCAGAGGAAAGAGACAAGAAACCTCAGGTAGGTGGAGAAGTTATCAGGTACAGCTTACACCTGCTGTGTAAGAGATGTATGTAATAAAGTGTGTCAGCATGTCCCTTACACCGTATTGTGTGGAGTAACGCAGTGGAGTCCTTTGCAGAGGTTCTTCACTGATGCTTGCCTAGGTCTCCAGACGATTGCATAGGCAGAGCATGCATTTCCACAGTGCATGGGCTTTGCTCACCTTCCTGCTCAAACAGCCTGGGCACATTTCCACAGCTAGTCATGGTCGCTGTTTGGGACTGACCCCACCAGCTGCAGGTGCTGGTAGCAATTGTGACACAGGAGTGACACAGGAGGTAGCTTTGTGACACAGGAGTGGCAGCTCTTGGCCAGCAGTTCCAGTATGATGGTGATTGCAGGCATGGCCACATGGCTGTGGTTATAAAGCCAGTGCCACATCACCAGAAGCCATGTTGTATATGTCACCTTGCTCTCCTGCTCAGCAGAGGGGTCAGAATCATTTGCATGTAAAGAGGAAGGACCTGCTCGTCTCCCTGGGGCAGGGAGTGAGAGAGGTGATACCAATATGTATAGGCTGAGAAACTTGGCAACAGGTTTTGTAAAGCCACTCCCAAGTATCAGACCGGTATTTGCAAAAGAAGAGTCTTTTTTTAATCCCATCCCTGTTCTCCAGGTTGTCCTTTTAGAACCATGCAGGTGCAGGCAGCAGCACACAAGGTTTGCATCTCCCCACAGATACCTCAAAGCAGATACAGCTCCACACACATTTTTCTCCAGGGCAAAACTGGCCTGAGGAGTCCTGCTCCACTCTTACCCCCTTACTCTGACCCCTTTGCTCCCGCATCAGATTGCTACAGCTGTTTTGTAGCAAGCTGTACAGCAAGGCCGTGGCACCTTTCAACAAACTTCTGTAACAGAGCAGCTAAGGGGCAGAGGAGCGTGCTGAAGAAGGGAAGGGGAACTTTTGAAGGTAGCTTCACTACTGAAAAATGTTTGAGGAGCTCAGTTGCGAGCTAGACAGTGCACTTCAAGAGGCCTCTTGGAAATGGGATTTCATGTTTCTTTATTATATGAAGATTTTCAGTTTGGAAGGTCAGAAAAGGCTGTTGTATCTGTCTACTCTTACTTCCTTTAACACAGCACAAATAAGCCTAGACATTTCTGCATCTCTTAGGGAGCCACTCAATTATAATTTAATGGCCTAAAGTAATCAGCGATCCACTGATATCTCCCCCATACAGCAACACCAGCTCAGTGAACTAAGAGGTCCTTCTAATGACCAGACGTCCTGGTAAAGAAGTGCAAACAGTGTCCCTAAATGTTCACAAATTTACTGTCCATTGCCCTCATACAAACAGGAAGCCTGTTATAGTTGAATGAGTCAGAAAGGGAACACCCCATGACCAGTCATTTTCATCTGCCTTGTACAGGAATCTTGACCAACATGTTCTTGGAAGTCAACATCTGTATTCAAACCTGGAGAACAGTGAAGAAGGAGCCTTCATGCTGGATTTGTCAGCAAGACATAGACATCCTGGCTGCAATGTTTATGGCGAGAGACAAAATTTTTAAAAAAGGAATAGCAAATATATTATATATATATATACATACATACACACACACACACACACATATATATATATATATATATAAAAACAGGAAACAAAATGCATCCTTGCACTGCTGCTATATGCTGGAAATGAATAGCAAACAACAACAACAAACAAAACCACCCTCTTTGCAGATAAATTGAAGAATTTACTGGATTGGTGATAAAATAAGATCATAAAAACATAATAACAATAATACAATAAGCCACCATCTTGCATGTTACATTAAAGGATACACAATCATGAGTTCATTTGTTGCACATTAAATGGAAAGGAAAACTGCTTTGCAACAAAGCAAGAAATAAGCAAACTGAAATAAAACAAACACAAGCAGAAGCAAAACCATTCCCCACCTCTGGAAAGAAGAGAGAAAAACATTGAGTTTATTACTTTAGAGTTATTTTCCGATTTGGAAGTTTGATTTCACCCTTCTCCTCATTCCATGCTGGTTCTTTTGCATCTTTTGGGGTTCTGTTAACTCTTCCCCTTCTCTGTGCACTTGTCCAACCTCTTGTTCTCTGAAGGTATTTAAGAATTGATTTCATTTCAAACAAAACAAATGATATGTATATGGTTTCTCATTTATAAAAATGCAGCCTGTAGGGGTTTCATATGGATGTGCATTTAAGTTATGTATATTATTATATATAACAAGGGGGGAGGGGGGGAACAATACTGAAATAATTCAACAGCACTGGTAAATATGATGACATTTTTAAATTATTACCTATTTGGTTGACTGTGGTTGGTGTATTTTGAGACTCTTAGATCACATTGGGACTCTTAGTCCTGCAAGAAGAGAACAGGGAAGGTGTCAGCCACTGCTGTTTGGAGGGAGGAAGGGGAGAGAGAGAGGTGGGAGAAGTCCTGCTGACTGATCCACATGACAGAGGAGAGCTGGGTTTCCTGTTGCAGTATGTGGTGTTTGGAAAAGGTTGCTCAGTGGTGAGTTGGAAGGGCAAGGAAGGAGGTTCAGGCTGCTCCTGCAGCCTGAGATCCTCTCCCTGGCTCCCACCCAAAGGCATCAGCATCAGCTGGGATCAAGGTTGCAGCTGCAGGACTGTGTTCATCGCTTCTCTTCAGCTCATTGAGCTGTGAAGACTTTTGGGTTGTTTTGGATTGATTTGGATTGTTTCTGGATCCCAGTAATGCAGTTACTCAAGATTTGTAGTAGGAAGGGTTGGAGGCAGAGTAGTTGTTTCTGCCCTGCTTTCCTGCTGCCCAGGGTGCGACGGTTAGTGATGGTGATGGCAGAGCAATGGCAGTCCTTTCCTGTCCTTGCCTCCAGGTGCTGCCCAAGGGCAGGCAGTAGAGAGACCACGTCGTCTCCATCACTGCAGTGTCCCAAGTGTACAAGGCTGGATGACAGAGCCTGGTCCTTCTATGTAAGGAGGCATGTGTCAAGGAGATACCAGTGAAGCTGCCTGCCCCACAACTCACGATGACTCTGCCTTTAGAGACGGGCCTTCTCTATGGCTGCCTTTGGAAGGGGATTATGGGCCAAGCCCAGGGTCTTGTACACTGTGAACCAGGCAGTTAGAGTAGACTTGGAACAAAAATCAGAAAGGAAAGGAAATTAACACATTTCCGTTTTGGGATTATCTCTATCTCCTGTGTAAACAGAAGGGCCCACAATTCTGCACCATTTTGCCTTTAGTCTCCCATCCTTCACACAGACTGCCCAGAAATAGGTGCATTTAACTGGTTTCTGCAATGGATCTGAGGATGACAGTGAGCAGGGAGAGCCTGAGCCATTAGGATGTTGTGGGCAGACCTCCCTTACCAAATCTTCTGTCCTGGTCTCTGGCAGCCTTGGATCACCAGCTGCTTGCTATTATGTCCTCATGAAGTCTGTTCTCCTTCCGGTGTATAGGTTTCCCCTGCAAGCATTGAAGACTTGAGCACAGGCTACTTGGACAGTGGACAGAGTTGATGGCTGATGCCAGTGCAGTCATGTTCCTGGAGAAGTTGGTTGTGGGGTCTCCCTCAGCTTCTGTCTGAGTGCGTTCATCTGCTTGTGACCTGCTGCTTTTAGAGACCAGACCCCAAAACAGAAAGAATTAAGGCAGTTGCAAAGAGGCTAATTTTCTCTCTTTCCTTTTTATATACACCCAAGCCAGCTGTCAATAGCAGTCACACTTTCAGAGACACGCACCGGGTGACAGAGGACCAGTTCTCAGTGCCTGCACAGGGCATCCAGCCCTTCTCGCCTATTAGCAATGATCTGCACACCGTGCTGGTTGTTCTTCAGCACGCTTTAGTTCATACTCAGAGGAGCCCATGTGGCTTTGCTACCCTTACAACCAACCACAGGCTACTCTGAAGATAGATACCTGCTTTTTTCATCATGTGTACCATTATAAAAATGAAGGTTACTGTTAAAATTAGTGGCCTTACACAGTTAGAATTGATGTGAGTTTGGACTCAGACTAGTTATGTGTGGAGTGAGTGGATCCAGTTCCCTGGCTTCCGCAGCTTGTTTAATGGGGGTGACAATGTTCCAAAAAAAAAAAAAAAAAAGGAAGAAAAAAAAAAAAAAGGAAAAAAGCTCACTGCTTGTTCACCTGGTGAGGTGCGGGTTTCTGCTGCTCAGCAACAATTGATGCCCCTGCGGGCTTGGCTCTTGCAGCCTGCCCCTCGTGTTGCTGCCGTTTTGGATAGCTGATTACCATTTGTTTTCTTCCAGGGGCCTTTCTGTTGAAAGGGATGAGAGACATGAGTGCCTGTTTTTACCTGATCCCATAAATCCATTCCAAACCTGGCCTGCAATTGCATGAGTAATATTAACAGTAACAATAACAATAAATATTTATTTTTATTTGAAAAGCACCTTACCAACCAACTGCAGTGCTCTGTTGTTCCTTCACTAACTCCCCTTTTCTCTTCCCTTGTTCTTCTTCTCCCCCCTTCAGTCATACTCCTTTTCAGTGCTCGGTGGTGTATGCGTGTGTGCTCACTGTTCTTGTATTCAATAAAAGTGAAATAAATGTGTTTGATGCTAAACCAGCTTGTGGCCTCATTGGACTCTTTCCCACCAAGAGGATGGACAAACTGGGGGACGTGGCCATGTCCAACCAGGTTTTCTGCACATTAAAACACTGGACTCTCTCCTGTATATAGCGAAGACGCCAGTTTGGGTATTGCTGTCTAATGGGGAGGTGAAAGAAAGTCAGGTGTTCTTTATAGCTTATCCCTCAGCTCTGGCGTGTGGTGTGTTTGTGTGATGCAGTGAAGAAGGCTAGTGGTTGTGAAGATGTTCAAAACACAGGGAGGAGGGGGCTGCGCTTGTCTTTGAGGAGCTTCCTCTGTCCCGGGAGGTGATGATGCCGTCTGGGTGTCTGTCCCGGGCTCTCGGTCTGTCTGTCCCACCACGGGGCTCTGGGTGTGCAGCTGGGGGGTGACTGCCAGCTTCGGGGGCTGGATAAGCGACAGGCCCTCCTGGGGGGGGGGGGGAGGGACGCGACTTTGGGTCGAAACGAGGCAACCGCTGGCCTCGGACCGGGCGGCAGGTCCGGGGCGTCTCTAGGAGCCGTGGGGAGGAGCAGGGGTGCGGGGGGCCACAGGAGAAGGCCGCTGGCCGGCAGGCGTCGCGCCCGCGGGGAGGCCTGCAGCAGCGTGGGACCGTGGGCAGGAGGAGGATCCCCGCCCGGGGCGTCGGGGCCTTGGGAACCCTTAAGGCACCCCTACGAGGTGCGGGGAGCCCCAAAGAGCCTTTGGGGCCCGAGCGGGGAGGGGGCAGGAGCAGCGGGGAAGGCGGCCGCGCCCGGAACGGCCGTGCCGCGGCGTGGGGCTGCCCGGGCGCTGTCGGGGAAGGACCGGGCGGGGAGGAGCGGGGCAGGGCCGCCTTTCTCTGCGGCGCCGTCCGGCCGTGGCGGTCGCGGCCTGCCGAGCGAAGCCGAGCCGTGCCCCGCCGTGCCCCGCTCCGCCCGCGGCCGGGCCATGGCGGGGCCGCAGCTGGACGCCGAGCTGGCCAAGCAGCTCTTCTTCGAGGGCGCCACCGTCGTCGTGCTGGGCGTGCCCGAGGGCACCGAGTTCGGCATCGACTACAACAGCTGGGCCGTGGGCCCCCGGTTCCGCGGCGTCAAGATGATCCCCCCGGGCGTCCATTTCCTTCACTACAGCGCGGCCAGGGGCGCCGGCAGCCGGGAGACGGGGCCGCGGGCGGGCTTCTTCCTGAGCCTGCAGCGCCGGGAGGTGCGGGTGCTGCGCTGGGACGCCGGCAGCGAGGCGGTGGACCTGGCGCCCCCGGCCCCAGGGGAGGCCGAGGCCCTCAGGGAGAACCTGCAGGAGATGGACAAGTTCCTTGGGCCCTACCCTTACGAGACCCTGAAGAAATGGATTTCCCTCAGCAGCTTCATCAGCGAGCCGGTGATGAGGAAGCTGCAGCCGGAGAGCGGGCAGATCACCGCCTTCTCCGAAGTGCTCCCGGTTGCGGCAGGGAAGCACCCCGAGGACCGCGCGGGGCAGAACCGGCCCCCGTATGACACGGGGTGCAAGAGTTACGCTGAGGGCATGGCACGGCTTCCCGAGATGAAGCCGAGGGCTGGCACTGAGATCAGATTCACGGAGCTGCCGAAGCAGATGTACCCTGACGGAGCTACTCCAGAGGAGATAACCAGGCACAGCATGGACCTTAGCTATGCTCTAGAAAAAGTGATCGACCAGCGATATGCCAGCCAGCCTCAGGATTTGCTCGGTGAGTACAGAGTATCCCACTTAGGCACCTAGAAAAAATGAAGTCGTCTCAATGTAAAAATGAGAGCCCCAGCACGAAGCCTTAAGTTGTTGTGTGGACCTTGTTCACGTGTGCCCTTTTAACTGTGTGACTGCGCGGGATGGAGGAAGTTTGGGGGGGCTGCAGTCTCTGCAGGGCCTGTACTATTAGCAATGGTACCGGGGTGTGAGTGCTCGCATTCATAGTGTCTGTAGCTGCTGACTGCCACGTTTGCTTCTCTTGCTCCTGGGTGCTGCACTAATGCATTTAGAGCCTGGATTGCCTCCCATTAAGTCAAAAGCATCCTCCGCAGCTGGCTGTGGTTGGGGGGCACTGCAGATCCCCCCCTGGCAAGCAGGCACAGCATGCTGCTGCTGGTGCGCAGGTACCAGCCTGGCAATTTGGTATGAAATGATTTGAGGACAGAGCCAGCAGGGTCCTGGGAGCATTGAACAGGGCTGAACATTGCAGTTCTCAGATTCTTGTCCCCTTCCTGGTGGTGCGCTGGTATCGATTCACCAACAGGCACCAGCAGGGAGGCACATGGTGCACCTGTACTGGAGCTGCGCCTCCTAGTCACAGCGCTGTAATTGCTGGCTAGCCTTCTCTGGCAGCTTGTGATACAAATAAATGTCAAGTCTGTGACAGTCCCGGGGGTGTGTTCAGTGGCAGCATGGACAAAGGACATGAGACAGAGCGTCAGGATTGCTGAGCTTTGGAGTAAGCCTTTGTTTTTCCCTTCATCCATCTTTTCTATATTAGTGTTATATAGTTCATTCTTTATCAAAATTGTTGTAGACAGATTACATCAGAGCTGATTACGTCATCATATGCGAAGTTTCCCAGAGCCCTGGGAAATGGTGACACCATTTCTCTGGCTGATGCTAGGCATCCAGTGAGACCATGTCCTGGCTCTTTATTCAATGATGGAAAAATATCCATTAATGCACTGCTCACCTCTTCCAGTGTTCCAGCACCCTTCTGCTCAGAGGCATTTGCACTCCTGTATGGCTTTAGAAACCCAGGCGCAGGAGGAACAAATGCTTGCAGAGTACCAGCCGTGTCTGTTTTTATAATCGTGTATCCTGAGTGGTCTTAAGAACATGGATGACACTGGAAGTCCTAAGGTAGCTCTGTACTCTGATTCCCAGCAAAGTCACTCTCCAAAGACGATCATTTGAGTTACAACGAGCTCTGCACAGTTATGCTAAAGCTGAAGAGCAGAGCATTAGGAAATAGCATTTGGAGTATCAATTGCTGTTAGCAGAATCGCTTGGAGGGCAGAATGTTGTTTATATGCAAAAGTTAAACCCAGCATCTATGCAGTCATTTACAAAGCTTTTAAGGGGACATGTACTTTGGATATGCTTTAACTTACGTAGGTTTTATTTTGTTTTGCTCAATATGTGCAGCTGAGTTGCAGTTTGCTTTTATCTGCTTCCTGATTGGGAATGTATATGATGCATTTGAACACTGGAAAAGACTCTTAAATATTCTGTGCCGTTCTGAAGTCGCCGTTGGAAAGTATCAAGACCTTTACACCAATCTCATCTTTGTGCTGTATCACCAGCTCAATGAAATCCCATCTGATTTTTTTGTGGACATCGTCTCCCAGGACAACTTTTTAACCAGCACCTTACAGGTACGTCTGTGACTAT